>NW_028263231.1:363333-726666 GCF_982192425.1 Myodes glareolus
GAAAGAGAAGCAGTCTGTTCCAACACTTCAACTCACTGTGCGAAGTGAATGGAGTGTTGCTTCACTTTCTAAATGCTGTCCTTTCAGAGAAAATCACTTTCCTTTGAAAGTGCCTTAAGCTACTTACAAGCATTCAACAGAAACTCACATGTGTTTCTCTGAAAGAGAAGCAGTAGTTCCAACACTTCAATTCACTGTGCGAAGTGAATGGAGTGTTGCTTCACTTTCTAAATGCTGTCCTTTCAGAGAATATCACTTTCCTTTGAAAGTGCCTTAAGCTACTTACAAGCATTCAACAGAAACTCACATGCATTTCTCTGAAAGAGAAGCAGTCTGTTCCAACACTTCAACTCACTGTGCGAAGTGAATGGAGTGTTGCTTCACTTTCTAAATGCTGTCCTTTCAGAGAAAATCACTTTCCTTTGAAAGTGCCTTCAGCTACTTACAAGCATTTAAAAGAAACTCACATGCGTTTCTCTGAAAGAGAAGCAGTCTGTTCCAACACTTCAATTCACTGTGCGAAGTGAATGGAGTGTTGCTTCACTTTCTCAATGCTGTTCTTTCAGAGAAAATCACTTTCCTTTGAAAGTGCCTTAAGATACTTGCAAGCATTAGGAAGAAACTCACATGCGTTTCTCTGAAAGAGAAGCAGTCTGTTCCAACACTTCAATTCACTGTGCGAAGTGAATGGAGTGTTGCTTCACTTTCTAAATGCTGTCCTTTCAGAGAAAATCACTTTCCTTTGAAAGTGCCTTAAGCTACATGCAAGCATTAGGAAGAATCTCACATGCGTTTCTCTGAAAGATAAGCAGTCTGTTCCAACACTTCAATTCACTGTGTGAAGTGAATGGAGTGTTGCCTCACTTTCTAAATGCTGTCCTTTCAGAGAAAATCACTTTCCTTTGAAAGTGCCTTAAGCAACTTACAAGCATTCACAAGAAACACTAATGCGTTTCTATGAAAGAGAAGCACTCTGTTCCAACACTTCAATTCACTGCACAAAGGGAATGGAGTGTTGCTTCACTTTCTAAATGCTGTCCTTTCAGAGAAAATCACTTTCCTTTGAAAGTGCCTTAAGCTACTTATAAGCATTCAACAGAAACTCACATGCGTTTCTCTGAAAGAGAAGCAGTCTGTTCCAACACTTCAATTCACTGTGTGAAGTGAATGGAGTGTTGCTTCACTTTCTAAATGCTGTCCTTTCAGAGAAAATCACTTTCCTTTGAAAGTGCCTTAAACTACTTTCAAGCATTCACAAAAAACTCACATGCGTTTCTCTTAAAGAGAAGCAGTCTGTTCCAACACTTCAATTCACTGTGCGAAGTAAATGGAGTGTTGCTTCAGTTTCTAAATGCTGTCCTTTCAGAGAAAATCACTTTCCTTTGAAAGTGCCTTAAGCAACATGCAAGAATTCACAAGAAACTCACAAGCGTTTCTCTGAAAGAGAAGCAGTCTGTTCCAACACTTCAATTCACTGTGCGAAGTGAATGGAGTGTTGCTTCACTTTCTAAATGCTGTCCTTTCAGAGAAAATCACTTTCCTTTGAAAGTGCCTTAAGCTACTTGCAACCATTCACAAGAAACACTAATGCGATTCTATGAAAGAGAAGCAGTCTGTTCCAACACTTCAATTCATTGCGCGAAGGGAATGGAGTGTTGCTTCACTTTCTAAATGCTGTCCTTTCAGAGAAAATCACTTTCCTTTGAAAGAGCCTTAAGCTACTTACAAGCATTCAACAGAAACTCACATGCGTTTCTCTGAAAGAGAAGCAGTCTGTTCCAACACTTCAATTCACTGTGCGAAGTGAATGGAGTGTTGCTTCACTTTCTAAATGCTGTCCTTTCAGAGAAAATCACTTTCCTTTGAAAGTGCCTTAAGCTACTTACAAGCATTCACCAGAAACTCACATGCGTTTCTCTGAAAGAGAAGCAGTCTGTTCCAACACTTCAATTCACTGTGCGAAGTGATTGGAGTGTTGCTTCACTTTCTAAATGCTGTCCTTTCAGAGAAAATCACTTTCCTTTGAAGGTGCCTTAAGCTACTTGCAAGCATTAGGAAGAAACTCACATGCGTTTCTCTGAAAGAGAAGCAGTCTGTTCCAACACTTCAATTCACTGTGCGAAGTGAATGGAGTGTTTCTTCACTTTCTAAATGCTGTCCTTTCAGAGAAAATCACTTTCCTTTGAAAGTGCCTTAAGCTACTTGCAAGCATTAGGAAGAAACTCACATGCGTTTCTCTGAAAGAGAAGCAGTCTGTTCCAACACTTCAATTCACTGTGTGAAGTGAATGGAGTGTTGTCTCACTTTCTAAATGCTGTCCTTTCAGAGAAAATCACTTTCCTTTGAAAGTGCCTTAAGCTACTTACAAGCATTCACCAGAAACTCACATGCGTTTCTCTGAAAGAGAAGCAGTCTGTTCCAACACTTCAATTCATTGCGCGAAGGGAATGGAGTGTTGCTTTACTTTCTAAATGCTGTCCTTTCAGAGAAAATCACTTTCCTTTGAAAGAGCCTTAAGCTACTTACAAGCATTCAACAGAAACTCACATGCATTTCTCTGAAAGAGAAGCAGTCTGTTCCAACACTTCAATTCACTGTGCGAAGTGAATGGAGTGTTGCTTCACTTTCTAAATGCTGTTCTTTCAGAGAAAATCACTTTCCTTTGAAAGTGCCTTAAGATACTTGCAAGCATTAGGAAGAAACTCACATGCGTTTCTCTGAAAGAGAAGCAGTCTGTTCCAACACTTCAATTCACTGTGCGAAGTGAATGGAGTGTTGCTTCACTTTCTAAATGCTGTCCTTTCAGAGAAAATCACTTTCCTTTGAAAGTGCCTTAAGCTACATGCAAGCATTAGGAAGAATCTCACATGCGTTTCTCTGAAAGATAAGCAGTCTGTTCCAACACTTCAATTCACTGTGTGAAGTGAATGGAGTGTTGCCTCACTTTCTAAATGCTGTCCTTTCAGAGAAAATCACTTTCCTTTGAAAGTGCCTTAAGCAACTTACAAGCATTCACAAGAAACACTAATGCGTTTCTATGAAAGAGAAGCACTCTGTTCCAACACTTCAATTCACTGCACGAAGGGAATGGAGTGTTGCTTCACTTTCTAAATGCTGTCCTTTCAGAGAAAATCACTTTCCTTTGAGAGTGCCTTAAGCTACTTACAAGCATTCAACAGAAACTCACATGCGTTTCTCTGAAAGAGAAGCAGTCTGTTCCAACACTTCAATTCACTGTGTGAAGTGAATGGAGTGTTGCTTCACTTTCTAAATGCTGTCCTTTCAGAGAAAATCACTTTCCTTTGAAAGTGCCTTAAACTACTTTCAAGCATTCACAAAAAACTCACATGCGTTTCTCTTAAAGAGAAGCAGTCTGTTCCAACACTTCAATTCACTGCACGAAGGGAATGGAGTGTTGCCTCACTTTCTAAATGCTGTCCGTTCAGAGAAAATCACTTTCCTTTGAAAGTGCCTTAAGCAACTTACAAGCATTCACAAGAAACACTAATGCGTTTCTATGAAAGAGAAGCAGTCTGTTCCAACACTTCAATTCACTGTGCGAAGTGAATGGAGTGTTGCTTCAGTTTCTAAATGCTGTCCTTTCAGAGAAAATCACTTTCCTTTGAAAGTGCCTTAAGCAACATGCAAGAATTCACAAGAAACTCACATGCGTTTCTCTGAAAGAGAAGCAGTCTGTTCCAACACTTCAATTCACTGTGCGAAGTGAATGGAGTGTTGCTTCACTTTCTAAATGCTGTCCTTTCAGAGAAAATCACTTTCCTTTGAAAGTGCCTTAAGCTACTTGCAACCATTCACAAGAAACACTAATGCGATTCTATGAAAGAGAAGCAGTCTGTTCCAACACTTCAATTCATTGCGCGAAGGGAATGGAGTGTTGCTTCACTTTCTAAATGCTGTCCTTTCAGAGAAAATCACTTTCCTTTGAAAGAGCCTTAAGCTACTTACAAGCATTAAACAGAAACTCACATGCGTTTCTCTGAAAGAGAAGCAGTCTGTTCCAACACTTCAATTCACTGTGCGAAGTGAATGGAGTGTTGCTTCACTTTCTAAATGCTGTCCTTTCAGAGAAAATCACTTTCCTTTGAAAGTGCCTTAAGCTACTTACAAGCATTCACCAGAAACTCACATGCGTTTCTCTGAAAGAGAAGCAGTCTGTTCCAACACTTCAATTCACTGTGCGAAGTGATTGGAGTGTTGCTTCACTTTCTAAATGCTGTCCTTTCAGAGAAAATCACTTTCCTTTGAACGTGCCTTAAGCTACTTGCAAGCATTAGGAAGAAACTCACATGCGTTTCTCTGAAAGAGAAGCAGTCTGTTCCAACACTTCAATTCACTGTGCGAAGTGAATGGAGTGTTTCTTCACTTTCTAAATGCTGTCCTTTCAGAGAAAATCACTTTCCTTTGAAAGTGCCTTAAGCTACTTGCAAGCATTAGGAAGAAACTCACATGCGTTTCTCTGAAAGAGAAGCAGTCTGTTCCAACACTTCAATTCACTGTGTGAAGTGAATGGAGTGTTGTCTCACTTTCTAAATGCTGTCCTTTCAGAGAAAATCACTTTCCTTTGAAAGTGCCTTAAGCTACTTACAAGCATTCACCAGAAACTCACATGCGTTTCTCTGAAAGAGAAGCAGTCTGTTCCAACACTTCAATTCATTGCGCGAAGGGAATGGAGTGTTGCTTTACTTTCTAAATGCTGTCCTTTCAGAGAAAATCACTTTCCTTTGAAAGAGCCTTAAGCTACTTACAAGCATTCAACAGAAACTCACATGCATTTCTCTGAAAGAGAAGCAGTCTGTTCCAACACTTCAATTCACTGTGCGAAGTGAATGGAGTGTTGCCTCACTTTCTAAATGCTGTCCTTTCAGAGAAAATCACTTTCCATTGAGATTGCCTTAAACTACTTTCAAGCATTCACCAGAAACTCACATGCGTTTCTCTGAAAGAGAAGCAGTCTGTTCCAACCCTTCAATTCACTGTGCGAAGTGAATGGAGTGTTGCTTCACTTTCTAAATGCTGTCCTTTCAGAGAAAATCACTTTCCTTTGAAAGTGCCTTAAGCTACTTACAAGCATTCAACAGAAACTCACATGCATTTCTCTGAAAGAGAAGCAGTCTGTTCCAACACTTCAACTCACTGTGCGAAGTGAATGGAGTGTTGCTTCACTTTCTAAATGCTGTCCTTTCAGAGAAAATCACTTTCCTTTGAAAGTGCCTTAAGCTACTTACAAGCATTCAACAGAAACTCACATGTGTTTCTCTGAAAGAGAAGCAGTAGTTCCAACACTTCAATTCACTGTGCGAAGTGAATGGAGTGTTGCTTCACTTTCTAAATGCTGTCCTTTCAGAGAATATCACTTTCCTTTGAAAGTGCCTTAAGCTACTTACAAGCATTCAACAGAAACTCACATGCATTTCTCTGAAAGAGAAGCAGTCTGTTCCAACACTTCAACTCACTGTGCGAAGTGAATGGAGTGTTGCTTCACTTTCTAAATGCTGTCCTTTCAGAGAAAATCACTTTCCTTTGAAAGTGCCTTCAGCTACTTACAAGCATTTAAAAGAAACTCACATGCGTTTCTCTGAAAGAGAAGCAGTCTGTTCCAACACTTCAATTCACTGTGCGAAGTGAATGGAGTGTTGCTTCACTTTCTAAATGCTGTTCTTTCAGAGAAAATCACTTTCCTTTGAAAGTGCCTTAAGATACTTGCAAGCATTAGGAAGAAACTCACATGCGTTTCTCTGAAAGAGAAGCAGTCTGTTCCAACACTTCAATTCACTGTGCGAAGTGAATGGAGTGTTGCTTCACTTTCTAAATGCTGTCCTTTCAGAGAAAATCACTTTCCTTTGAAAGTGCCTTAAGCTACATGCAAGCATTAGGAAGAATCTCACATGCGTTTCTCTGAAAGATAAGCAGTCTGTTCCAACACTTCAATTCACTGTGTGAAGTGAATGGAGTGTTGCCTCACTTTCTAAATGCTGTCCTTTCAGAGAAAATCACTTTCCTTTGAAAGTGCCTTAAGCAACTTACAAGCATTCACAAGAAACACTAATGCGTTTCTATGAAAGAGAAGCACTCTGTTCCAACACTTCAATTCACTGCACGAAGGGAATGGAGTGTTGCTTCACTTCCTAAATGCTGTCCTTTCAGAGAAAATCACTTTCCTTTGAAAGTGCCTTAAGCTACTTATAAGCATTCAATAGAAACTCACATGCGTTTCTCTGAAAGAGAAGCAGTCTGTTCCAACACTTCAATTCACTGTGTGAAGTGAATGGAGTGTTGCTTCACTTTCTAAATGCTGTCCTTTCAGAGAAAATCGCTTTCCTTTGAAAGTGCCTTAAACTACTTTCAAGCATTCACAAAAAACTCACATGCGTTTCTCTTAAAGAGAAGCAGTCTGTTCCAACACTTCAATTCACTGTGCGAAGTGAATGGAGTGTTGCTTCAGTTTCTAAATGCTGTCCTTTCAGAGAAAATCACTTTCCTTTGAAAGTGCCTTAAGCAACATGCAAGCATTCACAAAAAACTCACATGCGTTTCTCTTAAAGAGAAGCAGTCTGTTCCAACACTTCAATTCACTGTGCGAAGTGAATGGAGTGTTGCTTCAGTTTCTAAATGCTGTCCTTTCAGAGAAAATCACTTTCCTTTGAAAGTGCCTTAAGCAACATGCAAGAATTCACAAGAAACTCACAAGCGTTTCTCTGAAAGAGAAGCAGTCTGTTCCAACACTTCAATTCACTGTGCGAAGTGAATGGAGTGTTGCTTCACTTTCTAAATGCTGTCCTTTCAGAGAAAATCACTTTCCTTTGAAAGTGCCTTAAGCTACTTGCAACCATTCACAAGAAACACTAATGCGATTCTATGAAAGAGAAGCAGTCTGTTCCAACACTTCAATTCATTGCGCGAAGGGAATGGAGTGTTGCTTCACTTTCTAAATGCTGTCCTTTCAGAGAAAATCACTTTCCTTTGAAAGAGCCTTAAGCTACTTACAAGCATTCAACAGAAACTCACATGCGTTTCTCTGAAAGAGAAGCAGTCTGTTCCAACACTTCAATTCACTGTGCGAAGTGAATGGAGTGTTGCTTCACTTTCTAAATGCTGTCCTTTCAGAGAAAATCACTTTCCTTTGAAAGTGCCTTAAGCTACTTACAAGCATTCACCAGAAACTCACATGCGTTTCTCTGAAAGAGAAGCAGTCTGTTCCAACACTTCAATTCACTGTGCGAAGTGATTGGAGTGTTGCTTCACTTTCTAAATGCTGTCCTTTCAGAGAAAATCACTTTCCTTTGAACGTGCCTTAAGCTACTTGCAAGCATTAGGAAGAAACTCACATGCGTTTCTCTGAAAGAGAAGCAGTCTGTTCCAACACTTCAATTCACTGTGCGAAGTGAATGGAGTTTTTCTTCACTTTCTAAATGCTGTCCTTTCAGAGAAAATCACTTTCCTTTGAAAGTGCCTTAAGCTACTTGCAAGCATTAGGAAGAAACTCACATGCGTTTCTCTGAAAGAGAAGCAGTCTGTTCCAACACTTCAATTCACTGTGTGAAGTGAATGGAGTGTTGTCTCACTTTCTAAATGCTGTCCTTTCAGAGAAAATCACTTTCCTTTGAAAGTGCCTTAAGCTACTTACAAGCATTCACCAGAAACTCACATGCGTTTCTCTGAAAGAGAAGCAGTCTGTTCCAACACTTCAATTCATTGCGCGAAGGGAATGGAGTGTTGCTTTACTTTCTAAATGCTGTCCTTTCAGAGAAAATCACTTTCCATTGAAAAAGCCTTAAGCTACTTACAAGCATTCAACAGAAACTCACATGCATTTCTCTGAAAGAGAAGCAGTCTGTTCCAACACTTCAATTCACTGTGCGAAGTGAATGGAGTGTTGCTTCACTTTCTAAATGCTGTCCTTTCAGAGAAAATCACTTTCCTTTGATAGTGCTTTAAGCTACTTGCAAGCATTAGGAAGAAACTCACATGCGTTTCTCTGAAAGAAAAGCAGTCTGTTCCAACACTTCATTTCACTGGGTGAAGTGAATAGAGTGTTGCCTCACTTTCTAAATGCTGTCCTTTCAGAGAAAATCACTTTCCTTTGAAAGTGCCTTCAGCTACTTACAAGCATTTAAAAGAAACTCACATGCGTTTCTCTGAAAGAGAAGCAGTCTGTTCCAACACTTCAATTCACTGTGCGAAGTGAATGGAGTGTTGCTTCACTTTCTAAATGCTGTTCTTTCAGAGAAAATCACTTTCCTTTGAAAGTGCCTTAAGATACTTGCAAGCATTAGGAAGAAACTCACATGCGTTTCTCTGAAAGAGAAGCAGTCTCTTCCAACACTTCAATTCACTGTGCGAAGTGAATGGAGTGTTGCTTCACTTTCTAAATGCTGTCCTTTCAGAGAAAATCACTTTCCTTTGAAAGTGCCTTAAGCTACATGCAAGCATTAGGAAGAATCTCACATGCGTTTCTCTGAAAGAGAAGCAGTCTGTTCCAACACTTCAATTCACTGTGTGAAGTGAATGGAGTGTTGCCTCACTTTCTAAATGCTGTCCTTTCAGAGAAAATCACTTTCCTTTGAAAGTGCCTTAAGCAACTTACAAGCATTCACAAGAAACACTAATGCGTTTCTATGAAAGAGAAGCAGTCTGTTCCAACACTTCAATTCACTGCACGAAGGGAATGGAGTGTTGCTTCACTTTCTAAATGCTGTCCTTTCAGAGAAAATCACTTTCCTTTGAAACTGCCTTAAGCTACTTAAAAGCATTCAACAGAAACTCACATGCGTTTCTCTGAAAAAGAAGCAGTCTGTTCCAACACTTCAATTCACTGTGTGAAGTGAATGGAGTGTTGCTTCACTTTCTAAATGCTGTCCTTTCAGAGAAAATCACTTTCCTTTGAAAGTGCCTTAAACTACTTTCAAGCATTCACAAAAAACTCACATGCGTTTCTCTTAAAGAGAAGCAGTCTGTTCCAACACTTCAATTCACTGTGCGAAGTGAATGGAGTGTTGCTTCAGTTTCCAAATGCTGTCCTTTCAGAGAAAATCACTTTCCTTTGAAAGTGCCTTAAGCAACTTGCAAGAATTCACAAGAAACGCACATGCGTTTCTCTGAAAGAGAAGCAGTCTGTTCCAACACTTCAATTCACTGTGCGAAGTGAATGGAGTGTTGCTTCACTTTCTAAATGCTGTCCTTTCAGAGAAAATCACTTTCCTTTGAAAGTGCCTTAAGCTACTTGCAACCATTCACAAGAAACACTAATGCGATTCTATGAAAGAGAAGCAGTCTGTTCCAACACTTCAATTCATTGCGCGAAGGGAATGGAGTGTTGCTTCACTTTCTAAATGCTGTCCTTTCAGAGAAAATCACTTTCCTTTGAAAGAGCCTTAAGCTTCTTACAAGCATTCAACAGAAACTCACATGCGTTTCTCTGAAAGAGAAGCAGTCTGTTCCAACACTTCAATTCACTGTGCGAAGTGAATGGAGTGTTGCTTCACTTTCTAAATGCTGTCCTTTCAGAGAAAATCACTTTCCTTTGAAAGTGCCTTAAGCTACTTACAAGCATTCACCAGAAACTCACATGCGTTTCTCTGAAAGAGAAGCAGTCTGTTCCAACACTTCAATTCACTGTGCGAAGTGATTGGAGTGTTGCTTCACTTTCTAAATGCTGTCCTTTCAGAGAAAATCACTTTCCTTTGAACGTGCCTTAAGCTACTTGCAAGCATTAGGAAGAAACTCACATGCGTTTCTCTGAAAGAGAAGCAGTCTGTTCCAACACTTCAATTCACTGTGCGAAGTGAATGGAGTGTTTCTTCACTTTCTAAATGCTGTCCTTTCAGAGAAAATCACTTTCCTTTGAAAGTGCCTTAAGCTACTTGCAAGCATTAGGAAGAAACTCACATGCGTTTCTCTGAAAGAGAAGCAGTCTGTTCCAACACTTCAATTCACTGTGTGAAGTGAATGGAGTGTTGTCTCACTTTCTAAATTCTGTCCTTTCAGAGAAAATCACTTTCCTTTGAAAGTGCCTTAAGCTACTTACAAGCATTCACCAGAAACTCACATGCGTTTCTCTGAAAGAGAAGCTTTCTGTTCCAACACTTCAATTCATTGCGCGAAGGGAATGGAGTGTTGCTTTACTTTCTAAATGCTGTCCTTTCAGAGAAAATCACTTTCCTTTGAAAGAGCCTTAAGCTACTTACAAGCATTCAACAGAAACTCACATGCATTTCTCTGAAAGAGAAGCAGTCTGTTCCAACACTTCAATTCACTGTGTGAAGTGAATAGAGTGTTGCTTTACTTTCTAAATGCTGTCCTTTCAGAGAATATCACTTTCCTTTGAAAGTGCCTTAAGCTACTTACAAGCATTTAACAGAAACTCACATGCGTTTCTCTGAAAGAGAAGCAGTCTGTTCCAACATTTCAATTCACTGTGCGAAGTGAATGGAGTGTTGCTTCACTTTCTAAATGCTGTTCTTTCAGAGAAAATCACTTTCCTTTAAAGTGCCTTAAGCTACTTGCAAGCATTAGGAAGAAACTCACATGCGTTTCTCTGAAAGAGAAGCAGTCTGTTCCAACACTTCAATTCACTGTGCGAAGTGAATGGAGTGTTGCCTCACTTTCTAAATGCTGTCCTTTCAGAGAAAATCACTTTCCATTGAGATTGCCTTAAACTACTTTCAAGCATTCACAAAAAACTCACATGAGTTTCTCAGAAAGAGAAGCAGTCTGTTCCAACCCTTCAATTCACTGTGCGAAGTGAATGGAGTGTTGCTTCACTTTCTAAATGCTGTCCTTTCAGAGAAAATCACTTTCCTTTGAAAGTGCCTTAAGCTACTTACAAGCATTCAACAGAAACTCACATGTGTTTCTCTGAAAGAGAAGCAGTAGTTCCAACACTTCAATTCACTGTGCGAAGTGAATGGAGTGTTGCTTCACTTTCTAAATGCTGTCCTTTCAGAGAAAATCACTTTCCTTTGAAAGTGCCTTAAGCTACTTGCAAGCATTAGGAAGAAACTCACATGCGTTTCTCTGAAAGAGAAGCAGTCTGTTCCAACAATTCATTTCACGGTGCGAAGTGAATGGAGTGTTGCTTCACTTTCTAAATGCTGTCCTTTCAGAGAAAATCACTTTCCTTTGAAAGTGCCTTAAGCTACTTACAAGCATTTAACAGAAACTCACATGCATTTCTCTGAAAGAGAAGCAGTCTGTTCCAACACTTCAACTCACTGTGCGAAGTGAATGGAGTGTTGCTTCACTTTCTAAATGCTGTCCTTTCAGAGAATATCACTTTCCTTTGAAAGTGCCTTCAGCTACTTACAAGCATTTAAAAGAAACTCACATGCGTTTCTCTGAAAGAGAAGCAGTCTGTTCCAACACTTCAAT
The DNA here is from genome assembly GCF_982192425.1 of Myodes glareolus. Classification (NCBI taxonomy): domain Eukaryota; kingdom Metazoa; phylum Chordata; class Mammalia; order Rodentia; family Cricetidae; genus Myodes; species Myodes glareolus. The sequence goes on from NW_028263231.1 coordinate 374,722, forward strand.
TCACTGTGCGAAGTGAATGGAGTGTTGCTTCACTTTCTAAATGCTGTTCTTTCAGAGAAAATCACTTTCCTTTGAAAGTGCCTTAAGATACTTGCAAGCATTAGGAAGAAACTCACATGCGTTTCTCTGAAAGAGAAGCAGTCTGTTCCAACACTTCAATTCACTGTGCGAAGTGAATGGAGTGTTGCTTCACTTTCTAAATGCTGTCCTTTCAGAGAAAATCACTTTCCTTTGAAAGTGCCTTAAGCTACATGCAAGCATTAGGAAGAATCTCACATGCGTTTCTCTGAAAGATAAGCAGTCTGTTCCAACACTTCAATTCACTGTGTGAAGTGAATGGAGTGTTGCCTCACTTTCTAAATGCTGTCCTTTCAGAGAAAATCACTTTCCTTTGAAAGTGCCTTAAGCAACTTACAAGCATTCACAAGAAACACTAATGCGTTTCTATGAAAGAGAAGCACTCTGTTCCAACACTTCAATTCACTGCACGAAGGGAATGGAGTGTTGCTTCACTTTCTAAATGCTGTCCTTTCAGAGAAAATCACTTTCCTTTGAAAGAGCCTTAAGCTACTTACAAGCATTCAACAGAAACTCACATGCGTTTCTCTGAAAGAGAAGCAGTCTGTTCCAACACTTCAATTCACTGTGTGAAGTGAATGGAGTGTTGCTTCACTTTCTAAATGCTGTCCTTTCAGAGAAAATCACTTTCCTTTGAAAGTGCCTTAAACTACTTTCAAGCATTCACAAAAACTCACATGCGTTTCTCTTAAAGAGAAGCAGTCTGTTCCAACACTTCAATTCACTGCACGAAGGGAATGGAGTGTTGCCTCACTTTCTAAATGCTGTCCGTTCAGAGAAAATCACTTTCCTTTGAAAGTGCCTTAAGCAACTTACAAGCATTCACAAGAAACACTAATGCGTTTCTATGAAAGAGAAGCAGTCTGTTCCAACACTTCAATTCACTGTGCGAAGTGAATGGAGTGTTGCTTCAGTTTCTAAATGCTGTCCTTTCAGAGAAAATCACTTTCCTTTGAAAGTGCCTTAAGCAACATGCAAGAATTCACGAGAAACTCACATGCGTTTCTCTGAAAGAGAAGCAGTCTGTTCCAACACTTCAATTCACTGTGCGAAGTGAATGGAGTGTTGCTTCACTTTCTAAATGCTGTCCTTTCAGAGAAAATCACTTTCCTTTGAAAGTGCCTTAAGCTACTTGCAACCATTCACAAGAAACACTAATGCGATTCTATGAAAGAGAAGCAGTCTGTTCCAACACTTCAATTCATTGCGCGAAGGGAATGGAGTGTTGCTTCACTTTCTAAATGCTGTCCTTTCAGAGAAAATCACTTTCCTTTGAAAGAGCCTTAAGCTACTTACAAGCATTCAACAGAAACTCACATGCGTTTCTCTGAAAGAGAAGCAGTCTGTTCCAACACTTCAATTCACTGTGCGAAGTGAATGGAGTGTTGCTTCACTTTCTAAATGCTGTCCTTTCAGAGAAAATCACTTTCCTTTGAAAGTGCCTTAAGCTACTTACAAGCATTCACCAGAAACTCACATGCGTTTCTCTGAAAGAGAAGCAGTCTGTTCCAACACTTCAATTCACTGTGCGAAGTGATTGGAGTGTTGCTTCACTTTCTAAATGCTGTCCTTTCAGAGAAAATCACTTTCCTTTGAACGTGCCTTAAGCTACTTGCAAGCATTAGGAAGAAACTCACATGCGTTTCTCTGAAAGAGAAGCAGTCTGTTCCAACACTTCAATTCACTGTGCGAAGTGAATGGAGTGTTTCTTCACTTTCTAAATGCTGTCCTTTCAGAGAAAATCACTTTCCTTTGAAAGTGCCTTAAGCTACTTGCAAGCATTAGGAAGAAACTCACATGCATTTCTCTGAAAGAGAAGCAGTCTGTTCCAACACTTCAATTCACTGTGTGAAGTGAATGGAGTGTTGTCTCACTTTCTAAATGCTGTCCTTTCAGAGAAAATCACTTTCCTTTGAAAGTGCCTTAAGCTACTTACAAGCATTCACCAGAAACTCACATGCGTTTCTCTGAAAGAGAAGCAGTCTGTTACAACACTTCAATTCATTGCGCGAAGGGAATGGAGTGTTGCTTTACTTTCTAAATGCTGTCCTTTCAGAGAAAATCACTTTCCTTTGAAAGAGCCTTAAGCTACTTACAAGCATTCAACAGAAACTCACATGCATTTCTCTGAAAGAGAAGCAGTCTGTTCCAACACTTCAATTCACTGTGCGAAGTGAATGGAGTGTTGCCTCACTTTCTAAATGCTGTCCTTTCAGAGAAAATCACTTTCCTTTGAAAGTGCCTTAAGCTACTTACAAGCATTCAACAGAAACTCACATGCATTTCTCTGAAAGAGAAGCAGTCTGTTCCAACACTTCAACTCACTGTGCGAAGTGAATGGAGTGTTGCTTCACTTTCTAAATGCTGTCCTTTCAGAGAAAATCACTTTCCTTTGAAAGTGCCTTAAGCAACTTACAAGCATTCACAAGAAACACTAATGCGTTTCTATGAAAGAGAAGCACTCTGTTCCAACACTTCAATTCACTGCACGAAGGGAATGGAGTGTTGCTTCACTTTCTAAATGCTGTCCTTTCAGAGAAAATCACTTTCCTTTGAAAGAGCCTTAAGCTACTTACAAGCATTCAACAGAAACTCACATGCGTTTCTCTGAAAGAGAAGCAGTCTGTTCCAACACTTCAATTCACTGTGTGAAGTGAATGGAGTGTTGCTTCACTTTCTAAATGCTGTCCTTTCAGAGAAAATCACTTTCCTTTGAAAGTGCCTTAAACTACTTTCAAGCATTCACAAAAACTCACATGCGTTTCTCTTAAAGAGAAGCAGTCTGTTCCAACACTTCAATTCACTGCACGAAGGGAATGGAGTGTTGCCTCACTTTCTAAATGCTGTCCGTTCAGAGAAAATCACTTTCCTTTGAAAGTGCCTTAAGCAACTTACAAGCATTCACAAGAAACACTAATGCGTTTCTATGAAAGAGAAGCAGTCTGTTCCAACACTTCAATTCACTGTGCGAAGTGAATGGAGTGTTGCTTCAGTTTCTAAATGCTGTCCTTTCAGAGAAAATCACTTTCCTTTGAAAGTGCCTTAAGCAACATGCAAGAATTCACGAGAAACTCACATGCGTTTCTCTGAAAGAGAAGCAGTCTGTTCCAACACTTCAATTCACTGTGCGAAGTGAATGGAGTGTTGCTTCACTTTCTAAATGCTGTCCTTTCAGAGAAAATCACTTTCCTTTGAAAGTGCCTTAAGCTACTTGCAACCATTCACAAGAAACACTAATGCGATTCTATGAAAGAGAAGCAGTCTGTTCCAACACTTCAATTCATTGCGCGAAGGGAATGGAGTGTTGCTTCACTTTCTAAATGCTGTCCTTTCAGAGAAAATCACTTTCCTTTGAAAGAGCCTTAAGCTACTTACAAGCATTCAACAGAAACTCACATGCGTTTCTCTGAAAGAGAAGCAGTCTGTTCCAACACTTCAATTCACTGTGCGAAGTGAATGGAGTGTTGCTTCACTTTCTAAATGCTGTCCTTTCAGAGAAAATCACTTTCCTTTGAAAGTGCCTTAAGCTACTTACAAGCATTCACCAGAAACTCACATGCGTTTCTCTGAAAGAGAAGCAGTCTGTTCCAACACTTCAATTCACTGTGCGAAGTGATTGGAGTGTTGCTTCACTTTCTAAATGCTGTCCTTTCAGAGAAAATCACTTTCCTTTGAACGTGCCTTAAGCTACTTGCAAGCATTAGGAAGAAACTCACATGCGTTTCTCTGAAAGAGAAGCAGTCTGTTCCAACACTTCAATTCACTGTGCGAAGTGAATGGAGTGTTTCTTCACTTTCTAAATGCTGTCCTTTCAGAGAAAATCACTTTCCTTTGAAAGTGCCTTAAGCTACTTGCAAGCATTAGGAAGAAACTCACATGCGTTTCTCTGAAAGAGAAGCAGTCTGTTCCAACACTTCAATTCACTGTGTGAAGTGAATGGAGTGTTGTCTCACTTTCTAAATGCTGTCCTTTCAGAGAAAATCACTTTCCTTTGAAAGTGCCTTAAGCTACTTACAAGCATTCACCAGAAACTCACATGCGTTTCTCTGAAAGAGAAGCAGTCTGTTCCAACACTTCAATTCATTGCGCGAAGGGAATGGAGTGTTGCTTTACTTTCTAAATGCTGTCCTTTCAGAGAAAATCACTTTCCTTTGAAAGAGCCTTAAGCTACTTACAAGCATTCAACAGAAACTCACATGCATTTCTCTGAAAGAGAAGCAGTCTGTTCCAACACTTCAATTCACTGTGCGAAGTGAATGGAGTGTTGCCTCACTTTCTAAATGCTGTCCTTTCAGAGAAAATCACTTTCCTTTGAAAGTGCCTTAAGCTACTTACAAGCATTCAACAGAAACTCACATGCATTTCTCTGAAAGAGAAGCAGTCTGTTCCAACACTTCAACTCACTGTGCGAAGTGAATGGAGTGTTGCTTCACTTTCTAAATGCTGTCCTTTCAGAGAAAATCACTTTCCTTTGAAAGTGCCTTAAGCTACTTACAAGCATTCAACAGAAACTCACATGTGTTTCTCTGAAAGAGAAGCAGTAGTTCCAACACTTCAATTCACTGTGCGAAGTGAATGGAGTGTTGCTTCACTTTCTAAATGCTGTCCTTTCAGAGAATATCACTTTCCTTTGAAAGTGCCTTAAGCTACTTACAAGCATTCAACAGAAACTCACATGCATTTCTCTGAAAGAGAAGCAGTAGTTCCAACACTTCAATTCACTGTGCGAAGTGAATGGAGTGTTGCTTCACTTTCTAAATGCTGTCCTTTCAGAGAATATCACTTTCCTTTGAAAGTGCCTTAAGCTACTTACAAGCATTCAACAGAAACTCACATGCGTTTCTCTGAAAGAGAAGCAGTCTGTTCCAACACTTCAATTCACTGTGCGAAGTGATTGGAGTGTTGCTTCACTTTCTAAATGCTGTCCTTTCAGAGAAAATCACTTTCCTTTGAACGTGCCTTAAGCTACTTGCAAGCATTAGGAAGAAACTCACATGCGTTTCTCTGAAAGAGAAGCAGTCTGTTCCAACACTTCAATTCACTGTGCGAAGTGAATGGAGTGTTTCTTCACTTTCTAAATGCTGTCCTTTCAGAGAAAATCACTTTCCTTTGAAAGTGCCTTAAGCTACTTGCAAGCATTAGGAAGAAACTCACATGCGTTTCTCTGAAAGAGAAGCAGTCTGTTCCAACACTTCAATTCACTGTGTGAAGTGAATGGAGTGTTGTCTCACTTTCTAAATGCTGTCCTTTCAGAGAAAATCACTTTCCTTTGAAAGTGCCTTAAGCTACTTACAAGCATTCACCAGAAACTCACATGCGTTTCTCTGAAAGAGAAGCTTTCTGTTCCAACACTTCAATTCATTGCGCGAAGGGAATGGAGTGTTGCTTTACTTTCTAAATGCTGTCCTTTCAGAGAAAATCACTTTCCTTTGAAAGAGCCTTAAGCTACTTACAAGCATTCAACAGAAACTCACATGCATTTCTCTGAAAGAGAAGCAGTCTGTTCCAACACTTCAATTCACTGTGTGAAGTGAATAGAGTGTTGCTTTACTTTCTAAATGCTGTCCTTTCAGAGAATATCACTTTCCTTTGAAAGTGCCTTAAGCTACTTACAAGCATTTAACAGAAACTCACATGCGTTTCTCTGAAAGAGAAGCAGTCTGTTCCAACATTTCAATTCACTGTGCGAAGTGAATGGAGTGTTGCTTCACTTTCTAAATGCTGTTCTTTCAGAGAAAATCACTTTCCTTTAAAGTGCCTTAAGCTACTTGCAAGCATTAGGAAGAAACTCACATGCGTTTCTCTGAAAGAGAAGCAGTCTGTTCCAACACTTCAATTCACTGTGCGAAGTGAATGGAGTGTTGCCTCACTTTCTAAATGCTGTCCTTTCAGAGAAAATCACTTTCCATTGAGATTGCCTTAAACTACTTTCAAGCATTCACAAAAAACTCACATGAGTTTCTCAGAAAGAGAAGCAGTCTGTTCCAACCCTTCAATTCACTGGGCGAAGTGAATGGAGTGTTGCTTCACTTTCTAAATGCTGTCCTTTCAGAGAAAATCACTTTCCTTTGAAAGTGCCTTAAGCTACTTACAAGCATTCAACAGAAACTCACATGTGTTTCTCTGAAAGAGAAGCAGTAGTTCCAACACTTCAATTCACTGTGCGAAGTGAATGGAGTGTTGCTTCACTTTCTAAATGCTGTCCTTTCAGAGAAAATCACTTTCCTTTGAAAGTGCCTTAAGCTACTTGCAAGCATTAGGAAGAAACTCACATGCGTTTCTCTGAAAGAGAAGCAGTCTGTTCCAACAATTCATTTCACTGTGCGAAGTGAATGGAGTGTTGCTTCACTTTCTAAATGCTGTCCTTTCAGAGAAAATCACTTTCCTTTGAAAGTGCCTTAAGCTACTTACAAGCATTTAACAGAAACTCACATGCATTTCTCTGAAAGAGAAGCAGTCTGTTCCAACACTTCAACTCACTGTGCGAAGTGAATGGAGTGTTGCTTCACTTTCTAAATGCTGTCCTTTCAGAGAAAATCACTTTCCTTTGAAAGTGCCTTAAGCTACTTACAAGCATTCAACAGAAACTCACATGCATTTCTCTGAAAGAGAAGCAGTCTGTTCCAACACTTCAACTCACTGTGCGAAGTGAATGGAGTGTTGCTTCACTTTCTAAATGCTGTCCTTTCAGAGAATATCACTTTCCTTTGAAAGTGCCTTCAGCTACTTACAAGCATTTAAAAGAAACTCACATGCGTTTCTCTGAAAGAGAAGCAGTCTGTTCCAACACTTCAATTCACTGTGCGAAGTGAATGGAGTGTTGCTTCACTTTCTAAATGCTGTTCTTTCAGAGAAAATCACTTTCCTTTGAAAGTGCCTTAAGATACTTGCAAGCATTAGGAAGAAACTCACATGCGTTTCTCTGAAAGAGAAGCAGTCTGTTCCAACACTTCAATTCACTGTGCGAAGTGAATGGAGTGTTGCTTCACTTTCTAAATGCTGTCCTTTCAGAGAAAATCACTTTCCTTTGAAAGTGCCTTAAGCTACATGCAAGCATTAGGAAGAATCTCACATGCGTTTCTCTGAAAGATAAGCAGTCTGTTCCAACACTTCAATTCACTGTGTGAAGTGAATGGAGTGTTGCCTCACTTTCTAAATGCTGTCCTTTCAGAGAAAATCACTTTCCTTTGAAAGTGCCTTAAGCAACTTACAAGCATTCACAAGAAACACTAATGCGTTTCTATGAAAGAGAAGAACTCTGTTCCAACACTTCAATTCACTGCACGAAGGGAATGGAGTGTTGCTTCACTTTCTAAATGCTGTCCTTTCAGAGAAAATCACTTTCCTTTGAAAGAGCCTTAAGCTACTTACAAGCATTCAACAGAAACTCACATGCGTTTCTCTGAAAGAGAAGCAGTCTGTTCCAACACTTCAATTCACTGTGTGAAGTGAATGGAGTGTTGCTTCACTTTCTAAATGCTGTCCTTTCAGAGAAAATCACTTTCCTTTGAAAGTGCCTTAAACTACTTTCAAGCATTCACAAAAACTCACATGCGTTTCTCTTAAAGAGAAGCAGTCTGTTCCAACACTTCAATTCACTGCACGAAGGGAATGGAGTGTTGCCTCACTTTCTAAATGCTGTCCGTTCAGAGAAAATCACTTTCCTTTGAAAGTGCCTTAAGCAACTTACAAGCATTCACAAGAAACACTAATGCGTTTCTATGAAAGAGAAGCAGTCTGTTCCAACACTTCAATTCACTGTGCGAAGTGAATGGAGTGTTGCTTCAGTTTCTAAATGCTGTCCTTTCAGAGAAAATCACTTTCCTTTGAAAGTGCCTTAAGCAACATGCAAGAATTCACGAGAAACTCACATGCGTTTCTCTGAAAGAGAAGCAGTCTGTTCCAACACTTCAATTCACTGTGCGAAGTGAATGGAGTGTTGCTTCACTTTCTAAATGCTGTCCTTTCAGAGAAAATCACTTTCCTTTGAAAGTGCCTTAAGCTACTTGCAACCATTCACAAGAAACACTAATGCGATTCTATGAAAGAGAAGCAGTCTGTTCCAACACTTCAATTCATTGCGCGAAGGGAATGGAGTGTTGCTTCACTTTCTAAATGCTGTCCTTTCAGAGAAAATCACTTTCCTTTGAAAGAGCCTTAAGCTACTTACAAGCATTCAACAGAAACTCACATGCGTTTCTCTGAAAGAGAAGCAATCTGTTCCAACACTTCAATTCACTGTGCGAAGTGAATGGAGTGTTGCTTCACTTTCTAAATGCTGTCCTTTCAGAGAAAATCACTTTCCTTTGAAAGTGCCTTAAGCTACTTACAAGCATTCACCAGAAACTCACATGCGTTTCTCTGAAAGAGAAGCAGTCTGTTCCAACACTTCAATTCACTGTGCGAAGTGATTGGAGTGTTGCTTCACTTTCTAAATGCTGTCCTTTCAGAGAAAATCACTTTCCTTTGAACGTGCCTTAAGCTACTTGCAAGCATTAGGAAGAAACTCACATGCGTTTCTCTGAAAGAGAAGCAGTCTGTTCCAACACTTCAATTCACTGTGCGAAGTGAATGGCGTGTTTCTTCACTTTCTAAATGCTGTCCTTTCAGAGAAAATCACTTTCCTTTGAAAGTGCCTTAAGCTACTTGCAAGCATTAGGAAGAAACTCACATGCGTTTCTCTGAAAGAGAAGCAGTCTGTTCCAACACTTCAATTCACTGTGTGAAGTGAATGGAGTGTTGTCTCACTTTCTAAATGCTGTCCTTTCAGAGAAAATCACTTTCCTTTGAAAGTGCCTTAAGCTACTTACAAGCATTCACCAGAAACTCACATGCGTTTCTCTGAAAGAGAAGCAGTCTGTTCCAACACTTCAATTCATTGCGCGAAGGGAATGGAGTGTTGCTTTACTTTCTAAATGCTGTCCTTTCAGAGAAAATCACTTTCCTTTGAAAGAGCCTTAAGCTACTTACAAGCATTCAACAGAAACTCACATGCATTTCTCTGAAAGAGAAGCAGTCTGTTCCAACACTTCAATTCACTGTGCGAAGTGAATGGAGTGTTGCCTCACTTTCTAAATGCTGTCCTTTCAGAGAAAATCACTTTCCATTGAGATTGCCTTAAACTACTTTCAAGCATTCACCAGAAACTCACATGCGTTTCTCTGAAAGAGAAGCAGTCTGTTCCAACCCTTCAATTCACTGTGCGAAGTGAATGGAGTGTTGCTTCACTTTCTAAATGCTGTCCTTTCAGAGAAAATCACTTTCCTTTGAAAGTGCCTTAAGCTACTTACAAGCATTCAACAGAAACTCACATGCATTTCTCTGAAAGAGAAGCAGTCTGTTCCAACACTTCAACTCACTGTGCGAAGTGAATGGAGTGTTGCTTCACTTTCTAAATGCTGTCCTTTCAGAGAAAATCACTTTCCTTTGAAAGTGCCTTAAGCTACTTACAAGCATTCAACAGAAACTCACATGTGTTTCTCTGAAAGAGAAGCAGTAGTTCCAACACTTCAATTCACTGTGCGAAGTGAATGGAGTGTTGCTTCACTTTCTAAATGCTGTCCTTTCAGAGAATATCACTTTCCTTTGAAAGTGCCTTAAGCTACTTACAAGCATTCAACAGAAACTCACATGCATTTCTCTGAAAGAGAAGCAGTCTGTTCCAACACTTCAACTCACTGTGCGAAGTGAATGGAGTGTTGCTTCACTTTCTAAATGCTGTCCTTTCAGAGAAAATCACTTTCCTTTGAAAGTGCCTTCAGCTACTTACAAGCATGTAAAAGAAACTCACATGCGTTTCTCTGAAAGAGAAGCAGTCTGTTCCAACACTTCAATTCACTGTGCGAAGTGAATGGAGTGTTGCTTCACTTTCTAAATGCTGTTCTTTCAGAGAAAATCACTTTCCTTTGAAAGTGCCTTAAGATACTTGCAAGCATTAGGAAGAAACTCACATGCGTTTCTCTGAAAGAGAAGCAGTCTGTTCCAACACTTCAATTCACTGTGCGAAGTGAATGGAGTGTTGCTTCACTTTCTAAATGCTGTCCTTTCAGAGAAAATCACTTTCCTTTGAAAGTGCCTTAAGCTACATGCAAGCATTAGGAAGAATCTCACATGCGTTTCTCTGAAAGATAAGCAGTCTGTTCCAACACTTCAATTCACTGTGTGAAGTGAATGGAGTGTTGCCTCACTTTCTAAATGCTGTCCTTTCAGAGAAAATCACTTTCCTTTGAAAGTGCCTTAAGCAACTTACAAGCATTCACAAGAAACACTAATGCGTTTCTATGAAAGAGAAGCACTCTGTTCCAACACTTCAATTCACTGCACAAAGGGAATGGAGTGTTGCTTCACTTTCTAAATGCTGTCCTTTCAGAGAAAATCACTTTCCTTTGAAAGTGCCTTAAGCTACTTATAAGCATTCAACAGAAACTCACATGCGTTTCTCTGAAAGAGAAGCAGTCTGTTCCAACACTTCAATTCACTGTGTGAAGTGAATGGAGTGTTGCTTCACTTTCTAAATGCTGTCCTTTCAGAGAAAATCACTTTCCTTTGAAAGTGCCTTAAACTACTTTCAAGCATTCACAAAAAACTCACATGCGTTTCTCTTAAAGAGAAGCAGTCTGTTCCAACACTTCAATTCACTGTGCGAAGTGAATGGAGTGTTGCTTCAGTTTCTAAATGCTGTCCTTTCAGAGAAAATCACTTTCCTTTGAAAGTGCCTTAAGCAACATGCAAGAATTCACAAGAAACTCACAAGCGTTTCTCTGAAAGAGAAGCAGTCTGTTCCAACACTTCAATTCACTGTGCGAAGTGAATGGAGTGTTGCTTCACTTTCTAAATGCTGTCCTTTCAGAGAAAATCACTTTCCTTTGAAAGTGCCTTAAGCTACTTGCAACCATTCACAAGAAACACTAATGCGATTCTATGAAAGAGAAGCAGTCTGTTCCAACACTTCAATTCATTGCGCGAAGGGAATGGAGTGTTGCTTCACTTTCTAAATGCTGTCCTTTCAGAGAAAATCACTTTCCTTCGAAAGAGCCTTAAGCTACTTACAAGCATTCAACAGAAACTCACATGCGTTTCTCTGAAAGAGAAGCAGTCTGCTCCAACACTTCAATTCACTGTGCGAAGTGAATGGAGTGTTGCTTCACTTTCTAAATGCTGTCCTTTCAGAGAAAATCACTTTCCTTTGAAAGTGCCTTAAGCTACTTACAAGCATTCACCAGAAACTCACATGCGTTTCTCTGAAAGAGAAGCAGTCTGTTCCAACACTTCAATTCACTGTGCGAAGTGATTGGAGTGTTGCTTCACTTTCTAAATGCTGTCCTTTCAGAGAAAATCACTTTCCTTTGAACGTGCCTTAAGCTACTTGCAAGCATTAGGAAGAAACTCACATGCGTTTCTCTGAAAGAGAAGCAGTCTGTTCCAACACTTCAATTCACTGTGCGAAGTGAATGGAGTGTTTCTTCACTTTCTAAATGCTGTCCTTTCAGAGAAAATCACTTTCCTTTGAAAGTGCCTTAAGCTACTTGCAAGCATTAGGAAGAAACTCACATGCGTTTCTCTGAAAGAGAAGCAGTCTGTTCCAACACTTCAATTCACTGTGTGAAGTGAATGGAGTGTTGTCTCACTTTCTAAATGCTGTCCTTTCAGAGAAAATCACTTTCCTTTGAAAGTGCCTTAAGCTACTTACAAGCATTCACCAGAAACTCACATGCGTTTCTCTGAAAGAGAAGCAGTCTGTTCCAACACTTCAATTCATTGCGCGAAGGGAATGGAGTGTTGCTTTACTTTCTAAATGCTGTCCTTTCAGAGAAAATCACTTTCCTTTGAAAGAGCCTTAAGCTACTTACAAGCATTCAACAGAAACTCACATGCATTTCTCTGAAAGAGAAGCAGTCTGTTCCAACACTTCAATTCACTGTGCGAAGTGAATGGAGTGTTGCTTCACTTTCTAAATGCTGTTCTTTCAGAGAAAATCACTTTCCTTTGAAAGTGCCTTAAGATACTTGCAAGCATTAGGAAGAAACTCACATGCGTTTCTCTGAAAGAGAAGCAGTCTGTTCCAACACTTCAATTCACTGTGCGAAGTGAATGGAGTGTTGCTTCACTTTCTAAATGCTGTCCTTTCAGAGAAAATCACTTTCCTTTGAAAGTGCCTTAAGCTACATGCAAGCATTAGGAAGAATCTCACATGCGTTTCTCTGAAAGATAAGCAGTCTGTTCCAACACTTCAATTCACTGTGTGAAGTGAATGGAGTGTTGCCTCACTTTCTAAATGCTGTCCTTTCAGAGAAAATCACTTTCCTTTGAAAGTGCCTTAAGCAACTTACAAGCATTCACAAGAAACACTAATGCGTTTCTATGAAAGAGAAGCACTCTGTTCCAACACTTCAATTCACTGCACGAAGGGAATGTAGTGTTGCTTCACTTTCTAAATGCTGTCCTTTCAGAGAAAATCACTTTCCTTTGAGAGTGCCTTAAGCTACTTACAAGCATTCAACAGAAACTCACATGCGTTTCTCTGAAAGAGAAGCAGTCTGTTCCAACACTTCAATTCACTGTGTGAAGTGAATGGAGTGTTGCTTCACTTTCTAAATGCTGTCCTTTCAGAGAAAATCACTTTCCTTTGAAAGTGCCTTAAACTACTTTCAAGCATTCACAAAAAACTCACATGCGTTTCTCTTAAAGAGAAGCAGTCTGTTCCAACACTTCAATTCACTGCACGAAGGGAATGGAGTGTTGCCTCACTTTCTAAATGCTGTCCGTTCAGAGAAAATCACTTTCCTTTGAAAGTGCCTTAAGCAACTTACAAGCATTCACAAGAAACACTAATGCGTTTCTATGAAAGAGAAGCAGTCTGTTCCAACACTTCAATTCACTGTGCGAAGTGAATGGAGTGTTGCTTCAGTTTCTAAATGCTGTCCTTTCAGAGAAAATCACTTTCCTTTGAAAGTGCCTTAAGCAACATGCAAGAATTCACAAGAAACTCACATGCGTTTCTCTGAAAGAGAAGCAGTCTGTTCCAACACTTCAATTCACTGTGCGAAGTGAATGGAGTGTTGCTTCACTTTCTAAATGCTGTCCTTTCAGAGAAAATCACTTTCCTTTGAAAGTGCCTTAAGCTACTTGCAACCATTCACAAGAAACACTAATGCGATTCTATGAAAGAGAAGCAGTCTGTTCCAACACTTCAATTCATTGCGCGAAGGGAATGGAGTGTTGCTTCACTTTCTTAATGCTGTCCTTTCAGAGAAAATCACTTTCCTTTGAAAGAGCCTTAAGCTACTTACAAGCATTAAACAGAAACTCACATGCGTTTCTCTGAAAGAGAAGCAGTCTGTTCCAACACTTCAATTCACTGTGCGAAGTGAATGGAGTGTTGCTTCACTTTCTAAATGCTGTCCTTTCAGAGAAAATCACTTTCCTTTGAAAGTGCCTTAAGCTACTTACAAGCATTCACCAGAAACTCACATGCGTTTCTCTGAAAGAGAAGCAGTCTGTTCCAACACTTCAATTCACTGTGCGAAGTGATTGGAGTGTTGCTTCACTTTCTAAATGCTGTCCTTTCAGAGAAAATCACTTTCCTTTGAACGTGCCTTAAGCTACTTGCAAGCATTAGGAAGAAACTCACATGCGTTTCTCTGAAAGAGAAGCAGTCTGTTCCAACACTTCAATTCACTGTGCGAAGTGAATGGAGTGTTTCTTCACTTTCTAAATGCTGTCCTTTCAGAGAAAATCACTTTCCTTTGAAAGTGCCTTAAGCTACTTGCAAGCATTAGGAAGAAACTCACATGCGTTTCTCTGAAAGAGAAGCAGTCTGTTCCAACACTTCAATTCACTGTGTGAAGTGAATGGAGTGTTGTCTCACTTTCTAAATGCTGTCCTTTCAGAGAAAATCACTTTCCTTTGAAAGTGCCTTAAGCTACTTACAAGCATTCACCAGAAACTCACATGCGTTTCTCTGAAAGAGAAGCAGTCTGTTCCAACACTTCAATTCATTGCGCGAAGGGAATGGAGTGTTGCTTTACTTTCTAAATGCTGTCCTTTCAGAGAAAATCACTTTCCTTTGAAAGAGCCTTAAGCTACTTACAAGCATTCAACAGAAACTCACATGCATTTCTCTGAAAGAGAAGCAGTCTGTTCCAACACTTCAATTCACTGTGCGAAGTGAATGGAGTGTTGCCTCACTTTCTAAATGCTGTCCTTTCAGAGAAAATCACTTTCCATTGAGATTGCCTTAAACTACTTTCAAGCATTCACCAGAAACTCACATGCGTTTCTCTGAAAGAGAAGCAGTCTGTTCCAACCCTTCAATTCACTGTGCGAAGTGAATGGAGTGTTGCTTCACTTTCTAAATGCTGTCCTTTCAGAGAAAATCACTTTCCTTTGAAAGTGCCTTAAGCTACTTACAAGCATTCAACAGAAACTCACATGCATTTCTCTGAAAGAGAAGCAGTCTGTTCCAACACTTCAACTCACTGTGCGAAGTGAATGGAGTGTTGCTTCACTTTCTAAATGCTGTCCTTTCAGAGAAAATCACTTTCCTTTGAAAGTGCCTTAAGCTACTTACAAGCATTCAACAGAAACTCACATGTGTTTCTCTGAAAGAGAAGCAGTAGTTCCAACACTTCAATTCACTGTGCGAAGTGAATGGAGTGTTGCTTCACTTTCTAAATGCTGTCCTTTCAGAGAATATCACTTTCCTTTGAAAGTGCCTTAAGCTACTTACAAGCATTCAACAGAAACTCACATGCATTTCTCTGAAAGAGAAGCAGTCTGTTCCAACACTTCAACTCACTGTGCGAAGTGAATGGAGTGTTGCTTCACTTTCTAAATGCTGTCCTTTCAGAGAAAATCACTTTCCTTTGAAAGTGCCTTCAGCTACTTACAAGCATTTAAAAGAAACTCACATGCGTTTCTCTGAAAGAGAAGCAGTCTGTTCCAACACTTCAATTCACTGTGCGAAGTGAATGGAGTGTTGCTTCACTTTCTAAATGCTGTTCTTTCAGAGAAAATCACTTTCCTTTGAAAGTGCCTTAAGATACTTGCAAGCATTAGGAAGAAACTCACATGCGTTTCTCTGAAAGAGAAGCAGTCTGTTCCAACACTTCAATTCACTGTGTGAAATGAATGGAGTGTTGCTTCACTTTCTAAATGCTGTCCTTTCAGAGAAAATCACTTTCCTTTGAAAGTGCCTTAAGCTACATGCAAGCATTAGGAAGAATCTCACATGCGTTTCTCTGAAAGATAAGCAGTCTGTTCCAACACTTCAATTCACTGTGTGAAGTGAATGGAGTGTTGCCTCACTTTCTAAATGCTGTCCTTTCAGAGAAAATCACTTTCCTTTGAAAGTGCCTTAAGCAACTTACAAGCATTCACAAGAAACACTAATGCGTTTCTATGAAAGAGAAGCACTCTGTTCCAACACTTCAATTCACTGCACGAAGGGAATGGAGTGTTGCTTCACTTCCTAAATGCTGTCCTTTCAGAGAAAATCACTTTCCTTTGAAAGTGCCTTAAGCTACTTATAAGCATTCAACAGAAACTCACATGCGTTTCTCTGAAAGAGAAGCAGTCTGTTCCAACACTTCAATTCACTGTGTGAAGTGAATGGAGTGTTGCTTCACTTTCTAAATGCTGTCCTTTCAGAGAAAATCGCTTTCCTTTGAAAGTGCCTTAAACTACTTTCAAGCATTCACAAAAAACTCACATGCGTTTCTCTTAAAGAGAAGCAGTCTGTTCCAACACTTCAATTCACTGTGCGAAGTGAATGGAGTGTTGCTTCAGTTTCTAAATGCTGTCCTTTCAGAGAAAATCACTTTCCTTTGAAAGTGCCTTAAGCAACATGCAAGCATTCACAAAAAACTCACATGCGTTTCTCTTAAAGAGAAGCAGTCTGTTCCAACACTTCAATTCACTGTGCGAAGTGAATGGAGTGTTGCTTCAGTTTCTAAATGCTGTCCTTTCAGAGAAAATCACTTTCCTTTGAAAGTGCCTTAAGCAACATGCAAGAATTCACAAGAAACTCACAAGCGTTTCTCTGAAAGAGAAGCAGTCTGTTCCAACACTTCAATTCACTGTGCGAAGTGAATGGAGTGTTGCTTCACTTTCTAAATGCTGTCCTTTCAGAGAAAATCACTTTCCTTTGAAAGTGCCTTAAGCTACTTGCAACCATTCACAAGAAACACTAATGCGATTCTATGAAAGAGAAGCAGTCTGTTCCAACACTTCAATTCATTGCGCGAAGGGAATGGAGTGTTGCTTCACTTTCTAAATGCTGTCCTTTCAGAGAAAATCACTTTCCTTTGAAAGAGCCTTAAGCTACTTACAAGCATTCAACAGAAACTCACATGCGTTTCTCTGAAAGAGAAGCAGTCTGTTCCAACACTTCAATTCACTGTGCGAAGTGAATGGAGTGTTGCTTCACTTTCTAAATGCTGTCCTTTCAGAGAAAATCACTTTCCTTTGAAAGTGCCTTAAGCTACTTACAAGCATTCACCAGAAACTCACATGCGTTTCTCTGAAAGAGAAGCAGTCTGTTCCAACACTTCAATTCACTGTGCGAAGTGATTGGAGTGTTGCTTCACTTTCTAAATGCTGTCCTTTCAGAGAAAATCACTTTCCTTTGAACGTGCCTTAAGCTACTTGCAAGCATTAGGAAGAAACTCACATGCGTTTCTCTGAAAGAGAAGCAGTCTGTTCCAACACTTCAATTCACTGTGCGAAATGAATGGAGTTTTTCTTCACTTTCTAAATGCTGTCCTTTCAGAGAAAATCACTTTCCTTTGAAAGTGCCTTAAGCTACTTGCAAGCATTAGGAAGAAACTCACATGCGTTTCTCTGAAAGAGAAGCAGTCTGTTCCAACACTTCAATTCACTGTGTGAAGTGAATGGAGTGTTGTCTCACTTTCTAAATGCTGTCCTTTCAGAGAAAATCACTTTCCTTTGAAAGTGCCTTAAGCTACTTACAAGCATTCACCAGAAACTCACATGCGTTTCTCTGAAAGAGAAGCAGTCTGTTCCAACACTTCAATTCATTGCGCGAAGGGAATGGAGTGTTGCTTTACTTTCTAAATGCTGTCCTTTCAGAGAAAATCACTTTCCATTGAAAGAGCCTTAAGCTACTTACAAGCATTCAACAGAAACTCACATGCATTTCTCTGAAAGAGAAGCAGTCTGTTCCAACACTTCAATTCACTGTGCGAAGTGAATGGAGTGTTGCTTCACTTTCTAAATGCTGTCCTTTCAGAGAAAATCACTTTCCTTTGATAGTGCCTTAAGCTACTTGCAAGCATTAGGAAGAAACTCACATGCGTTTCTCGGAAAGAGAAGCAGTCTGTTCCAACACTTCAATTCACTGTGCGAAGTGAATGGAGTGTTGCTTCACTTTCTAAATGCTGTTCTTTCAGAGAAAATCACTTTCCTTTGAAAGTGCCTTAAGATACTTGCAAGCATTAGGAAGAAACTCACATGCGTTTCTCTGAAAGAGAAGCAGTCTGTTCCAACACTTCAATTCACTGTGTGAAATGAATGGAGTGTTGCTTCACTTTCTAAATGCTGTCCTTTCAGAGAAAATCACTTTCCTTTGAAAGTGCCTTAAGCTACATGCAAGCATTAGGAAGAATCTCACATGCGTTTCTCTGAAAGATAAGCAGTCTGTTCCAACACTTCAATTCACTGTGTGAAGTGAATGGAGTGTTGCCTCACTTTCTAAATGCTGTCCTTTCAGAGAAAATCACTTTCCTTTGAAAGTGCCTTAAGCAACTTACAAGCATTCACAAGAAACACTAATGCGTTTCTATGAAAGAGAAGCACTCTGTTCCAACACTTCAATTCACTGCACGAAGGGAATGGAGTGTTGCTTCACTTCCTAAATGCTGTCCTTTCAGAGAAAATCACTTTCCTTTGAAAGTGCCTTAAGCTACTTATAAGCATTCAACAGAAACTCACATGCGTTTCTCTGAAAGAGAAGCAGTCTGTTCCAACACTTCAATTCACTGTGTGAAGTGAATGGAGTGTTGCTTCACTTTCTAAATGCTGTCCTTTCAGAGAAAATCGCTTTCCTTTGAAAGTGCCTTAAACTACTTTCAAGCATTCACAAAAAACTCACATGCGTTTCTCTTAAAGAGAAGCAGTCTGTTCCAACACTTCAATTCACTGTGCGAAGTGAATGGAGTGTTGCTTCAGTTTCTAAATGCTGTCCTTTCAGAGAAAATCACTTTCCTTTGAAAGTGCCTTAAGCAACATGCAAGCATTCACAAAAAACTCACATGCGTTTCTCTTAAAGAGAAGCAGTCTGTTCCAACACTTCAATTCACTGTGCGAAGTGAATGGAGTGTTGCTTCAGTTTCTAAATGCTGTCCTTTCAGAGAAAATCACTTTCCTTTGAAAGTGCCTTAAGCAACATGCAAGAATTCACAAGAAACTCACAAGCGTTTCTCTGAAAGAGAAGCAGTCTGTTCCAACACTTCAATTCACTGTGCGAAGTGAATGGAGTGTTGCTTCACTTTCTAAATGCTGTCCTTTCAGAGAAAATCACTTTCCTTTGAAAGTGCCTTAAGCTACTTGCAACCATTCACAAGAAACACTAATGCGATTCTATGAAAGAGAAGCAGTCTGTTCCAACACTTCAATTCATTGCGCGAAGGGAATGGAGTGTTGCTTCACTTTCTAAATGCTGTCCTTTCAGAGAAAATCACTTTCCTTTGAAAGAGCCTTAAGCTACTTACAAGCATTCAACAGAAACTCACATGCGTTTCTCTGAAAGAGAAGCAGTCTGTTCCAACACTTCAATTCACTGTGCGAAGTGAATGGAGTGTTGCTTCACTTTCTAAATGCTGTCCTTTCAGAGAAAATCACTTTCCTTTGAAAGTGCCTTAAGCTACTTACAAGCATTCACCAGAAACTCACATGCGTTTCTCTGAAAGAGAAGCAGTCTGTTCCAACACTTCAATTCACTGTGCGAAGTGATTGGAGTGTTGCTTCACTTTCTAAATGCTGTCCTTTCAGAGAAAATCACTTTCCTTTGAACGTGCCTTAAGCTACTTGCAAGCATTAGGAAGAAACTCACATGCGTTTCTCTGAAAGAGAAGCAGTCTGTTCCAACACTTCAATTCACTGTGCGAAATGAATGGAGTTTTTCTTCACTTTCTAAATGCTGTCCTTTCAGAGAAAATCACTTTCCTTTGAAAGTGCCTTAAGCTACTTGCAAGCATTAGGAAGAAACTCACATGCGTTTCTCTGAAAGAGAAGCAGTCTGTTCCAACACTTCAATTCACTGTGTGAAGTGAATGGAGTGTTGTCTCACTTTCTAAATGCTGTCCTTTCAGAGAAAATCACTTTCCTTTGAAAGTGCCTTAAGCTACTTACAAGCATTCACCAGAAACTCACATGCGTTTCTCTGAAAGAGAAGCAGTCTGTTCCAACACTTCAATTCATTGCGCGAAGGGAATGGAGTGTTGCTTTACTTTCTAAATGCTGTCCTTTCAGAGAAAATCACTTTCCATTGAAAGAGCCTTAAGCTACTTACAAGCATTCAACAGAAACTCACATGCATTTCTCTGAAAGAGAAGCAGTCTGTTCCAACACTTCAATTCACTGTGCGAAGTGAATGGAGTGTTGCTTCACTTTCTAAATGCTGTCCTTTCAGAGAAAATCACTTTCCTTTGATAGTGCCTTAAGCTACTTGCAAGCATTAGGAAGAAACTCACATGCGTTTCTCGGAAAGAGAAGCAGTCTGTTCCAACACTTCAATTCACTGTGCGAAGTGAATGGAGTGTTGCTTCACTTTCTAAATGCTGTTCTTTCAGAGAAAATCACTTTCCTTTGAAAGTGCCTTAAGATACTTGCAAGCATTAGGAAGAAACTCACATGCGTTTCTCTGAAAGAGAAGCAGTCTGTTCCAACACTTCAATTCACTGTGTGAAATGAATGGAGTGTTGCTTCACTTTCTAAATGCTGTCCTTTCAGAGAAAATCACTTTCCTTTGAAAGTGCCTTAAGCTACATGCAAGCATTAGGAAGAATCTCACATGCGTTTCTCTGAAAGATAAGCAGTCTGTTCCAACACTTCAATTCACTGTGTGAAGTGAATGGAGTGTTGCCTCACTTTCTAAATGCTGTCCTTTCAGAGAAAATCACTTTCCTTTGAAAGTGCCTTAAGCAACTTACAAGCATTCACAAGAAACACTAATGCGTTTCTATGAAAGAGAAGCACTCTGTTCCAACACTTCAATTCACTGCACGAAGGGAATGGAGTGTTGCTTCACTTCCTAAATGCTGTCCTTTCAGAGAAAATCACTTTCCTTTGAAAGTGCCTTAAGCTACTTATAAGCATTCAACAGAAACTCACATGCGTTTCTCTGAAAGAGAAGCAGTCTGTTCCAACACTTCAATTCACTGTGTGAAGTGAATGGAGTGTTGCTTCACTTTCTAAATGCTGTCCTTTCAGAGAAAATCGCTTTCCTTTGAAAGTGCCTTAAACTACTTTCAAGCATTCACAAAAAACTCACATGCGTTTCTCTTAAAGAGAAGCAGTCTGTTCCAACACTTCAATTCACTGTGCGAAGTGAATGGAGTGTTGCTTCAGTTTCTAAATGCTGTCCTTTCAGAGAAAATCACTTTCCTTTGAAAGTGCCTTAAGCAACATGCAAGCATTCACAAAAAACTCACATGCGTTTCTCTTAAAGAGAAGCAGTCTGTTCCAACACTTCAATTCACTGTGCGAAGTGAATGGAGTGTTGCTTCAGTTTCTAAATGCTGTCCTTTCAGAGAAAATCACTTTCCTTTGAAAGTGCCTTAAGCAACATGCAAGAATTCACAAGAAACTCACAAGCGTTTCTCTGAAAGAGAAGCAGTCTGTTCCAACACTTCAATTCACTGTGCGAAGTGAATGGAGTGTTGCTTCACTTTCTAAATGCTGTCCTTTCAGAGAAAATCACTTTCCTTTGAAAGTGCCTTAAGCTACTTGCAACCATTCACAAGAAACACTAATGCGATTCTATGAAAGAGAAGCAGTCTGTTCCAACACTTCAATTCATTGCGCGAAGGGAATGGAGTGTTGCTTCACTTTCTAAATGCTGTCCTTTCAGAGAAAATCACTTTCCTTTGAAAGAGCCTTAAGCTACTTACAAGCATTCAACAGAAACTCACATGCGTTTCTCTGAAAGAGAAGCAGTCTGTTCCAACACTTCAATTCACTGTGCGAAGTGAATGGAGTGTTGCTTCACTTTCTAAATGCTGTCCTTTCAGAGAAAATCACTTTCCTTTGAAAGTGCCTTAAGCTACTTACAAGCATTCACCAGAAACTCACATGCGTTTCTCTGAAAGAGAAGCAGTCTGTTCCAACACTTCAATTCACTGTGCGAAGTGATTGGAGTGTTGCTTCACTTTCTAAATGCTGTCCTTTCAGAGAAAATCACTTTCCTTTGAACGTGCCTTAAGCTACTTGCAAGCATTAGGAAGAAACTCACATGCGTTTCTCTGAAAGAGAAGCAGTCTGTTCCAACACTTCAATTCACTGTGCGAAATGAATGGAGTTTTTCTTCACTTTCTAAATGCTGTCCTTTCAGAGAAAATCACTTTCCTTTGAAAGTGCCTTAAGCTACTTGCAAGCATTAGGAAGAAACTCACATGTGTTTCTCTGAAAGAGAAGCAGTCTGTTCCAACACTTCAATTCACTGTGTGAAGTGAATGGAGTGTTGTCTCACTTTCTAAATGCTGTCCTTTCAGAGAAAATCACTTTCCTTTGAAAGTGCCTTAAGCTACTTACAAGCATTCACCAGAAACTCACATGCGTTTCTCTGAAAGAGAAGCAGTCTGTTCCAACACTTCAATTCATTGCGCGAAGGGAATGGAGTGTTGCTTTACTTTCTAAATGCTGTCCTTTCAGAGAAAATCACTTTCCATTGAAAGAGCCTTAAGCTACTTACAAGCATTCAACAGAAACTCACATGCATTTCTCTGAAAGAGAAGCAGTCTGTTCCAACACTTCAATTCACTGTGCGAAGTGAATGGAGTGTTGCTTCACTTTCTAAATGCTGTCCTTTCAGAGAAAATCACTTTCCTTTGATAGTGCTTTAAGCTACTTGCAAGCATTAGGAAGAAACTCACATGCGTTTCTCTGAAAGAGAAGCAGTCTGTTCCAACACTTCATTTCACTGGGTGAAGTGAATAGAGTGTTGCCTCACTTTCTAAATGCTGTCCTTTCAGAGAAAATCACTTTCCTTTGAAAGTGCCTTCAGCTACTTACAAGCATTTAAAAGAAACTCACATGCGTTTCTCTGAAAGAGAAGCAGTCTGTTCCAACACTTCAATTCACTGTGCGAAGTGAATGGAGTGTTGCTTCACTTTCTAAATGCTGTTCTTTCAGAGAAAATCACTTTCCTTTGAAAGTGCCTTAAGATACTTGCAAGCATTAGGAAGAAACTCACATGCGTTTCTCTGAAAGAGAAGCAGTCTCTTCCAACACTTCAATTCACTGTGCGAAGTGAATGGAATGTTGCTTCACTTTCTAAATGCTGTCCTTTCAGAGAAAATCACTTTCCTTTGAAAGTGCCTTAAGCTACATGCAAGCATTAGGAAGAATCTCACATGCGTTTCTCTGAAAGAGAAGCAGTCTGTTCCAACACTTCAATTCACTGTGTGAAGTGAATGGAGTGTTGCCTCACTTTCTAAATGCTGTCCTTTCAGAGAAAATCACTTTCCTTTGAAAGTGCCTTAAGCAACTTACAAGCATTCACAAGAAACACTAATGCGTTTCTATGAAAGAGAAGCAGTCTGTTCCAACACTTCAATTCACTGCACGAAGGGAATGGAGTGTTGCTTCACTTTCTAAATGCTGTCCTTTCAGAGAAAATCACTTTCCTTTGAAAGTGCCTTAAGCTACTTACAAGCATTCAACAGAAACTCACATGCGTTTCTCTGAAAAAGAAGCAGTCTGTTCCAACACTTCAATTCACTGTGTGAAGTGAATGGAGTGTTGCTTCACTTTCTAAATGCTGTCCTTTCAGAGAAAATCACTTTCCTTTGAAAGTGCCTTAAACTACTTTCAAGCATTCACAAAAAACTCACATGCGTTTCTCTTAAAGAGAAGCAGTCTGTTCCAACACTTCAATTCACTGTACGAAGTGAATGGAGTGTTGCTTCAGTTTCCAAATGCTGTCCTTTCAGAGAAAATCACTTTCCTTTGAAAGTGCCTTAAGCAACTTGCAAGAATTCACAAGAAACTCACATGCGTTTCTCTGAAAGAGAAGCAGTCTGTTCCAACACTTCAATTCACTGTGCGAAGTGAATGGAGTGTTGCTTCACTTTCTAAATGCTGTCCTTTCAGAGAAAATCACTTTCCTTTGAAAGTGCCTTAAGCTACTTGCAACCATTCACAAGAAACACTAATGCGATTCTATGAAAGAGAAGCAGTCTGTTCCAACACTTCAATTCATTGCGCGAAGGGAATGGAGTGTTGCTTCACTTTCTAAATGCTGTCCTTTCAGAGAAAATCACTTTCCTTTGAAAGAGCCTTAAGCTTCTTACAAGCATTCAACAGAAACTCACATGCGTTTCTCTGAAAGAGAAGCAGTCTGTTCCAACACTTCAATTCACTGTGCGAAGTGAATGGAGTGTTGCTTCACTTTCTAAATGCTGTCCTTTCAGAGAAAATCACTTTCCTTTGAAAGTGCCTTAAGCTACTTACAAGCATTCACCAGAAACTCACATGCGTTTCTCTGAAAGAGAAGCAGTCTGTTCCAACACTTCAATTCACTGTGCGAAGTGATTGGAGTGTTGCTTCACTTTCTAAATGCTGTCCTTTCAGAGAAAATCACTTTCCTTTGAACGTGCCTTAAGCTACTTGCAAGCATTAGGAAGAAACTCACATGCGTTTCTCTGAAAGAGAAGCAGTCTGTTCCAACACTTCAATTCACTGTGCGAAGTGAATGGAGTGTTTCTTCACTTTCTAAATGCTGTCTTTTCAGAGAAAATCACTTTCCTTTGAAAGTGCCTTAAGCTACTTGCAAGCATTAGGAAGAAACTCACATGCGTTTCTCTGAAAGAGAAGCAGTCTGTTCCAACACTTCAATTCACTGTGTGAAGTGAATGGAGTGTTGTCTCACTTTCTAAATGCTGTCCTTTCAGAGAAAATCACTTTCCTTTGAAAGTGCCTTAAGCTACTTACAAGCATTCACCAGAAACTCACATGTGTTTCTCTGAAAGAGAAGCATTCTGTTCCAACACTTCAATTCATTGCGCGAAGGGAATGGAGTGTTGCTTTACTTTCTAAATGCTGTCCTTTCAGAGAAAATCACTTTCCTTTGAAAGAGCCTTAAGCTACTTACAAGCATTCAACAGAAACTCACATGCATTTCTCTGAAAGAGAAGCAGTCTGTTCCAACACTTCAATTCACTGTGTGAAGTGAATAGAGTGTTGCTTTACTTTCTAAATGCTGTCCTTTCAGAGAATATCACTTTCCTTTGAAAGTGCCTTAAGCTACTTACAAGCATTTAACAGAAACTCACATGCGTTTCTCTGAAAGAGAAGCAGTCTCTTCCAACATTTCAATTCACTGTGCGAAGTGAATGGAGTGTTGCTTCACTTTCTAAATGCTGTTCTTTCAGAGAAAATCACTTTCCTTTAAAGTGCCTTAAGCTACTTGCAAGCATTAGGAAGAAACTCACATGCGTTTCTCTGAAAGAGAAGCAGTCTGTTCCAACACTTCAATTCACTGTGCGAAGTGAATGGAGTGTTACCTCACTTTCTAAATGCTGTCCTTTCAGAGAAAATCACTTTCCATTGAGATTGCCTTAAACTACTTTCAAGCATTCACAAAAAACTCACATGAGTTTCTCAGAAAGAGAAGCAGTCTGTTCCAACCCTTCAATTCACTGTGCGAAGTGAATGGAGTGTTGCTTCACTTTCTAAATGCTGTCCTTTCAGAGAAAATCACTTTCCTTTGAAAGTGCCTTCAGCTACTTACAAGCATTTAAAAGAAACTCACATGCGTTTCTCTGAAAGAGAAGCAGTCTGTTCCAACACTTCAATTCACTGTGCGAAGTGAATGGAGTGTTGCTTCACTTTCTAAATGCTGTTCTTTCAGAGAAAATCACTTTCCTTTGAAAGTGCCTTAAGATACTTGCAAGCATTAGGAAGAAACTCACATGCGTTTCTCTGAAAGAGAAGCAGTCTGTTCCAACACTTCAATTCACTGTGCGAAGTGAATGGAGTGTTGCTTCACTTTCTAAATGCTGTCCTTTCAGAGAAAATCACTTTCCTTTGAAAGTGCCTTAAGCTACTTACAAGCATTCACCAGAAACTCACATGCGTTTCTCTGAAAGAGAAGCATTCTGTTCCAACACTTCAATTCATTGCGCGAAGGGAATGGAGTGTTGCTTTACTTTCTAAATGCTGTCCTTTCAGAGAAAATCACTTTCCTTTGAAAGAGCCTTAAGCTACTTACAAGCATTCAACAGAAACTCACATGCATTTCTCTGAAAGAGAAGCAGTCTGTTCCAACACTTCAATTCACTGTGTGAAGTGAATAGAGTGTTGCTTTACTTTCTAAATGCTGTCCTTTCAGAGAATATCACTTTCCTTTGAAAGTGCCTTAAGCTACTTACAAGCATTTAACAGAAACTCACATGCGTTTCTCTGAAAGAGAAGCAGTCTGTTCCAACATTTCAATTCACTGTGCGAAGTGAATGGAGTGTTGCTTCACTTTCTAAATGCTGTTCTTTCAGAGAAAATCACTTTCCTTTAAAGTGCCTTAAGCTACTTGCAAGCATTAGGAAGAAACTCACATGCGTTTCTCTGAAAGAGAAGCAGTCTGTTCCAACACTTCAATTCACTGTGCGAAGTGAATGGAGTGTTGCCTCACTTTCTAAATGCTGTCCTTTCAGAGAAAATCACTTTCCATTGAGATTGCCTTAAACTACTTTCAAGCATTCACAAAAAACTCACATGAGTTTCTCAGAAAGAGAAGCAGTCTGTTCCAAACCTTCAATTCACTGTGCGAAGTGAATGGAGTGTTGCTTCACTTTCTAAATGCTGTCCTTTCAGAGAAAATCACTTTCCTTTGAAAGTGCCTTCAGCTACTTACAAGCATTTAAAAGAAACTCACATGCGTTTCTCTGAAAGAGAAGCAGTCTGTTCCAACACTTCAATTCACTGTGCGAAGTGAATGGAGTGTTGCTTCACTTTCTAAATGCTGTTCTTTCAGAGAAAATCACTTTCCTTTGAAAGTGCCTTAAGATACTTGCAAGCATTAGGAAGAAACTCACATGCGTTTCTCTGAAAGAGAAGCAGTCTGTTCCAACACTTCAATTCACTGTGCGAAGTGAATGGAGTGTTGCTTCACTTTCTAAATGCTGTCCTTTCAGAGAAAATCACTTTCCTTTGAAAGTGCCTTAAGCTACATGCAAGCATTAGGAAGAATCTCACATGCGTTTCTCTGAAAGATAAGCAGTCTGTTCCAACACTTCAATTCACTGTGTTTAGTGAATGGAGTGTTGCCTCACTTTCTAAATGCTGTCCTTTCAGAGAAAATCACTTTCCTTTGAAAGTGCCTTAAGCAACTTACAAGCATTCACAAGAAACACTAATGCGTTTCTATGAAAGAGAAGCACTCTGTTCCAACACTTCAATTCACTGCACGAAGGGAATGGAGTGTTGCTTCAGTTTCTAAATGCTGTCCTTTCAGAGAAAATCACTTTCCTTTGAAAGTGCCTTAAACGACTTACAAGCATTTAACAGAAACTCACATGCGTTACTCAGAAAGAGAAGCAGTCCGTTCCAACACTTCAATTCACTGTGCGAAATGAATGGAGTGTTGCTTCACTTTCTAAATGCTGTTCTTTCAGAGAAAATCACTTTCCTTTGAAAGTGCCTTAAGCTACTTGCAAGCATTAGGAAGAAACTCACATGCGTTTCTCTGAAAGAGAAGCAGTCTGTTCCAACACTTCAATTCACTGTGTGAAGTGAATAGAGTGTTGCCTCACTTTCTAAATGCTGTCCTTTCAGAGAATATCACTTTCCTTTGAAAGTGCCTTAAGCTACTTACAAGCATTCAACAGAAACTCACATGCATTTCCCTGAAAGAGAAGCAGTCTGTTCCAACACTTCAACTCACTGTGCGAAGTGAATGGAGTGTTGCTTCACTTTCTAAATGCTGTCCTTTCAGAGAAAATCACTTTCCTTTGAAAGTGCCTTAAGCTACTTACAAGCATTCAACAGAAACTCACATGCGTTTCTCTGAAAGAGAAGCAGTAGTTCCAACACTTCAATTCACTGTGCGAAGTGAATGGAGTGTTGCTTCACTTTCTAAATGCTGTCCTTTCAGAGAAAATCACTTTCCTTTGAAAGTGCCTTAAGCTACTTACAAGCATTCACCAGAAACTCACATGTGTTTCTCTGAAAGAGAAGCAGTCTGTTCCAACACTTCAATTCACTGTGCGAAGGGATTGGAGTGTTGCTTCACTTTCTAAATGCTGTCCTTTCAGAGAAAATCACTTTCCTTTGAACGTGCCTTAAGCTACTTGCAAGCATTAGGAAGAAACTCACATGCGTTTTTCTGAAAGAGAAGCAGTCTGTTCCAACACTTCAATTCACTGTGCGAAGTGAATGGAGTGTTTCTTCACTTTCTAAATGCTGTCCTTTCAGAGAAAATCACTTTCCTTTGAAAGTGCCTTAAGCTACTTGCAAGCATTAGGAAGAAACTCACATGAGTTTCTCTGAAAGAGAAGCAGTCTGTTCCAACACTTCAATTCATTGTGTGAAGTGAATGGAGTGTTGTCTCACTTTCTAAATGCTGTCCTTTCAGAGAAAATCACTTTCCTTTGAAAGTGCCTTAAGCTACTTACAAGCATTCACCAGAAACTCACATGCGTTTCTCTGAAAGAGAAGCAGTCTGTTCCAACACTTCAATTCACTGTGCGAAGTGAATGGAGTGTTGCTTCACTTTCTAAATTATGTCCTTTCAGAGAAAATCACTTTCCTTTGAAAGTGCCTTAAGCAACTTACAAACATTCACAAGAAACACTAATGCGTTTCTATGAAAGAGAAGCACTCTGTTCCAACACTTCAATTCACTGCACGAAGGGAATGGAGTGTTGCTTCACTTTCTAAATGCTGTCCTTTCAGAGAAAATCACTTTCCTTTGAAAGTGCCTTAAGCTACTTACAAGCATTCAACAGAAACTCACATGCGTTTCTCTGAAAGAGAAGCAGTCTGTTCCAACACTTCAATTCACTGTGCGAAGTGAATGGAGTGTAGCCTCACTTTCTAAATGCTGTCCTTTCAGAGAAATTCACTTTCCTTTGTAAGTGCCATAAACTACTTTCAAGCATTCACAAAAAACTCACATGCGTTTCTCTTAAAGAGAAGCAGTCTGTTCCAACCCTTCAATTCACTGTGCGAAGTGAATGGAGTGTTGCTTCAGTTTCTAAATGCTGTCCTTTCAGAGAAAATCACTTTCCTTTGAAAGTGCCTTAAGCAACTTGCAAGAATTCACAAGACACCCACATGCGTTTCTCTGAAAGAGAAGCAGTCTGTTCCAACACTTCAATTCACTGTGCGAAGTGAATGGAGTGTTGCTTCACTTTCTAAATGCTGTCCTTTCAGAGAAAATCACTTTCCTTTGAAAGTGCCTTAAGCTACTTGCAAGCATTCACAAGAAACACTAATGCGTTTCTATGAAAGAGAACCAGTCTGTTCCAACACTTCAATTCATTGCGCGAAGGGAATGGAGTGTTGCTTTACTTTCTAAATGCTGTCCTTTCAGAGAAAATCACTTTCCTTTGAAAGAGCCTTAAGCTACTTACAAGCATTCAACAGAAACTCACATGCATTTCTCTGAAAGAGAAGCAGTCTGTTCCAACACTTCAATTCACTGTGCGAAGTGAATGGAGTGTTGCTTCACTTTCTAAATGCTGTTCTTTCAGAGAAAATCACTTTAATTTGAAAGTGCCTTAAGCTACTTGCTAGCATTAGGAAGAAACTCACATGCGTTTCTATGAAAGAGAAGCAGTACGTTCCAACACTTCAATTCACTGTGCGAAGTGAATGGAGTGTTGCTTCACTTTCTAAATGCTGTCCTTTCAGAGAAAATCACTTTCCTTTGAAAGTGCCTTAAACTACTTTCAAGCATTCACAAAAAAATCAAATGCGTTTCTCTGAAAGAGAAGCAGTCTGTTCCAACACTTCAATTCACAGTGCGAAGTGAATGGAGTGTTGCTTTACTTTCTAAATGTTGTCCTTTCAGAGAAAATCACTTTCCTTTGAAAGTGCCTTAAGCTACTTACAAGCATTCAACAGAAACTCACATGCATTTCTCTGAAAGAGAAGCAGTCTGTTCCAACACTTCAATTCACTGTACAAAGTGAATGGAGTGTTGCTTCACTTTCTAAATGCTGTCCTTTCAGAGAAAATCACTTTCCTATGAAAGTGCCTTAAGCTACTTACAAGCATTCAACAGAAACTCACATGCATTTCTCTGAAAGAGAAGCAATCTGTTCCAACACTTCAATTAACTGTGCAAAGTGAATGGAGTGTTGCTTCACTTTCTAAATGCTGTCCTTTCAGAGAAAATCACTTTCCTTTGAAAGTGCATTAAGCTACTTACAAGCATTCACCAGAAACTCACATGCGTTTTTCTGAAAGAGAAGCAGTCTGTTCCAACACTTCAATTCACTGTGCGAAGTGAATGGAGTGTTGCTTCACTTTCTAAATGCTGTCCTTTCAGAGAAAATCACTTTCCTTTGAAAGTGCCTTAAGCTACTTGAAAGCATTAGGAAGAAACTCACATGCGTTTCTCTGAAAGAGAAGCAGTCTGTTCCAACACTTCAATTCACTGTGTGAAGTGAAAAGAGTGTTGCCTCACTTTCTAAATGCTGTCCTTTCAGAGAAAATCACTTTCCTTTGAAAGTGCCTTAAACGACTTACAAGCATTTAACAGAAACTCACATGCGTTTCTCTGAAAGAGAAGCAGTCTGTTCCAACACTTCAATTCACTGTGCGAAGTGAATGGAGTGTTGCTTCACTTTCTAAATGCTGTTCTTTCAGAGAAAATCACTTTCCTTTGAAAGTGCCTTAAGCTACATGCAAGCATTAGGAAGAAACTCACATGCGTTTCTCTGAAAGAGAAGCAGTCTGTTCCAACAATTCAATTCACTGTGCGAAGCGAATGGAGTGTTGCTTCACTTTCTAAATGCTGTCCTTTCAGAGAAAATCACTTTCCTTTAAAGTGCCTTAAGCTACTTGCAAGCATTAGGAAGAAACTCACATGCGTTTCTCTGAAAGAGAAGCAGTCTGTTCCAACACTTCAATTCACTGTGCGAAGTGAATGGAGTGTTGCCTTACTTTCTAAATGCTGTCCTTTCAGAGAAAATCACTTTCCATTGAGATTGCCTTAAACTACTTTCAAACATTCACAAAAAACTCACATGAGTTTCTCTGAAAGAGAAGCAGTCTGTTCCAAAACTTCAATTCACTCTGCGAAATGAATGGAGTGTTGCTTCACTTTCTAAATGCTGTCATTTCAGAGAAAATCACTTTCCTTTGAAAGTGCCTTAAGCTACTTACAAGCATTCAACAGAAACTCACATGCATTTCTCTGAAAGAGAAGCAGTCTGTTCCAACACTTCAACTCACTGTGCGAAGTGAATGGAGTGTTGCTTCACTTTCTAAATGCTGTCCTTTCAGAGAAAATCACTTTCCTTTGAAAGTGCCTTAAGCTACTTACAAGCATTCAACAGAAACTCACATGCGTTTCTCTGAAAGAGAAGCAGTAGTTCCAACACTTCAATTCACTGTGCGAAGTGAATGGAGTGTTGCTTCACTTTCTAAATGCTGTCTTTTCAGAGAAAATCACTTTCCTTTGAAAGTGCCTTAAGCTACTTGCAAGCATTAGGAAGAAACTCACATGCGTTTCTCTGAAAGAGAAGCAGTCTGTTCCAACACTTCAATTCACTGTGCGAAGTGAATGGAGTGTTGCTTCACTTTCTAAATGCTGTCCTTTCAGAGAAAATCACTTTCCTTTGAAAGTGCCTTAAGCTACTTGCAAGCATTAGGAAGAAACTCACATGCGTTTCTCTGAAAGAGAAGCAGTCTGTTCCAACACTTCAATTCACTGTGTGAAGTGAATAGAGTGTTGCCTCACTTTCTAAATGC
The DNA here is from genome assembly GCF_982192425.1 of Myodes glareolus. Taxonomy (NCBI): domain Eukaryota; kingdom Metazoa; phylum Chordata; class Mammalia; order Rodentia; family Cricetidae; genus Myodes; species Myodes glareolus. The sequence continues at coordinate 405,952 of NW_028263231.1, forward strand.
TGTCCTTTCAGAGAAAATCACTTTCCTTTGAAAGTGCCTTAAACGACTTACAAGCATTTAACAGAAACTCACATGCGTTACTCTGAAAGAGAAGCAGTCCGTTCCAACACTTCAATTCACTGTGCGAAATGAATGGAGTGTTGCTTCACTTTCTAAATGCTGTTCTTTCAGAGAAAATCACTTTCCTTTGAAAGTGCCTTAAGCTACTTGCAAGCATTAGGAAGAAACTCACATGCGTTTCTCTGAAAGAGAAGCAGTCTGTTCCAACACTTCAATTCACTGTGTGAAGTGAATAGAGTGTTGCCTCACTTTCTAAATGCTGTCCTTTCAGAGAATATCACTTTCCTTTGAAAGTGCCTTAAGCTACTTACAAGCATTCAACAGAAACTCACATGCATTTCTCTGAAAGAGAAGCAGTCTGTTCCAACACTTCAACTCACTGTGCGAAGTGAATGGAGTGTTGCTTCACTTTCTAAATGCTGTCCTTTCAGAGAAAATCACTTTCCTTTGAAAGTGCCTTAAGCTACTTACAAGCATTCAACAGAAACTCACATGCGTTTCTCTGAAAGAGAAGCAGTAGTTCCAACACTTCAATTCACTGTGCGAAGTGAATGGAGTGTTGCTTCACTTTCTAAATGCTGTCCTTTCAGAGAAAATCACTTTCCTTTTAAAGTGCCTTAAGCTACTTGCAAGCATTAGGAAGAAACTCACATGCGTTTCTCTGAAAGAGAAGCAGTCGGTTCCAACACTTCAATTCACTGTGCGAAGTGAATGGAGTGTTGCTTCACTTTCTAAATGCTGTCCTTTCAGAGAAAATCACTTTCCTTTGAAAGTGCCTTAAACTACTTTCAAGCATTCACAAAAAAATCACATGCGTTTCTATGAAAGAGAAGCACTCTGTTCCAACAATTCAATTCACTGTGCGAAGTGAATGGAGTGTTGCTTCAGTTTCTAAATGCTGTCCTTTCACAGAAAATCACTTTCCTTTGAAAGTGCCTTAAACTACTTTCAAGCATTCACAAAAAGCTCACATGCGTTTCTCTTAAAGAGAAGTAGTCTGTTCCAACACTTCAATTCACTGTTCGAAGTGAATGGAGTGTTGCTTCAGTTTCTAAATGCTGTCCTTTCAGAGAAAATCACTTTCCTTTGAAAGTGCCTTAAGCAACTTGCAAGAATTCACAAGAAACTCACATGCGTTTCTCTGAAAGAGAAGCAGTCTGTTCCAACACTTCAATTCACTGTGCGAAGTGAACGGAGTGTTGCTTCACTTTCTAAATGCTGTCTTTTCAGAGAAAATCACTTTCCTTTGAAAGTGCCTTAAGCTACTTGCAAGCATTCACAAGAAACACTAATGCGATTCTATGAAAGAGAAGCAGTCTGTTCCAACACTTCAATTCATTGCGCGAAGGGAATGGAGTGTTGCTTCACTTTCTAAATGCTGTCCTTTCAGAGAAAATCACTTTCTTTTGAAAGATCCTTAAGCTACTTACAAGCATTCAACAGAAACTCACATGCGTTTCTCTGAAATAGAAGCAGTCTGTTCCAACACTTCAATTCACTGTGCGAAGTGAATGGAGTGTTGCTTCACTTTCTAAATGCTGTCCTTTCAGAGAAAATCACTTTCCTTTGAAAGTGCCTTAAGCTACTTACAAGCATTCCCCAGAAACTCACATGCGTTTCTCTGAAAGAGAAGCAGTCTGTTCCAACACTTCAATTCACTGTGCGAAGTGAATGGAGTGTTGCTTCACTTTCTAAATGCCGTCCTTTCAGAGAAAATCACTTTCCTTTGAACTTGCCTTAAGCTACTTGCAAGCATTAGGAAGAAACTCACATGCGTTTCCCTGAAAGAGAAGAAGTCTGTTCCAACACTTCAATTCACTGTGCGAAGTGAATGGAGTGTTTCTTCACTTTCTAAATGCTGTCCTTTCAGAGAAAATCACTTTACTTTGAAAGTGCCTTAAGCTACTTGCAAGCATTAGGAAGAAACTCACATGCGTTTCTCTGAAAGAGAAGCAGTCTGTTCCAACACTTCAATTCACTGTGTGAAGTGAATGGAGTGTTGCCTCACTTTCTAAATGCTGTCCTTTCAGAGAAAATCACTTTCCTTTGAAAGTGCCTTAAGCTACTTACAAGCATTCACCAGAAACTCACATGCGTTTCTCTGAAAGAGAAGCAGTCTGTTCCAACCCTTCAATTCACTGTGCGAAGTGAATGGAGTGTTGCTTCAGTTTCTAAATGCTGTCCTTTCAGAGAAAATCACTTTCCTTTGAAAGTGCCTTAAGCAACTTGCAAGAATTCACAAGAAACTCACATGCGTTTCTCTGAAAGAGAAGTAGTCTGTTCCAACACTTCAATTCACTGTGCGAAGTGAATGGAGTGTTGCTTCACTTTCTAAATGCTGTCCTTTCAGAGAAAGTCACTTTCCTTTGAAAGTGCCTTAAGCTACTTGCAAGCATTCACAAGAAACACTAATGCGTTTCTATGAAAGAGAACCAGTCTGTTCCAACACGTCAATTCATTGCGCGAAGGGAATGGAGTGTTGCTTTACTTTCTAAATGCTGTCCTTTCAGAGAAAATCACTTTCCTTTGAAAGAGCCTTAAGCTACTTACAAGCATTCAACAGAAACTCACATGCATTTCTCTGAAAGAGAAGCAGTCTGTTCCAACACTTCAATTCACGGTACAAAGTGAATGGAGTGTTGCTTCACTTTCTAAATGCTGTCCTTTCAGAGAAAATCACTTTCCTTTGAAAGTGCTTAAACGACTTTCAAGCATTCACAAAAAACTCACATGCGTTTCTCTGAAAGAGAAGCAGTCTGTTCCAACACTTCAATTCACTGTGCGAAGTGAATGGAGTGTTACTTCAGTTTCTAAATGCTGTCCTTTCAGAGAAAATCACTTTTCTTTGAAAGTGCCTTAAGCAACTTGCAAGCATTCACAAGAAACTCACATGCGTTTCTCTGAAAGAGAAGCAGTCTGTTCCAACACTTCAATTCACTGTGCGAAGTGAATGGAGTGTTGCTTCACTTTCTAAATGCTGTCCTTTCAGAGAAAATCACTTTCCTTTGAAAGTGCCTTAAGCTACTTACAAGCATTCACCAGAAACTCACATGCGTTTCTCTGAAAGAGAAGCAGTCTGATCTAATACTTCAATTTAATCTGCGAAGTGAATGGAGTGTTGCTTCAATTTCTAAATGCTGTCCTTTCAGAGAAAATCACTTTCCTTTGAAAGTGCCTTAAGCTACTTACAAGCATTCAACAGAAACTCACATGCATTTCTCTGAAAGAGAAGCAGTCTGTTCCAACACTTCAATTCACTGTGCGAAGTGAATGGAGTGTTTCTTCACTTTCTAAATGCTGTCCTTTCAGAGAAAATCACTTTCCTTTGAAAGTGCCTTAAGCTACTTACAAGCATTCACCAGAAACTCACATGCGTTTCTCTGAAAGAGAAGCAGTCTGTTCCAACACTTCAATTCACTGTGTGAAGTGAATGTAGTGTTGCCTCACTTTCTAAATGCTGTCCTTTCAGAGAAAATCACTTTCCTTTGAAAGTGCCTTAAGCTACTTGCAAGCATTAGGAAGAAACTCACATGCGTTTCTCTAAAAGAGAAGCAGTCTGTTCCAACACTTCAATTCACTGTGTGAAGTGAATGGAGTGTTGCCTCACTTTCTAAATGCTGTCCTTTCAGAGAAAATCACTTTCCTTTGAAAGTGCCTTAAGCTACTTACAAGCATTCAACAGAAATTCACATGCGTTTCTCTGAAAGAGAAGCAGTCTGTTCCAACACTTCAATTCAATGTGCGAAGTGAATGGAGTGTTGCTTCACTTTCTAAATGCTGTCCTTTCAGAGAAAATCACTTTCCTTTGAAAGTGCCTTAAGCTACTTACAAGCATTCAACCGAAACTCACATGCGTTTCTCTGAAAGAGAAGCAGTCTGTTCCAACACTTCAATTCACTGTGCGAAGTGAATGGAGTGTTGCTTCACTTTCTAAATGCTGTTCTTTCAGAGAAAATCACTTTCCTTTGAAAGTGCCTTAAGCTACTTGCAAGCATTAGGAAGAAACTCACATGCGTTTCTCTGAAAGAGAAGCAGTCTGTTCCAACACTTCAATTCGCTGTGCGAAGTGAATGGAGTGTTGCTTCACTTTCTAAATGCTGTCCTTTCAGAGAAAATCACTTTCCTTTGAAAGTGCCTTAAGCTACTTGCAAGCATTAGGAAGAAACTCACATGCGTTTCTCTGAAAGAGAAGCAGTCTGTTCCAACACTTCAATTCACTGTGTGAAGTGAATGGAGTGTTGCCTCACTTTCTAAATGCTGTCCTTTCAGAGAAAATCACTTTCCTTTGAGAGTGCCTTAAGCTACTTGCAAGCATTAGGAAGAAACTCACATGCGTTTCTCTGAAAGAGAAGCAGTCTGTTCCAACACTTCAATTCACTGTGTGAAGTGAATGGAGTGTAGCCTCACTTTCTAAATGCTGTCCTTTCAGAGAAAATCACTTTCCTTTGAAAGTGCCTTAAGCTACTTGCAAGCATTAACAAGAAACACTAATGCGTTTCTACGAAAGAGAAGCACTCTGTTCCAACACTTCAATTCACTGGACGAAGTGAATGGAGTGTTGTTTCACTTTCTAAATGCTTTCCTTTCAGAGAAAATCACTTTCCTTTGAAAGTGCCTTAAGCTACTTACAAGCATTCACCAGAAACTCACATGCGTTTCTCTGAAAGAGAAGCAGTCGGTTCCAACACTTCAATTCACTGTGCGAAGTGAATGGAGTGTTGCTTCACTTTCTAAATGCTGTTCTTTCAGAGAAAATCACTTTCCTTTGAAAGTGCCTTAAGCTACTTGCAAGCATTAGGAAGAAACTCACATACGTTTCTCTGAAAGAGAAGCAGTCTGTTCCAACACTTCAATTCACTGTGCGAAGTGAATGGAGTATTGCTTCACTTTCCAAATTATGTCCTTTCAGAGAAAATCACTTTCCTTTGAAAGTGCCTTAAGCAACTTACAAGCATTCACAAGAAACACTAATGCGTTTCTATGAGAGAGAAGCACTCTGTTCCAACACTTCAATTCACTGCACGAAGGGAATGGAGTGTTGCTTCACTTTCTAAATGCTGTCCTTTCAGAGAAAATCACTTTCCTTTGAAAGTGCCTTAAGCTACTTAGAAGCATTCAACAGAAACTCACATGCGTTTCTCTTAAAGAGAAGCAGTCTGTTCCAACACTTCAGTTCACGGTACAAAGTGAATGGAGTGTTGCTTCACTTTCTAAATGCTGTCCTTTCAGAGAAAATCACTTTCCTTTGAAAGTGCTTAAACTACTTTCAAGCATTCACAAAAAACTCACATGCGTTTCTCTGAAAGAGAAGCAGTCTGTTCCAACACTTCAATTCACTGTGCGAAGTGAATGGAGTGTTACTTCAGTTTCTAAATGCTGTCCTTTCAGAGAAAATCACTTTTCTTTGAAAGTGCCTTAAGCAACTTGCAAGCATTCACAAGAAACTCACATGCGTTTCTCTGAAAGAGAAGCAGTCTGTTCCAACACTTCAATTCACTGTGCGAAGTGAATGGAGTGTTGCTTCACTTTCTAAATGCTGTCCTTTCAGAGAAAATCACTTTCCTTTGAAAGTGCCTTAAGCTACTTACAAGCATTCACCAGAAACTCACATGCGTTTCTCTGAAAGAGAAGCAGTCTGATCTAATACTTCAATTTAATCTGCGAAGTGAATGGAGTGTTGCTTCAATTTCTAAATGCTGTCCTTTCAGAGAAAATCACTTTCCTTTGAAAGTGCCTTAAGCTACTTACAAGCATTCAACAGAAACTCACATGCATTTCTCTGAAAGAGAAGCAGTCTGTTCCAACACTTCAATTCACTGTGCGAAGTGAATGGAGTGTTTCTTCACTTTCTAAATGCTGTCCTTTCAGAGAAAATCACTTTCCTTTGAAAGTGCCTTAAGCTACTTACAAGCATTCACCAGAAACTCACATGCGTTTCTCTGAAAGAGAAGCAGTCTGTTCCAACACTTCAATTCACTGTGTGAAGTGAATGGAGTGTTGCCTCACTTTCTAAATGCTGTCCTTTCAGAGAAAATCACTTTCCTTTGAAAGTGCCTTAAGCTACTTGCAAGCATTAGGAAGAAACTCACATGCGTTTCTCTAAAAGAGAAGCAGTCGGTTCCAACACTTCAATTCACTGTGTGAAGTGAATGGAGTGTTGCCTCACTTTCTAAATGCTGTCCTTTCAGAGAAAATCACTTTCCTTTGAAAGTGCCTTAAGCTACTTACAAGCATTCAACAGAAATTCACATGCGTTTCTCTGAAAGAGAAGCAGTCTGTTCCAACACTTCAATTCAATGTGCGAAGTGAATGGAGTGTTGCTTCACTTTCTAAATGCTGTCCTTTCAGAGAAAATCACTTTCCTTTGAAAGTGCCTTAAGCTACTTACAAGCATTCAACAGAAACTCACATGCGTTTCTCTGAAAGAGAAGCAGTCTGTTCCAACACTTCAATTCACTGTGCGAAGTGAATGGAGTGTTGCTTCACTTTCTAAATGCTGTCCTTTCAGAGAAAATCACTTTCCTTTGAAAGTGCCTTAAGCTACTTACAAGCATTCACCAGAAACTCACATGCGTTTCTCTGAAAGAGAAGCAGTCTGATCTAATACTTCAATTTAATCTGCGAAGTGAATGGAGTGTTGCTTCAATTTCTAAATGCTGTCCTTTCAGAGAAAATCACTTTCCTTTGAAAGTGCCTTAAGCTACTTACAAGCATTCAACAGAAACTCACATGCATTTCTCTGAAAGAGAAGCAGTCTGTTCCAACACTTCAATTCACTGTGCGAAGTGAATGGAGTGTTTCTTCACTTTCTAAATGCTGTCCTTTCAGAGAAAATCACTTTCCTTTGAAAGTGCCTTAAGCTACTTACAAGCATTCACCAGAAACTCACATGCGTTTCTCTGAAAGAGAAGCAGTCTGTTCCAACACTTCAATTCACTGTGTGAAGTGAATGGAGTGTTGCCTCACTTTCTAAATGCTGTCCTTTCAGAGAAAATCACTTTCCTTTGAAAGTGCCTTAAGCTACTTGCAAGCATTAGGAAGAAACTCACATGCGTTTCTCTAAAAGAGAAGCAGTCTGTTCCAACACTTCAATTCACTGTGTGAAGTGAATGGAGTGTTGCCTCACTTTCTAAATGCTGTCCTTTCAGAGAAAATCACTTTCCTTTGAAAGTGCCTTAAGCTACTTACAAGCATTCAACAGAAATTCACATGCGTTTCTCTGAAAGAGAAGCAGTCTGTTCCAACACTTCAATTCAATGTGCGAAGTGAATGGAGTGTTGCTTCACTTTCTAAATGCTGTCCTTTCAGAGAAAATCACTTTCCTTTGAAAGTGCCTTAAGCTACTTACAAGCATTCAACAGAAACTCACATGCGTTTCTCTGAAAGAGAAGCAGTCTGTTCCAACACTTCAATTCACTGTGCGAAGTGAATGGAGTGTTGCTTCACTTTCTAAATGCTGTTCTTTCAGAGAAAATCACTTTCCTTTGAAAGTGCCTTAAGCTACTTGCAAGCATTAGGAAGAAACTCACATGCGTTTCTCTGAAAGAGAAGCAGTCTGTTCCAACACTTCAATTCGCTGTGCGAAGTGAATGGAGTGTTGCTTCACTTTCTAAATGCTGTCCTTTCAGAGAAAATCACTTTCCTTTGAAAGTGCCTTAAGCTACTTGCAAGCATTAGGAAGAAACTCACATGCGTTTCTCTGAAAGAGAAGCAGTCTGTTCCAACACTTCAATTCACTGTGTGAAGTGAATGGAGTGTTGCCTCACTTTCTAAATGCTGTCCTTTCAGAGAAAATCACTTTCCTTTGAGAGTGCCTTAAGCTACTTGCAAGCATTAGGAAGAAACTCACATGCGTTTCTCTGAAAGAGAAGCAGTCTGTTCCAACACTTCAATTCACTGTGCGAAGTGAATGGAGTGTTGCTTCACTTTCTAAATGCTGTTCTTTCAGAGAAAATCACTTTCCTTTGAAAGTGCCTAAAGCTACTTGCAAGCATTAGGAAGAAACTCACATGCGTTTCTCTGAAAGAGAAGCAGTCTGTTCCAACACTTCAATTCACTGTGTGAAGTGAATGGAGTGTTGCCTCACTTTCTAAATGCTGTCCTTTCAGAGAAAATCACTTTCCTTTGAAAGTGCCTTAAGCTACTTACAAGCATTCAACAGAAACTCACATGCGTTTCTCTGAAAGAGAAGCAGTCTGTTCCAACACTTCAATTCACTGTGCGAAGTGAATGGAGTGTTGCTTCACTTTCTAAATGCTGTTCTTTCAGAGAAAATCACTTTCCTTTGAAAGTGCCTTAAGCTACTTGCAAGCATTAGGAAGAAACTCACATGCGTTTCTCTGAAAGAGAAGCAGTCTGTTCCAACACTTCAATTCGCTGTGCGAAGTGAATGGAGTGTTGCTTCACTTTCTAAATGCTGTCCTTTCAGAGAAAATCACTTTCCTTTGAAAGTGCCTTAAGCTACTTGCAAGCATTAGGAAGAAACTCACATGCGTTTCTCTGAAAGAGAAGCAGTCTGTTCCAACACTTCAATTCACTGTGTGAAGTGAATGGAGTGTTGCCTCACTTTCTAAATGCTGTCCTTTCAGAGAAAATCACTTTCCTTTGAGAGTGCCTTAAGCTACTTGCAAGCATTAGGAAGAAACTCACATGCGTTTCTCTGAAAGAGAAGCAGTCTGTTCCAACACTTCAATTCACTGTGTGAAGTGAATGGAGTGTAGCCTCACTTTCTAAATGCTGTCCTTTCAGAGAAAATCACTTTCCTTTGAAAGTGCCTTAAGCTACTTGCAAGCATTAACAAGAAACACTAATGCGTTTCTACGAAAGAGAAGCACTCTGTTCCAACACTTCAATTCACTGGACGAAGTGAATGGAGTGTTGTTTCACTTTCTAAATGCTGTCCTTTCAGAGAAAATCACTTTCCTTTGAAAGTGCCTTAAGCTACTTACAAGCATTCACCAGAAACTCACATGCGTTTCTCTGAAAGAGAAGCAGTCGGTTCCAACACTTCAATTCACTGTGCGAAGTGAATGGAGTGTTGCTTCACTTTCTAAATGCTGTTCTTTCAGAGAAAATCACTTTCCTTTGAAAGTGCCTTAAGCTACTTGCAAGCATTAGGAAGAAACTCACATGCGTTTCTCTGAAAGAGAAGCAGTCTGTTCCAACACTTCAATACACTGTGCGAAGTGAATGGAGTATTGCTTCACTTTCCAAATTATGTCCTTTCAGAGAAAATCACTTTCCTTTGAAAGTGCCTTAAGCAACTTACAAGCATTCACAAGAAACACTAATGCGTTTCTATGAGAGAGAAGCACTCTGTTCCAACACTTCAATTCACTGCACGAAGGGAATGGAGTGTTGCTTCACTTTCTAAATGCTGTCCTTTCAGAGAAAATCACTTTCCTTTGAAAGTGCCTTAAGCTACTTAGAAGCATTCAACAGAAACTCACATGCGTTTCTCTGAAAGAGAAGCAGTCTGTTCCAACACTTCAATTCACTGTGCGAAGTGAATGGAGTGTTGCTTCACTTTCTAAATGCTGTCCTTTCAGAGAAAATCACTTTCCTTTGAAAGTGCCTTAAACTACTTTCAAGCATTCACAAAAAACTCACATGCGTTTCTCTTAAAGAGAAGCAGTCTGTTCCAACACTTCAATTCACTGTGCGAAGTGAATGGAGTGTTGCTTCACTTTCTAAATGCTGTCCTTTCAGAGAAAATCACTTTCCTTTGAAAGTGCCTTAAGCAACTTGCAAGAATTCACAAGAAACTCACATGCGTTTCTCTGAAAGAGAAGCAGTCGGTTCCAACACTTCAATTCACTGTGCGAAGTGAATGGAGTGGTGCTTCACTTTCTAAATGCTGTCCTTTCAGAGAAAATCACTTTCCTTTGAAAGTGCCTTTAGCTACTTGCAAGCATTAGGAAGAAACTCACATGCGTTTCTCTGAAAGAGAAGCAGTCTGTTCCAACACTTCAATTCACTGTGCGAAGTGAATGGAGTGTTGCTTCACTTTCTGAATTATGTCCTTTCAGAGAAAATCACTTTCCTTTGAAAGTGCCTTAAGCAACTTACAAGCATTCACAAGAAACACTAATGCGTTTCTATGAGAGAGAAGCACTCTGTTCCAACACTTCAATTCACTGCACGAAGGGAATGGAGTGATGCTTCACTTTCTAAATGCTGTCCTTTCAGAGAAAATCACTTTCCTTTGAAAGTGCCTTAAGCTACTTACAAGCATTCACCAGAAACTCACATGCGTTTCTCTGAAAGAGAAGCAGTCGGTTCCAACACTTCAATTCACTGTGCGAAGTGAATGGAGTGTTGCTTCAGTTTCTAAATGCTGTCCTTTCAGAGAAAATCACTTTCCTTTGAAAGTGCCTTAAGCAACTTGCAAGAATTCACAAGAAACTCACATGCGTTTCTCTGAAAGAGAAGCAGTCTGTTCCAACACTTCAATTCACTGTGCGAAGTGAACGGAGTGTTGCTTCACTTTCTAAATGCTGTCCTTTCAGAGAAAATCACTTTCCTTTGAAAGTGCCTTAAGCTACTTGCAAGCATTCACAAGAAACACTAATGCGATTCTATGAAAGAGAAGCAGTCTGTTCCAACACTTCAATTCATTGCGCGAAGGGAATGGAGTGTTGCTTCACTTTCTAAATGCTGTCCTTTCAGAGAAAATCACTTTCTTTTGAAAGAGCCTTAAGCTACTTACAAGCATTCAACAGAAACTCACATGCGTTTCTCTGAAATAGAAGCAGTCTGTTCCAACACTTCAATTCACTGTGCGAAGTGAATGGAGTGTTGCTTCACTTTCTAAATGCTGTCCTTTCAGAGAAAATCACTTTCCTTTGAAAGTGCCTTAAGCTACTTACAAGCATTCCCCAGAAACTCACATGCGTTTCTCTGAAAGAGAAGCAGTCTGTTCCAACACTTCAATTCACTGTGCGAAGTGAATGGAGTGTTGCTTCACTTTCTAAATGCCGTCCTTTCAGAGAAAATCACTTTCCTTTGAACGTGCCTTAAGCTACTTGCAAGCATTAGGAAGAAACTCACATGCGTTTCCCTGAAAGAGAAGAAGTCTGTTCCAACACTTCAATTCACTGTGCGAAGTGAATGGAGTGTTTCTTCACTTTCTAAATGCTGTCCTTTCAGAGAAAATCACTTTACTTTGAAAGTGCCTTAAGCTACTTGCAAGCATTAGGAAGAAACTCACATGCGTTTCTCTGAAAGAGAAGCAGTCTGTTCCAACACTTCAATTCACTGTGTGAAGTGAATGGAGTGTTGCCTCACTTTCTAAATGCTGTCCTTTCAGAGAAAATCACTTTCCTTTGAAAGTGCCTTAAGCTACTTAGAAGCATTCAACAGAAACTCACATGCGTTTCTCTGAAAGAGAAGCAGTCTGTTCCAACCCTTCAATTCACTGTGCGAAGTGAATGGAGTGTTGCTTCAGTTTCTAAATGCTGTCCTTTCAGAGAAAATCACTTTCCTTTGAAAGTGCCTTAAGCAACTTGCAAGAATTCACAAGAAACTCACATGCGTATCTCTGAAAGAGAAGTAGTCTGTTCCAACACTTCAATTCACTGTGCGAAGTGAATGGAGTGTTGCTTCACTTTCTAAATGCTGTCCTTTCAGAGAAAGTCACTTTCCTTTGAAAGTGCCTTAAGCTACTTGCAAGCATTCACAAGAAACACTAATGCGTTTCTATGAAAGAGAACCAGTCTGTTCCAACACGTCAATTCATTGCGCGAAGGGAATGGAGTGTTGCTTTACTTTCTAAATGCTGTCCTTTCAGAGAAAATCACTTTCCTTTGAAAGAGCCTTAAGCTACTTACAAGCATTCAACAGAAACTCACATGCATTTCTCTGAAAGAGAAGCAGTCTGTTCCAACACTTCAATTCACGGTACAAAGTGAATGGAGTGTTGCTTCACTTTCTAAATGCTGTCCTTTCAGAGAAAATCATTTTCCTTTGAAAGTGCTTAAACTACTTTCAAGCATTCACAAAAAACTCACATGCGTTTCTCTGAAAGAGAAGCAGTCTGTTCCAACACTTCAAATCACTGTGCGAAGTGAATGGAGTGTTACTTCAGTTTCTAAATGCTGTCCTTTCAGAGAAAATCACTTTTCTTTGAAAGTGCCTTAAGCAACTTGCAAGCATTCACAAGAAACTCACATGCGTTTCTCTGAAAGAGAAGCAGTCTGTTCCAACACTTCAATTCACTGTGCGAAGTGAATGGAGTGTTGCTTCACTTTCTAAATGCTGTCCTTTCAGAGAAAATCACTTTCCTTTGAAAGTGCCTTAAGCTACTTACAAGCATTCACCAGAAACTCACATGCGTTTCTCTGAAAGAGAAGCAGTCTGATCTAATACTTCAATTTAATCTGCGAAGTGAATGGAGTGTTGCTTCAATTTCTAAATGCTGTCCTTTCAGAGAAAATCACTTTCCTTTGAAAGTGCCTTAAGCTACTTACAAGCATTCAACAGAAACTCACATGCATTTCTCTGAAAGAGAAGCAGTCTGTTCCAACACTTCAATTCACTGTGCGAAGTGAATGGAGTGTTTCTTCACTTTCTAAATGCTGTCCTTTCAGAGAAAATCACTTTCCTTTGAAAGTGCCTTAAGCTACTTACAAGCATTCACCAGAAACTCACATGCGTTTCTCTGAAAGAGAAGCAGTCTGTTCCAACACTTCAATTCACTGTGTGAAGTGAATGGAGTGTTGCCTCACTTTCTAAATGCTGTCCTTTCAGAGAAAATCACTTTCCTTTGAAAGTGCCTTAAGCTACTTGCAAGCATTAGGAAGAAACTCACATGCGTTTCTCTAAAAGAGAAGCAGTCTGTTCCAACACTTCAATTCACTGTGTGAAGTGAATGGAGTGTTGCCTCACTTTCTAAATGCTGTCCTTTCAGAGAAAATCACTTTCCTTTGAAAGTGCCTTAAGCTACTTACAAGCATTCAACAGAAACTCACATGCGTTTCTCTGAAAGAGAAGCAGTCTGTTCCAACACTTCAATTCAATGTGCGAAGTGAATGGAGTGTTGCTTCACTTTCTAAATGCTGTCCTTTCAGAGAAAATCACTTTCCTTTGAAAGTGCCTTAAGCTACTTACAAGCATTCAACAGAAACTCACATGCGTTTCTCTGAAAGAGAAGCAGTCTGTTCCAACACTTCAATTCACTGTGCGAAGTGAATGGAGTGTTGCTTCACTTTCTAAATGCTGTTCTTTCAGAGAAAATCACTTTCCTTTGAAAGTGCCTTAAGCTACTTGCAAGCATTAGGAAGAAACTCACATGCGTTTCTCTGAAAGAGAAGCAGTCTGTTCCAACACTTCAATTCGCTGTGCGAAGTGAATGGAGTGTTGCTTCACTTTCTAAATGCTGTCCTTTCAGAGAAAATCACTTTCCTTTGAAAGTGCCTTAAGCTACTTGCAAGCATTAGGAAGAAACTCACATGCGTTTCTCTGAAAGAGAAGCAGTCTGTTCCAACACTTCAATTCACTGTGTGAAGTGAATGGAGTGTTGCCTCACTTTCTAAATGCTGTCCTTTCAGAGAAAATCACTTTCCTTTGAAAGTGCCTTAAGCTACCTGCAAGCATTAGGAAGAAACTCACATGCGTTTCTCTGAAAGAGAAGCAGTCTGTTCCAACACTTCAATTCACTGTGTGAAGTGAATGGAGTGTAGCCTCACTTTCTAAATGCTGTCCTTTCAGAGAAAATCACTTTCCTTTGAAAGTGCCTTAAGCTACTTGCAAGCATTAACAAGAAACACTAATGCGTTTCTACGAAAGAGAAGCACTCTGTTCCAACACTCCAATTCACAGTGCGAAGTGAATGGAGTGTTGCTTCAATTTCTAAATGCTGTCCTCTCAGAGAAAGTCACTTTCCTTTGAAAGTGCCTTAAGCTACTTACAAGCATTCAACAGAAACTCACATGCATTTCTCTGAAAGAGAAGCAGTCTGTTCCAACACTTCAATTCACTGTGCGAAGTGAATGGAGTGTTTCTTCACTTTCTAAATGCTGTCCTTTCAGAGAAAATCACTTTCCTTTGAAAGTGCCTTAAGCTACTTACAAGCATTCACCAGAAACTCACATGCGTTTCTCTGAAAGAGAAGCAGTCTGATCTAATACTTCAATTTAATCTGCGAAGTGAATGGAGTGTTGCTTCAATTTCTAAATGCTGTCCTTTCAGAGAAAATCACTTTCCTTTGAAAGTGCCTTAAGCTACTTACAAGCATTCAACAGAAACTCACATGCATTTCTCTGAAAGAGAAGCAGTCTGTTCCAACACTTCAATTCACTGTGCGAAGTGAATGGAGTGTTTCTTCACTTTCTAAATGCTGTCCTTTCAGAGAAAATCACTTTCCTTTGAAAGTGCCTTAAGCTACTTACAAGCATTCACCAGAAACTCACATGCGTTTCTCTGAAAGAGAAGCAGTCTGTTCCAACACTTCAATTCACTGTGTGAAGTGAATGGAGTGTTGCCTCACTTTCTAAATGCTGTCCTTTCAGAGAAAATCACTTTCCTTTGAAAGTGCCTTAAGCTACTTGCAAGCATTAGGAAGAAACTCACATGCGTTTCTCTAAAAGAGAAGCAGTCTGTTCCAACACTTCAATTCACTGTGTGAAGTGAATGGAGTGTTGCCTCACTTTCTAAATGCTGTCCTTTCAGAGAAAATCACTTTCCTTTGAAAGTGCCTTAAGCTACTTACAAGCATTCAACAGAAACTCACATGCGTTTCTCTGAAAGAGAAGCAGTCTGTTCCAACACTTCAATTCAATGTGCGAAGTGAATGGAGTGTTGCTTCACTCTCTAAATGCTGTCCTTTCAGAGAAAATCACTTTCCTTTGAAAGTGCCTTAAGCTACTTACAAGCATTCAACAGAAACTCACATGCGTTTCTCTGAAAGAGAAGCAGTCTGTTCCAACACTTCAATTCACTGTGCGAAGTGAATGGAGTGTTGCTTCACTTTCTAAATGCTGTTCTTTCAGAGAAAATCACTTTCCTTTGAAAGTGCCTTAAGCTACTTGCAAGCATTAGGAAGAAACTCACATGCGTTTCTCTGAAAGAGAAGCAGTCTGTTCCAACACTTCAATTCGCTGTGCGAAGTGAATGGAGTGTTGCTTCACTTTCTAAATGCTGTCCTTTCAGAGAAAATCACTTTCCTTTGAAAGTGCCTTAAGCTACTTGCAAGCATTAGGAAGAAACTCACATGCGTTTCTCTGAAAGAGAAGCAGTCTGTTCCAACACTTCAATTCACTGTGTGAAGTGAATGGAGTGTTGCCTCACTTTCTAAATGCTGTCCTTTCAGAGAAAATCACTTTCCTTTGAAAGTGCCTTAAGCTACTTGCAAGCATTAGGAAGAAACTCACATGCGTTTCTCTGAAAGAGAAGCAGTCTGTTCCAACACTTCAATTCACTGTGTGAAGTGAATGGAGTGTAGCCTCACTTTCTAAATGCTGTCCTTTCAGAGAAAATCACTTTCCTTTGAAAGTGCCTTAAGCTACTTGCAAGCATTAACAAGAAACACTAATGCGTTTCTACGAAAGAGAAGCACTCTGTTCCAACACTTCAATTCACAGTGCGAAGTGAATGGAGTGTTGCTTCAATTTCTAAATGCTGTCCTCTCAGAGAAAGTCACTTTCCTTTGAAAGTGCCTTAAGCTACTTACAAGCATTCAACAGAAACTCACATGCATTTCTCTGAAAGAGAAGCAGTCTGTTCCAACACTTCAATTCACTGTGCGAAGTGAATGGAGTGGTGCTTCACTTTCTAAATGCTGTCCTTTCAGAGAAAATCACTTTCCTTTGAAAGTGCCTTAAGCTACTTACAAGCATTCACCAGAAACTCACATGCGTTTCTCTGAAAGAGAAGCAGTCTGTTCCAACACTTCAATTCACTGTGCGAAGTGAATGGAGTGTTGCTTCACTTTCTAAATGCTGTCCTTTCAGAAAAAATCACTTTCCTTTGAAAGTGCCTTAAGCTACTTACAAGCATTCACCAGAAACTCACATGCGTTTCTCTGAAAAAGAAGCAGTCTGTTCCAATACTTCAATTCACTGTGCGAAGTGAATGGAGTGTTGCTTCACTTTCTAAATGCTGTCGTTTCAGAGAAAATCACTTTCCATTGAAAGTAACTTAAGCTACTTACAAGCATTCATCAGAAACTCACATGCATTTCTCTGAAAGAGAAGCAGTCTGATCCAACAGTCAATTCACTGTGCGAAGTGAATGGAGTGTTGCTTCACTTTCTAAATGCTGTCCTTTCAGAGAAAATCACTTTCCTTTGAAAGTGCCTTAAGCTACTTACACGCATTCACCAGAAACTCACATGCGTTTCTCTAAAAGAGAAGCAGTCGGTTCCAACACTTCAATTCACTGTGCGAAGTGAATGGAGTGTTGCTTCACTTTCTAAATGCTTTCCTTTCAGAGTAAATCACTTTCCTTAGAAAGTGCCTTAAGCTACTTACAAGCATTCACCAGAAACTCACATGCGTTTCTCTGAAAGAGAAGCAGTCAGTTCGAACACTTCAATTCACTGTGCGAAGTGAATGGAGTGTTGCCTCACTTTCTAAATGCTGTCTTTTCAGAGAAAATCACTTTCCTTTGAAAGTGCCTTAAACTACTTTCAAGCATTCATAAAAAACTCACATGCGTTTCTCTGAAAGAGAAGCAGTCTGTTCCAACACTTCAATTCACTGTGCGAAGTGAATGGAGTGTTGCTTCAGTTTCTAAATGCTGTCCTTTCAGAGAAAATCACTTTCCTTTGAAAGTGCCTTAAGAAACTTGCAAGCATTCACAAGAAACTCACATGCGTTTCTCTGAAAAAGAAGCAGTCTGTTCCAACACTTCAATTCACTGTGCGAAGTGAATGGAGTGTTGCTTCACTTTCTAAATGCTGTCCTTTCAGAGAAAATCACTTTCCTTTGAAAGTGCCTTAAGCTACTTACACGCATTCACCAGAAACTCACCTGCGTTTCTCTGAAAGAGAAGCAGTCTGTTCCAACACTTCAATTCACTGTGCGAAGTGAATGGAGTGTTGCTTCACTTTCTAAATGCTGTCCTTTCAGAGAAAATCACTTTTTTTTGAAAGTGCCTTAAGAAACTTGCAAGCAATAGGAAGAAACTCACATGCGTTTCTCTGAAAGAGAAGCAGACTGTTCCAACACTTCAATTCACTGTGCGAAGTGAATGGAGTGTTGCATCACTTTCTAAATGCTGTCCTTTCAGAGAAAATCTCTTTCCTTTGAAATTGCCTTAAGCTACATTCTAGCATTCACAGGAAACACACATGCGTTTCTCTGAAAGAGAAGCACTCTGTTCCAACACTTCAATTCACTGTGCGAAGTGAATGGAGTGTTGCTTCAGTTTCTAAATGCTGTCCTTTCAGAGAAAATCACTTTCCTTTGAAAGTGCCTTAAGCTACTAACAAGCATTCACCAGAAACTCACATGCGTTTCTCTGAAAGAGAAGCAGTCTGTTCCAATACTTCAATTCACTCTGCAAAGTGAATGGAGTGTTGCTTCACTTTCTAAATGCTGTCCTTTCAGAGAAAATCACTTTCCTTTGAAAGTTCCTTAAGCTACTTACAAGCATTCAACAGAAACTCACATGCATTTCTCTGAAAGAGAAGCAGTCTGTTCCAACACTTCAATTCACTGTGCGAAGTGAATGGAGTGGTGCTTCACTTTCTAAATGCTGTACTTTCAGAGAAAATCACTTTCCTTTGAAAGTGCCTTAAGCTACTTACAAGCATTCACCAGAAACTCACATGCGTTTCTCTGAAAGAGAAGCAGTCTGTTCCAACACTTCAATTAACTGTGCGAAGTGAATGGAGTGTTGCTTCACTTTCTAAATGCTGTCCTTTCAGAAAAAATCACTTTCCTTTGAAAGTGCCTTAAGCTACTTACAAGCATTCACCAGAAACTCACATGCGTTTCTCTGAAAAAGAAGCAGTCTGTTCCAATACTTCAATTCACTGTGCGAAGTGAATGGAGTGTTTCTTCACTTTCTAAATGCTGTCGTTTCAGAGAAAATCACTTTCCATTGAAAGTAACTTAAGCTACTTACAAGCATTCATCAGAAACTCACATGCATTTCTCTGAAAGAGAAGCAGTCTGTTCGAACAGTCAATTCACTGTGCGAAGTGAATGGAGTGTTGCTTCACTTTCTAAATGCTGTCCTTTCAGAGAAAATCACTTTCCTTTGAAAGTGCCTTAAGCTACTTACACGCATTCACCAGAAACTCACCTGCGTTTCTCTGAAAGAGAAGCAGTCTGTTCCAACACTTCAATTCACTGTGCGAAGTGAATGGAGTGTTGCTTCACTTTCTAAATGCTGTCCTTTCAGAGAAAATCACTTTCCTTTGAAAGTGCCTTAAGCAACTTGCAAGCATTAGGAAGAAACTCACATACGTTTCTCTGAAAGAGAAGCAGACTGTTCCAACTCTTCAATTCACTGTGTGAAGTGAATGGAGTGTTGCATCACTTTCTAAATGCTGTCCTTTCAGAGAAAATCACTTTCCTTTGAAAGTGCCTTAAGCTACATTCTAGCATTCACAGGAAACACTCATGCGTTTCTCTGAAAGAGAAGCACTCTGTTCCAACACTTCAATTCACTGTGTGAAGTGAATGGAGTGTTGCCTCACTTTCTAAATGCTGTCCTTTCAGAGAAAATCACTTTCCTTTGAAAGTGCCTTAAGCTACTTACAAGCATTCACCAGAAACTCACATGCGTTTCTCTGAAAGAGAAGCAGTCTGTTCCAACACTTCAATTCAATGTGCGAAGTGAATGGAGTGTTGCTTCACTTTCTAAATGCTGTCCTTTCAGAGAAAATCACTTTCCTTTGAAAGTGCCTTAAGCTACTTACAAGCATTCAACAGAAACTCACATGCACTTCTCTGAAAGAGAAGCAGTCTGTTCCAACACTTCAATTCAATGTGCGAAGTGAATGGAGTGTTGCTTCACTTTCTAAATGCTGTCCTTTCAGAGAAAATCACTTTCCTTTGAAAGTGCCTTAAGCTACTTACAAGCATTCAACAGAAACTCACATGCATTTCTCTGAAAGAGAAGCAGTCTGTTCTAACATTTCAATTCACTGTGCGAAGTGAATGGAGTATTGCTTCACTTTCTAAATTATGTCCTTTCAGAGAAAATCACTTTCCTTTGAAAGTGCCTTAAGCAACTTGCAAGCATTCACAAGAAACACTAATGAGTTTATATGAAAGAGAAGCACTCTGTTCCAACACTTCAATTCACTGCACGAAGGGAATGGAGTGTTGCTTCACTTTCTAAATGCTGTCCTTTCAGAGAAAATCACTTTCCTTTGAAAGTGCCTTAAGCTACTTACAAGCATTCACCAGAAACTCACATGCGTTTCTCTAAAAGAGAAGCAGTCGGTTCCAACACTTCAATTCACTGTGCGAAGTGAATGGAGTGTTGCCTCACTTTCTAAATGCTGTCTTTTCAGAGAAAATCACTTTCCTTTGAAAGTGCCTTAACCTACTTTCAAGCATTCATAAAAAACTCACATGCGTTTCTCTGAAAGAGAAGCAGTCTGTTCCAACACTTCAATTCACTGTGCGAAGTGAATGGAGTGTTGCTTCAGTTTCTAAATGCTGTCCTTTCAGAGAAAATCACTTTCCTTTGAAAGTGCCTTAAGCTACTTGCAAGCATTAGGAAGAAACTCACATGCGTTTCTCTGAAAGAGAAGCAGTCTGTTCCAACACTTCAATTCACTGTGCGAAGTGAATGGAGTGTTGCTGCAGTTTCTAAATGCTGTCCTTTCAGAGAAAATCACTTTCCTTTGAAAGTGCCTTAAGAAACTTGCAAGCATTCACAAGAAACTCACATGCGTTTCTCTGAAAAAGAAGCAGTCTGTTCCAACACTTCAATTCACTGTGCGAAGTGAATGGAGTGTTGCTTCACTTTCTAAATTATGTCCTTTCAGAGAAAATCACTTTCCTTTGAAAGTGCCTTAAGCTACTTACAAGCATTCACCAGAAACTCACATGCGTTTCTCTGAAAAAGAAGCAGTCTGTTCCAATACTTCAATTCACTGTGCGAAGTGAATGGAGTGTTGCTTCACTTTCTAAATGCTGTCGTTTCAGAGAAAATCACTTTCCATTGAAAGTAACTTAAGCTACTTACAAGCATTCATCAGAAACTCACATGCATTTCTCTAGAGAGAAGCAGTCTGTTCCAACAGTCAATTCACTGTGCGAAGTGAATGGAGTGTTGCTTCACTTTCTAAATGCTGTCCTTTCAGAGAAAATCACTTTCCTTTGAAAGTGCCTTAAGCTACTTACACGCATTCACCAGAAACTCACCTGCGTTTCTCTGAAAGAGAAGCAGTCTGTTCCAACACTTCAATTCACTGTGCGAAGTGAATGGAGTGTTGCTTCAGTTTCTAAATGCTGTCCTTTCAGAGAAAATCACTTTCCTTTGAAAGTGCCTTAAGCAACTTGCAAGAATTCACAAGAAACTCACATGCGTTTCTCTGAAAGAGAAGCAGTCTGTTCCAACACTTCAATTCACTGTGTGAAGTGAATGGAGTGTTGCTTCACTTTCTAAATGCGGTCCTTTCAGAGAAAATCACTTTCCTTTGAAAGTGCCTTAAGCTACTAACAAGCATTCACCAGAAACTCACATGCGTTTCTCTGAAAGAGAAGCAGTCTGTTCCAATACTTCAATTCACTCTGCAAAGTGAATGGAGTGTTGCTTCACTTTCTAAATGCTGTCCTTTCAGAGAAAATCACTTTCCTTTGAAAGTTCCTTAAGCTACTTACAAGCATTCAACAGAAACTCACATGCATTTCTCTGAAAGAGAAGCAGTCTGTTCCAACACTTCAATTCACTGTGCGAAGTGAATGGAGTGGTGCTTCACTTTCTAAATGCTGTACTTTCAGAGAAAATCACTTTCCTTTGAAAGTGCCTTAAGCTACTTACAAGCATTCATCAGAAACTCACATGCATTTCTCTGAAAGAGAAGCAGTCTGTTCCAACAGTCAATTCACTGTGCGAAGTGAATGGAGTGTTGCTTCACTTTCTAAATGCTGTCCTTTCAGAGAAAATCACTTTCCTTTGAAAGTGCCTTAAGCTACTTACACACATTCACCAGAAACTCACCTGCGTTTCTCTGAAAGAGAAGCAGTCTGTTCCAACACTTCAATTCACTGTGCGAAGTGAATGGAGTGTTGCTTCACTTTCTAAATGCTGTCCTTTCAGAGAAAATCACTTTCCTTTGAAAGTGCCTTAAGCAACTTGCAAGCATTAGGAAGAAACTCACATGCGTTTCTCTGAAAGAGAAGCAGACTGTTCCAACACTTCAATTCACTGTGCGAAGTGAATGGAGTGTTGCATCACTTTCTAAATGCTGTCCTTTCAGAGAAAATCACTTTCCTTTGAAAGTGCCTTAAGCTACATTCTAGCATTCACAGGAAACACTCATGCGTTTCTCTGAAAGAGAAGCACTCTGTTCCAACACTTCAATTCACTGTGTGAAGTGAATGGAGTGTTGCCTCACTTTCTAAATGCTGTCCTTTCAGAGAAAATCACTTTCCTTTGAAAGTGCCTTAAGCTACTTACAAGCATTCACCAGAAACTCACATGCGTTTCTCTGAAAGAGAAGCAGTCTGTTCCAACACTTCAATGTGCGAAGTGAATGGAGTGTTGCTTCACTTTCTAAATGCTGTCCTTTCAGAGAAAATCACTTTCCTTTGAAAGTGCCTTAAGCTACTTACAAGCATTCAACAGAAACTCACATGCACTTCTCTGAAAGAGAAGCAGTCTGTTCCAACACTTCAATTCAATGTGCGAAGTAAATGGAGTGTTGCTTCACTTTCTAAATGCTGTCCTTTCAGAGAAAATCACTTTCCTTTGAAAGTGCCTTAAGCTACTTACAAGCATTCAACAGAAACTCACATGCATTTCTCTGAAAGAGAAGCAGTCTGTTCTAACACAACAATTCACTGTGCGAAGTGAATGGAGTATTGCTTCACTTTCCAAATTATGTCCTTTCAGAGAAAATCACTTTCCTTTGAAAGTGCCTTAAGCAACTTGCAAGCATTCACAAGAAACACTAATGAGTTTATATGAAAGAGAAGCACTCTGTTCCAACACTTCAATTCACTGCACGAAGGGAATGGAGTGTTGCTTCACTTTCTAAATGCTGTCCTTTCAGAGAAAATCACTTTCCATTGAAAGTGCCTTAAGAAACTTGCAAGAATTCACAAGAAACTCACATGCGTTTCTCTGAAAGAGAAGCAGTCGGTTCCAACACTTCAATTCACTGTGCGAAGTGAATGGAGTGTTGCTTCACTTTCTAAATGCTGTCCTTTCAGAGAAAATCACTTTCCTTTGAAAGTGCCTTAAGCTACTTGCAAGCATTAGGAAGAAACTCACATGCGTTTCTCTGAAAGAGAAGCAGTCTGTTCCAACACTTCAATTCACTGTGCGAAGTGAATGGAGTGTTGCCTCACTTTCTAAATGCTGTCTTTTCAGAGAAAATCACTTTCCTTTGAAAGTGCCTTAACCTACTTTCAAGCATTCATAAAAAACTCACATGCGTTTCTCTGAAAGAGAAGCAGTCTGTTCCAACACTTCAATTCACTGTGCGAAGTGAATGGAGTGTTGCTTCAGTTTCTAAATGCTGTCCTTTCAGAGAAAATCACTTTCCTTTGAAAGTGCCTTAAGCTACTTGTAAGCATTAGGAAGAAACTCACATGCGTTTCTCTGAAAGAGAAGCAGTCTGTTCCAACACTTCAATTCACTGTGCGAAGTGAATGGAGTGTTGCTTCAGTTTCTAAATGCTGTCCTTTCAGAGAAAATCACTTTCCTTTGAAAGTGCCTTAAGAAACTTGCAAGCATTCACAAGAAACTCACATGCGTTTCTCTGAAAAAGAAGCAGTCTGTTCCAACACTTCAATTCACTGTGCGAAGTGAATGGAGTGTTGCTTCACTTTCTAAATTATGTCCTTTCAGAGAAAATCACTTTCCTTTGAAAGTGCCTTAAGCTACTTACAAGCATTCACCAGAAACTCACATGCGTTTCTCTGAAAAAGAAGCAGTCTGTTCCAATACTTCAATTCACTGTGCGAAGTGAATGGAGTGTTGCTTCACTTTCTAAATGCTGTCGTTTCAGAGAAAATCACTTTCCATTGAAAGTAACTTAAGCTACTTACAAGCATTCATCAGAAACTCACATGCATTTCTCTAGAGAGAAGCAGTCTGTTCCAACAGTCAATTCACTGTGCGAAGTGAATGGAGTGTTGCTTCACTTTCTAAATGCTGTCCTTTCAGAGAAAATCACTTTCCTTTGAAAGTGCCTTAAGCTACTTACACGCATTCACCAGAAACTCACCTGCGTTTCTCTGAAAGAGAAGCAGTCTGTTCCAACACTTCAAGTCACTGTGCGAAGTGAATGGAGTGTTGCTTCACTTTCTAAATGCTGTCCTTTCAGAGAAAATCACTTTTTTTTGAAAGTGCCTTAAGAAACTTGCAAGCATTAGGAAGAAACTTACATGCGTTTCTCTGAAAGAGAAGCAGACTGTTCCAACACTTCAATTCACTGTGCGAAGTGAATGGAGTGTTGCATCACTTTCTAAATGCTGTCCTTTCAGAGAAAATCACTTTGCTTTGAAATTGCCTTAAGCTACATTCTAGCATTCACAGGAAACACACATGCGTTTCTCTGAAAGAGAAGCACTCTGTTCCAACACTTCAATTCACTGTGTGAAGTGAATGGAGTGTTGCTTCAGTTTCTAAATGCTGTCCTTTCAGAGAAAATCACTTTCCTTTGAAAGTGCCTTAAGCAACTTGCAAGAATTCACAAGAAACTCACATGCGTTTCTCTGAAAGAGAAGCAGTCTGTTCCAACACTTCAATTCACTGCACGAAGGGAATGGAGTGTTGCTTCACTTTCTAAATGCTGTCCTTTCAGAGAAAATCACTTTCCTTTGAAAGTGCCTTAAGCTACTTACAAGCATTAGGAAGAAACTCACATGCGTTTCTCTGAAAGAGAAGCAGTCTGTTCCAACACTTCAATTCACTGTGCGAAGTGAATGGAGTGTTGCATCACTTTCTAAATTCTGTCCTTTCAGAGAAAATCACTTTCCTTTGAAAGTGCCTTAAACTACATTCAAGCATTCACAAAAAACTCACATGCGTTTCTCTTAAAGAGAAGCAGTCTGTTCCAACACTTCTATTCACTGTGCGAAGTGAATGGAGTGTTGCTTCAGTTTCTAAATGCTGTCCTTTCAGAGAAAATCACTTTCCTTTGAAAGTGCCTTAAGCAACTTGCAAGAATTCACAAGAAACTCACATGCGTTTCTCTGAAAGAGAAGCAGTCTGTTCCAACACTTCAATTCACTGTGTGAAGTGAATGGAGTGTTGCTTCACTTTCTAAATGCTGTCCTTTCAGAGAAAATCACTTTCCTTTGAAAGTGCCTTAAGCTACTAACAAGCATTCACCAGAAACTCACATGCGTTTCTCTGAAAGAGAAGCAGTCTGTTCCAATACTTCAATTCACTCTGCGAAGTGAATGGAGTGTTGCTTCACTTTCTAAATGCTGTCCTTTCAGAGAAAATCACTTTCCTTTGAAAGTGCCTTAAGCTACTTACAAGCATTCAACAGAAACTCACATGCATTTCTCTGAAAGAGAAGCAGTCTGTTCCAACACTTCAATTCACTGTGCGAAGTGAATGGAGTGGTGCTTCACTTTCTAAATGCTGTCCTTTCAGAGAAAATCACTTTCCTTTGAAAGTGCCTTAAGCTACTTACAAGCATTCACCAGAAACTCACATGCGTTTCTCTGAAAGAGAAGCAGTCTGTTCCAACACTTCAATTCACTGTGCGAAGTGAATGGAGTGTTGCTTCACTTTCTAAATGCTGTCCTTTCAGAAAAAATCACTTTCCTTTGAAAGTGCCTTAAGCTACTTACAAGCTTTCACCAGAAACTCACATGCGTTTCTCTGAAAAAGAAGCAGTCTGTTCCAATACTTCAATTCACTGTGCGAAGTGAATGGAGTGTTGCTTCACTTTCTAAATGCTGTCGTTTCAGAGAAAATCACTTTCCATTGAAAGTAACTTAAGCTACTTACAAGCATTCATCAGAAACTCACATGCATTTCTCTGAAAGAAAAGCAGTCTGTTCCAACAGTCAATTCACTGTGCGAAGTGAATGGAGTGTTGCTTCACTTTCTAAATGCTGTCCTTTCAGAGAAAATCACTTTCCTTTGAAAGTGCCTTAAGCTACTTACACGCATTCACCAGAAACTCACCTGCGTTTCTCTGAAAGAGAAGCAGTCTGTTCCAACACTTCAATTCACTGTGCGAAGTGAATGGATTGTTGCTTCACTTTCTAAATGCTGTCCTTTCAGAGAAAATCACTTTCCTTTGAAAGTGCCTTAAGCAACTTGCAAGCATTAGGAAGAAACTCACATGCGTTTCTCTGAAAGAGAAGCAGACTGTTCCAACACTTCAATTCACTGTGCGAAGTGAATGGAGTGTTGCATCACTTTCTAAATGCTGTCCTTTCAGAGAAAATCACTTTCCTTTGAAAGTGCCTTAAGCTACATTCTAGCATTCACAGGAAACACACATGCGTTTCTCTGAAAGAGAAGCACTCTGTTCCAACACTTCAATTCACTGTGTGAAGTGAATGGAGTGTTGCCTCACTTTCTAAATGCTGTCCTTTCAGAGAAAATCACTTTCCTTTGAAAGTGCCTTAAGCTACTTACAAGCATTCACCAGAAACTCACATGCGTTTCTCTGAAAGAGAAGCAGTCTGTTCCAACACTTCAATTCAATGTGCGAAGTGAATGGAGTGTTGCTTCACTTTCTAAATGCTGTCCTTTCAGAGAAAATCACTTTCCTTTGAAAGTGCCTTAAGCTACTTACAAGCATTCAACAGAAACTCACATGCACTTCTCTGAATGAGAAGCAGTCTGTTCCAACACTTCAATTCAATGTGCGAAGTGAATGGAGTGTTGCTTCACTTTCTAAATGCTGTCCTTTCAGAGAAAATCACTTTCCTTTGAAAGTGCCTTAAGCTACTTACAAGCATTCAACAGAAACTCACATGCATTTCTCTGAAAGAGAAGCAGTCTGTTCCAACACTTCAATTCACTGTGCGAAGTGAATGGAGTATTGTTTCACTTTCTTAATTATGTCCTTTCAGAGAAAATCACTTTCCTTTGAAAGTGCCTTAAGCAACTTGCAAGCATTCACAAGAAACACTAATGAGTTTATATGAAAGAGAAGCACTCTGTTCCAACACTTCAATTCACTGCACGAAGGGAATGGAGTGTTGCTTCACTTTCTAAATGCTGTCCTTTCAGAGAAAATCACTTTCCTTTGAAAGTGCCTTAAGCTACTTACAAGCATTCACCAGAAACTCACATGCGTTTCTCTAAAAGAGAAGCAGTCGGTTCCAACACTTCAATTCACTGTGCGAAGTGAATGGAGTGTTGCTTCACTTTCTAAATGCTGTCCTTTCAGAGAAAATCACTTTCCTTTGAAAGTGCCTTAAGCTACTTACAAGCATTAGGAAGAAACTCACATGCGTTTCTCTGAAAGAGAAGCAGTCTGTTCCAACACTTCAATTCACTGTGCGAAGTGAATGGAGTGTTGCATCACTTTCTAAATTCTGTCGTTTCAGAGAAAATCACTTTCCTTTGAAAGTGCCTTAAACTACATTCAAGCATTCACAAAAATCTCACATGCGTTTCTCTTAAAGAGAAGCAGTCTGTTCCAACATTTCAATTCACTGTGCGAAGTGAATGGAGTGTTGCTTCAGTTTCTAAATGCTGTCCTTTCAGAGAAAATCACTTTCCTTTGAAAGTGCCTTAAGCAACTTGCAAGAATTCACAAGAAACTCACATGCGTTTCTCTGAAAGAGAAGCAGTCTGTTCCAACACTTCAATTCACTGTGTGAAGTGAATGGAGTGTTGCTTCACTTTCTAAATGCTGTCCTTTCAGAGAAAATCACTTTCCTTTGAAAGTGCCTTAAGCTACTAACAAGCATTCACCAAAAACTCACATGCGTTTCTCTGAAAGAGAAGCAGTCTGTTCCAATACTTCAATTCACTCTGCGAAGTGAATGGAGTGTTGCTTCACTTTCTAAATGCTGTCCTTTCAGAGAAAATCACTTTCCTTTGAAAGTGCCTTAAGCTACTTACAAGCATTCAACAGAAACTCACATGCATTTCTCTGAAAGAGAAGCAGTCTGTTCCAACACTTCAATTCACTGTGCGAAGTGAATGGAGTGGTGCTTCACTTTCTAAATGCTGTCCTTTCAGAGAAAATCACTTTCCTTTGAAAGTGCCTTAAGCTACTTACAAGCATTCACCAGAAACTCACATGAGTTTCTCTGAAAGAGAAGCAGTCTGTTCCAACACTTCAATTCACTGTGCGAAGTGAATGGAGTGTTGCTTCACTTTCTAAATGCTGTCCTTTCAGAAAAAATCACTTTCCTTTGAAAGTGCCTTAAGCTACTTACAAGCATTCACCAGAAACTCACATGCGTTTCTCTGAAAAAGAAGCAGTCTGTTCCAATAATTCAATTCACTGTGCGAAGTGAATGGAGTGTTGCTTCACTTTCTAAATGCTGTCGTTTCAGAGAAAATCACTTTCCATTGAAAGTAACTTAAGCTACTTACAAGCATTCATCAGAAACTCACATGCATTTCTCTGAAAGAGAAGCAGTCTGTTCCAACAGTCAATTCACTGTGCGAAGTGAATAGAGTGTTGCTTCACTTTCTAAATGCTGTCCTTTCAGAGAAAATCACTTTCCTTTGAAAGTGCCTTAAGCTACTTACACGCATTCACCAGAAACTCACCTGCGTTTCTCTGAAAGAGAAGCAGTCTGTTCCAACACTTCAATTCACTGTGCGAAGTGAATGGAGTGTTGCTTCACTTTCTAAATGCTGTCCTTTCAGAGAAAATCACTTTCATTTGAAAGTGCCTTAAGCAACTTGCAAGCATTAGGAAGAAACTCACATGCGTTTCTCTGAAAGAGAAGCAGACTGTTCCAACACTTCAATTCACTGTGCGAAGTGAATGGAGTGTTGCATCACTTTCTAAATGCTGTCCTTTCAGAGAAAATCACTTTCCTTTGAAAGTGCCTTAAGCTACATTCTAGCATTCACAGGAAACACACATGCGTTTCTCTGAAAGAGAAGCACTCTGTTCCAACACTTCAATTCACTGTGTGAAGTGAATGGAGTGTTGCCTCACTTTCTAAATGCTGTCCTTTCAGAGAAAATCACTTTCCTTTGAAAGTGCCTTAAGCTACTTACAAGCATTCACCAGAAACTCACATGCGTTTCTCTGAAAGAGAAGCAGTCTGTTCCAACACTTCAATTCAATGTGCGAAGTGAATGGAGTGTTGCTTCACTTTCTAAATGCTGTCCTTTCAGAGAAAATCACTTTCCTTTGAAAGTGCCTTAAGCTACTTACAAGCATTCAACAGAAACTCACATGCACTTCTCTGAAAGAGAAGCAGTCTGTTCCAACACTTCAATTCACGGTACAAAGTGAATGGAGTGTTGCTTCACTTTCTAAATGCTGTCCTTTCAGAGAAAATCACTTTCCTTTGAAAGTGCCTTAAGCTACTTGCAAGCATTCAACAGAAACTCACATGCATTTCTCTGAAAGAGAAGCAGTCTGTTCCAACACTTCAATTCACTGTGCGAAGTGAATGGAGTATTGCTTCACTTTCTAAATTATGTCCTTTCAGAGAAAATCACTTTCCTTTGAAAGTGCCTTAAGCAACTTGCAAGCATTCACAAGAAACACTAATGAGTTTATATGAAAGAGAAGCACTCTGTTCCAACACTTCAATTCACTGCACTAAGGGAATGGAGTGTTGCTTCACTTTCTAAATGCTGTCCTTTCAGAGAAAATCACTTTCCTTTGAAAGTGCCTTAAGCTACTTACAAGCATTCACCAGAAACTCACATGCGTTTCTCTAAAAGAGAAGCAGTCTGTTCCAACACTTCAATTCACTGTGCGAAGTGAATGGAGTGTTGCTTCACTTTCTAAATGCTGTCCTTTCAGAGAAAATCACTTTCCTTTGAAAGTGCCTTAAGCTACTTGCAAGCATTAGGAAGAAACTCACATGCGTTTCTCTGAAAGAGAAGCAGTCTGTTCCAACACTTCAATTCACTGTGCGAAGTGAATGGAGTGTTGCCTCACTTTCTAAATGCTGTCTTTTCAGAGAAAATCACTTTCCTTTGAAAGTGTCTTAACCTACTTTCAAGCATTCATAAAAAACTCACATGCGTTTCTCTGAAAGAGAAGCAGTCTGTTCCAACACTTCAATTCACTGTGCGAAGTGAATGGAGTGTTGCTTCAGTTTCTAAATGCTGTCCTTTCAGAGAAAATCACTTTCCTTTGAAAGTGCCTTAAGAAACTTGCAAGCATTCACAAGAAACTCACATGCGTTTCTCTGAAAGAGAAGCAGTCTGTTCCAACACTTCAATTCACTGTGCGAAGTAAATGGAGTGTTGCTTCACTTTCTAAATTATGTCCTTTCAGAGAAAATCACTTTCCTTTGAAAGTGCCTTAAGCTACTTACAAGCATTCACCAGAAACTCACATGCGTTTCTCTGAAAAAGAAGCAGTCTGTTCCAATACTTCAATTCACTGTGCGAAGTGAATGGAGTGTTGCTTCACTTTCTAAATGCTGTCCTTTCAGAGAAAATCACTTTCCATTGAAAGTAACTTAAGCTACTTACAAGCATTCATCAGAAACTCACATGCATTTCTCTAGAGAGAAGGAGTCTGTTCCAACAGTCAATTCACTGTGCAAAGTGAATGGAGTGTTGCTTCACTTTCTAAATGCTGTCCTTTCAGAGAAAATCACTTTCCTTTGAAAGTGCCTTAAGCTACTTACACGCATTCACCAGAAACTCACCTGCGTTTCTCTGAAAGAGAAGCAGTCTGTTCCAACACTTCAATTCACTGTGCGAAGTGAATGGAGTGATGCTTCACTTTCTAAATGCTGTCCTTTCAGAGAAAATCACTTTCCTTTGAAAGTGCCTTAAGCAACTTGCAAGCATTAGGAAGAAACTCACATGCGTTTCTCTGAAAGAGAAGCAGACTGTTCCAACCCTTCAATTCACTGTGCGAAGTGAATGGAGTGTTGCATCACTTTCTAAATGCTGTCCTTTCAGAGAAAATCACTTTCCTTTGAAAGTGCCTTAAGCTACATTCTAGCATTCACAGGAAACACACATGCGTTTCTCTGAAAGAGAAGCACTCTGTTCCAACACTTCAATTCACTGTGTGAAGTGAATGGAGTGTTGCCTCACTTTCTAAATGCTGTCCTTTCAGAGAAAATCACTTTCCTTTGAAAGTGCCTTAAGCTACTTACAAGCATTCACCAGAAACTCACATGCGTTTCTCTGAAAGAGAAGCAGTCTGTTCCAACACTTCAATTCACTGTGCGAAGTGAATGGAGTGTTGCTTCACTTTCTAAATGCTGTCCTTTCAGAGAAAATCACTTTCCTTTGAAAGTGCCTTAAGCAACTTACAAGCATTCACAAGAAACACTAATGCGTTTCTATGAGAGAGAAGCACTCTGTTCCAACACTTCAATTCACTGCACGAAGGGAATGGAGTGTTGCTTCACTTTCTAAATGCTGGCCTTTCAGGGAAAATCACTTTATTTGAAAGTGCCTTAAGCTACTTGCAAGCATTAGGAAGAAACTCACATGCGTTTCTCTGAAAGAGAAGCAGTCTGTTCCAACACTTCAATTCACTGTGCGAAGTGAATGGAGTGTTGCTTCACTTTCTAAATGCTGTCCTTTCAGAGAAAATCACTTTCCTTTGAAAGTGCCTTAAACTACTTTCAAGCATTCACAAAAAACTCACATGCGTTTCTCTTAAAGAGAAGCAGTCTGTTCCAACACTTCAATTCACTGTGCGAAGTGAATGGCGTGTTGCTTCAGTTTCTAAATGCTGTCCTTTCAGAGAAAATCACTTTCCTTTGAAAGTGCCTTAAGCAACTTGCAAGAATTCACAAGAAACTCACCTGCGTTTCTCTGAAAGAGAAGCAGTCTGTTCCAACACTTCAATTCACTGTGCGAAGTGAATGGAGTGTTGCTTCAGTTTCTAAATGCTGTCCTTTCAGAGAAAATCACTTTCCTTTGAAAGTGCCTTAAGCTACATTCTAGCATTCACAGGAAACACACATGCGTTTCTCTGAAAGAGAAGCACTCTGTTCCAACACTTCAATTCACTGTGTGAAGTGAATGGAGTGTTGCCTCACTTTCTAAATGCTGTCCTTTCAGAGAAAATCACTTTCCTTTGAAAGTGCCTTAAGCTACTTACAAGCATTCACCAGAAACTCACATGCGTTTCTCTGAAAGAGAAGCAGTCTGTTCCAACACTTCAATTCACTGTGCGAAGTGAATGGAGTGTTGCTTCACTTTCTAAATGCTGTCCTTTCAGAGAAAATCACTTTCCTTTGAAAGTGCCTTAAGCTACTTACACGCATTCACCAGAAACTCACTTGCGTTTCTCTGAAAGAGAAGCAGTCTGTTCCAACACTTCAATTCACTGTGCGAAGTGAATGGAGTGTTGCTTCACTTTCTGAATTATGTCCTTTCAGAGAAAATCACTTTCCTTTGAAAGTGCCTTAAGCAACTTGCAAGAATTCACAAGAAACTCACATGCGTTTCTCTGAAAGAGAAGCAGTCTGTTCCAACACTTCAATTCACTGTGTGAAGTGAATGGAGTGTTGCCTCACTTTCTAAATGCGGTCCTTTCAGAGAAAATCACTTTCCTTTGAAAGTGCCTTAAGCTACTTGCAAGCATTAGGAAGAAACTCACATGCGTTTCTCTGAAAGAGAAGCAGTCTGTTCCAACACTTCAATTCACTGTGCGAAGTGAATGGAGTGTTGCATCACTTTCTAAATGCTGTCCTTTCAGAGAAAATCACTTTCCTTTGAAAGTGCCTTAAGCTACATTCTAGCATTCACAGGAAACACACATGCGTTTTTCTGAAAGAGAAGCACTCTGTTCCAACACTTCAATTCACTGTGTGAAGTGAATGGAGTGTTGCCTCACTTTCTAAATGCTGTCCTTTCAGAGAAAATCACTTTCCTTTGAAAGTGCCTTAAGCTACTTACAAGCATTCACCAGAAACTCACATGCGTTTCTCTGAAAGAGAAGCAGTCTGTTCCAACACTTCAATTCACTGCACGAAGGGAATGGAGTGTTGCTTCACTTTCTAAATGCTGTCCTTTCAGAGAAAATCACTTTCCTTTGAAAGTGCCTTAAGCTACTTACAAGCATTAGGAAGAAACTCACATGCGTTTCTCTGAAAGAGAAGTAGTCTGTTCCAACACTTCAATTCACTGTGCGAAGTGAATGGAGTGTTGCATCACTTTCTAATTTCTGTCCTTTCAGAGAAAATCACTTTCCTTTGAAAGTGCCTTAAACTACATTCAAGCATTCACAAAAAACTCACATGCGTTTCTCTTAAAGAGAAGCAGTCTGTTCCAACACTTCAATTCACTGTGCGAAGTGAATGGAGTGTTGCTTCACTTTCTAAATGCTGTCCTTTCAGAGAAAATCACTTTCCTTTGAAAGTGCCTTAAGCAACTTGCAAGAATTCACAAGAAACTCACATGCGTATCTCTGAAAGAGAAGCAGACTGTTCCAACACTTCAATTCACTGTACGAAGTGAATGGAGTGTTGCATCACTTTCTAAATGCTGTCCATTCAGAGAAAATCACTTTCCTTTGAAAGTGCCTTAAGCTACATTCTAGCATTCACAGGAAACACACATGCGTTTCTCTGAAAGAGCAGCACTCTGTTCCAACACATCAATTCACTGTGTGAAGAGAATGGAGTGTTGCCTCACTTTCTAAATGCTGTCCTTTCAGAGAAAATCACTTTCCTTTGAAAGTGCCTTAAGCTACTTACAAGCATTCACCAGAAACTCACATGCGTTTCTATGAAAGAGAAGCAGTCTGTTCCAACACTTCAATTCACTGTGCGAAGTGAATGGAGTGTTGCTTCACTTTCTAAATGCTGTCCTTTCAGAGAAAATCACTTTCCTTTTAAAGTGCCTTAAGCTACTTACAAGCATTCAACAGAAACTCACATGCATTTCTCTGAAAGAGAAGCAGTCTGTTCCAACACTTCAATTCACTGTGCGAAGTGAATGGAGTATTGCTTCACTTTCTAAATTATGTCCTTTCAGAGAAAATCACTTTCCTTTGAAAGTGCCTTAAGCAACTTGCAAGCATTTACAAGAAACACTAATGAGTTTATATGAAAGAGAAGCACTCTGTTCCAACACTTCAATTCATTGCACGAAGGGAATGGAGTGTTGCTTCACTTTCTAAATGCTGTCCTTTCAGAGAAAATCACTTTCTTTGAAAGTGCCTTAAGCTACTTACAAGCATTCACCAGAAACTCACATGCGTTTCTCTAAAAGAGAAGCAGTCGGTTCCAACACTTCAATTCACTGTGCGAAGTGAATGGAGTGTTGCTTCACTTTCTAAATGCTGTCCTTTCAGAGAAAATCACTTTCCTTTGAAAGTGCCTTAAGCTACTTGCAAGCATTAGGAAGAAACTCACATGCGTTTCTCTGAAAGAGAAGCAGTCTGTTCCAACCCTTCAATTCACTGTGCGAAGTGAATGGAGTGTTGCCTCACTTTCTAAATGCTGTCTTTTCAGAGAAAATCACTTTCCTTTGAAAGTGCCTTAAACTACTTTCAAGCATTCATAAAAAACTCACATGCGTTTCTCTGAAAGAGAAGCAGTCTGTTCCAACACTTCAATTCACTGTGCGAAGTGAATGGAGTGTTGCTTCAGTTTCTAAATGCTGTCCTTTCAGAGAAAATCACTTTCCTTTGAAAGTGCCTTAAGAAACTTGCAAGCATTCAAAAGAAACTCACATGCGTTTCTCTGAAAGAGAAGCAGTCTGTTCCAACACTTCAATTCACTGTGCGAAGTGAATGCAGTGTTGCTTCACTTTCTAAATTATGTCCTTTCAGAGAAAATCACTTTCCTTTGAAAGTGCCTTAAGCAACTTACAAGCATTCACAAGAAACACTAATGCGTTTCTATGAGAGAGAAGCACTCTGTTCCAACACTTCAATTCACTGCACGAAGGGCATGGAGTGTTGCTTCACTTTCTAAATGCTGTCCTTTCAGAGAAAATCACTTTCCTTTGAAAGTGCCTTAAGCTACTTACAAGCATTCAACAGAAACTCACATGCGTTTCTCTGAAAGAGAAGCAGTCTGTTCCAACACTTCAATTCACTGTGTGAAGTGAATGGAGTGTTGCTTCACTTTCTAAATGCTGTCCTTTCAGAGAAAATCACTTTCCTTTGAAAGTGCCTTAAACTACTTTCAAGCATTCACAAAAAACTCACATGCGTTTCTCTTAAAGAGAAGCAGTCTGTTCCAACACTTCAATTCACTGTGCGAAGTGAATGGAGTGTTGCTTCAGTTTCTAAATGCTGTCCTTTCAGAGAAAATCACTTTCCTTTGAAAGTGCCTTAAGCAACTTGCAAGAATTCACAAAAAACTCACATGCGTTTCTCTGAAAGAGAAGCAGTCTGTTCCAACACTTCAATTCACTGCACGAAGGGAATGGAGTATTGCTTCACTTTCTAAATGCTGTCCTTTCAGAGAAAATCACTTTCCTTTGAAAGTGCCTTAAGCTACTTACAAGCATTAGGAAGAAACTCACATGCGTTTCTCTGAAAGAGAAGCAGTCTGTTCCAACACTTCAATTCACTGTGCGAAGTGAATGGAGTGTTGCATCACTTTCTAAATTCTGTCCTTTCAGAGAAAATCACTTTCCTTTGAAAGTGCCTTAAACTACATTCAAGCATTCACAAAAAACTCACATGCGTTTCTCTTAAAGAGAAGCAGTCTGTTCCAACACTTCAATTCACTGTGCGAAGTGAATGGAGTGTTGCTTCACTTTCTAAATGCTGTCCTTTCAGAGAAAATCATTTTCCTTTGAAAGTGCCTTAAGCTACTAACAAGCATTCACCAGAAACTCACATGCGTTTCTCTGAAAGAGAAGCAGTCTGTTCCAACACTTCAATTCACTGTGTGAAGTGAATGGAGTGTTGCTTCACTTTCTAAATGCTGTCCTTTCAGAGAAAATCACTTTCCTTTGAAAGTGCCTTAAGCTACTAACAAGCATTCACCAGAAACTCACATGCGTTTCTCTGAAAGAGAAGCAGTCTGTTCCAATACTTCAATTCACTCTGCGAAGTGAATGGAGTGTTGCTTCACTTTCTAAATGCTGTCCTTTCAGAGAAAATCACTTTCCTTTGAAAGTGCCTTAAGCTACTTACAAGCATTCAACAGAAACTCACATGCATTTCTCTGAAAGAGAAGCAGTCTGTTCCAACACTTCAATTCACTGTGCGAAGTGAATGGAGTGGTGCTTCACTTTCTAAATGCTGTCCTTTCAGAAAAAATCACTTTCCTTTGAAAGTGCCTTAAGCTACTTACAAGCATTCACCAGAAACTCACATGCGTTTCTCTGAAAGAGAAGCAGTCTGTTCCAACACTTCAATTCATTGCGCGAAGGGAATGGAGTGTTGCCTCACTTTCTAAATGCTGTCCTTTCAGAGAAAATCACTTTCCTTTGAAAGTGCCTTAAGCTACTTGCAACCATTCACAAGAAACACTAATGCGATTCTATGAAAGAGAAGCAGTCTGTTCCAACACTTCAATTCATTGCGCGAAGGGAATGGAGTGTTGCTTCACTTTCTAAATGCTGTCCTTTCAGAGAAAATCACTTTCCTTTGAAAGAGCCTTAAGCTACTTACAAGCATTCAACAGAAACTCACATGCGTTTCTCTGAAAGAGAAGCAGTCTGTTCCAACACTTCAATTCACTGTGCGAAGTGAATGGAGTGTTGCTTCACTTTCTAAATGCTGTCCTTTCAGAGAAAATCACTTTCCTTTGAAAGTGCCTTAAGCTACTTACAAGCATTCACCAGAAACTCACATGCGTTTCTCTGAAAGAGAAGCAGTCTGTTCCAACACTTCAATTCACTGTGCGAAGTGATTGGAGTGTTGCTTCACTTTCTAAATGCTGTCCTTTCAGAGAAAATCACTTTCCTTTGAACGTGCCTTAAGCTACTTGCAAGCATTAGGAAGAAACTCACATGCGTTTCTCTGAAAGAGAAGCAGTCTGTTCCAACACTTCAATTCACTGTGCGAAATGAATGGAGTTTTTCTTCACTTTCTAAATGCTGTCCTTTCAGAGAAAATCACTTTCCTTTGAAAGTGCCTTAAGCTACTTGCAAGCATTAGGAAGAAACTCACATGCGTTTCTCTGAAAGAGAAGCAGTCTGTTCCAACACTTCAATTCACTGTGTGAAGTGAATGGAGTGTTGTCTCACTTTCTAAATGCTGTCCTTTCAGAGAAAATCACTTTCCTTTGAAAGTGCCTTAAGCTACTTACAAGCATTCACCAGAAACTCACATGCGTTTCTCTGAAAGAGAAGCAGTCTGTTCCAACACTTCAATTCATTGCGCGAAGGGAATGGAGTGTTGCTTTACTTTCTAAATGCTGTCCTTTCAGAGAAAATCACTTTCCATTGAAAGAGCCTTAAGCTACTTACAAGCATTCAACAGAAACTCACATGCATTTCTCTGAAAGAGAAGCAGTCTGTTCCAACACTTCAATTCACTGTGCGAAGTGAATGGAGTGTTGCTTCACTTTCTAAATGCTGTCCTTTCAGAGAAAATCACTTTCCTTTGATAGTGCTTTAAGCTACTTGCAAGCATTAGGAAGAAACTCACATGCGTTTCTCTGAAAGAGAAGCAGTCTGTTCCAACACTTCATTTCACTGGGTGAAGTGAATAGAGTGTTGCCTCACTTTCTAAATGCTGTCCTTTCAGAGAAAATCACTTTCCTTTGAAAGTGCCTTCAGCTACTTACAAGCATTTAAAAGAAACTCACATGCGTTTCTCTGAAAGAGAAGCAGTCTGTTCCAACACTTCAATTCACTGTGCGAAGTGAATGGAGTGTTGCTTCACTTTCTAAATGCTGTTCTTTCAGAGAAAATCACTTTCCTTTGAAAGTGCCTTAAGATACTTGCAAGCATTAGGAAGAAACTCATATGCGTTTCTCTGAAAGAGAAGCAGTCTCTTCCAACACTTCAATTCACTGTGCGAAGTGAATGGAATGTTGCTTCACTTTCTAAATGCTGTCCTTTCAGAGAAAATCACTTTCCTTTGAAAGTGCCTTAAGCTACATGCAAGCATTAGGAAGAATCTCACATGCGTTTCTCTGAAAGAGAAGCAGTCTGTTCCAACACTTCAATTCACTGTGTGAAGTGAATGGAGTGTTGCCTCACTTTCTAAATGCTGTCCTTTCAGAGAAAATCACTTTCCTTTGAAAGTGCCTTAAGCAACTTACAAGCATTCACAAGAAACACTAATGCGTTTCTATGAAAGAGAAGCAGTCTGTTCCAACACTTCAATTCACTGCACGAAGGGAATGGAGTGTTGCTTCACTTTCTAAATGCTGTCCTTTCAGAGAAAATCACTTTCCTTTGAAAGTGCCTTAAGCTACTTACAAGCATTCAACAGAAACTCACATGCGTTTCTCTGAAAAAGAAGCAGTCTGTTCCAACACTTCAATTCACTGTGTGAAGTGAATGGAGTGTTGCTTCACTTTCTAAATGCTGTCCTTTCAGAGAAAATCACTTTCCTTTGAAAGTGCCTTAAACTACTTTCAAGCATTCACAAAAAACTCACATGCGTTTCTCTTAAAGAGAAGCAGTCTGTTCCAACACTTCAATTCACTGTACGAAGTGAATGGAGTGTTGCTTCAGTTTCCAAATGCTGTCCTTTCAGAGAAAATCACTTTCCTTTGAAAGTGCCTTAAGCAACTTGCAAGAATTCACAAGAAACTCACATGCGTTTCTCTGAAAGAGAAGCAGTCTGTTCCAACACTTCAATTCACTGTGCGAAGTGAATGGAGTGTTGCTTCACTTTCTAAATGCTGTCCTTTCAGAGAAAATCACTTTCCTTTGAAAGTGCCTTAAGCTACTTGCAACCATTCACAAGAAACACTAATGCGATTCTATGAAAGAGAAGCAGTCTGTTCCAACACTTCAATTCATTGCGCGAAGGGAATGGAGTGTTGCTTCACTTTCTAAATGCTGTCCTTTCAGAGAAAATCACTTTCCTTTGAAAGAGCCTTAAGCTTCTTACAAGCATTCAACAGAAACTCACATGCGTTTCTCTGAAAGAGAAGCAGTCTGTTCCAACACTTCAATTCACTGTGCGAAGTGAATGGAGTGTTGCTTCACTTTCTAAATGCTGTCCTTTCAGAGAAAATCACTTTCCTTTGAAAGTGCCTTAAGCTACTTACAAGCATTCACCAGAAACTCACATGCGTTTCTCTGAAAGAGAAGCAGTCTGTTCCAACACTTCAATTCACTGTGCGAAGTGATTGGAGTGTTGCTTCACTTTCTAAATGCTGTCCTTTCAGAGAAAATCACTTTCCTTTGAACGTGCCTTAAGCTACTTGCAAGCATTAGGAAGAAACTCACATGCGTTTCTCTGAAAGAGAAGCAGTCTGTTCCAACACTTCAATTCACTGTGCGAAGTGAATGGAGTGTTTCTTCACTTTCTAAATGCTGTCTTTTCAGAGAAAATCACTTTCCTTTGAAAGTGCCTTAAGCTACTTGCAAGCATTAGGAAGAAACTCACATGCGTTTCTCTGAAAGAGAAGCAGTCTGTTCCAACACTTCAATTCACTGTGTGAAGTGAATGGAGTGTTGTCTCACTTTCTAAATGCTGTCCTTTCAGAGAAAATCACTTTCCTTTGAAAGTGCCTTAAGCTACTTACAAGCATTCACCAGAAACTCACATGTGTTTCTCTGAAAGAGAAGCATTCTGTTCCAACACTTCAATTCATTGCGCGAAGGGAATGGAGTGTTGCTTTACTTTCTAAATGCTGTCCTTTCAGAGAAAATCACTTTCCTTTGAAAGAGCCTTAAGCTACTTACAAGCATTCAACAGAAACTCACATGCATTTCTCTGAAAGAGAAGCAGTCTGTTCCAACACTTCAATTCACTGTGTGAAGTGAATAGAGTGTTGCTTTACTTTCTAAATGCTGTCCTTTCAGAGAATATCACTTTCCTTTGAAAGTGCCTTAAGCTACTTACAAGCATTTAACAGAAACTCACATGCGTTTCTCTGAAAGAGAAGCAGTCTGTTCCAACATTTCAATTCACTGTGCGAAGTGAATGGAGTGTTGCTTCACTTTCTAAATGCTGTTCTTTCAGAGAAAATCACTTTCCTTTAAAGTGCCTTAAGCTACTTGCTAGCATTAGGAAGAAACTCACATGCGTTTCTCTGAAAGAGAAGCAGTCTGTTCCAACACTTCAATTCACTGTGCGAAGTGAATGGAGTGTTGCCTCACTTTCTAAATGCTGTCCTTTCAGAGAAAATCACTTTCCATTGAGATTGCCTTAAACTACTTTCAAGCATTCACAAAAAACTCACATGAGTTTCTCAGAAAGAGAAGCAGTCTGTTCCAACCCTTCAATTCACTGTGCGAAGTGAATGGAGTGTTGCTTCACTTTCTAAATGCTGTCCTTTCAGAGAAAATCACTTTCCTTTGAAAGTGCCTTCAGCTACTTACAAGCATTTAAAAGAAACTCACATGCGTTTCTCTGAAAGAGAAGCAGTCTGTTCCAACACTTCAATTCACTGTGCGAAGTGAATGGAGTGTTGCTTCACTTTCTAAATGCTGTTCTTTCAGAGAAAATCACTTTCCTTTGAAAGTGCCTTAAGATACTTGCAAGCATTAGGAAGAAACTCACATGCGTTTCTCTGAAAGAGAAGCAGTCTGTTCCAACACTTCAATTCACTGTGCGAAGTGAATGGAGTGTTGCTTCACTTTCTAAATGCTGTCCTTTAAGAGAAAATCACTTTCCTTTGAAAGTGCCTTAAGCTACTTACAAGCATTCACCAGAAACTCACATGCGTTTCTCTGAAAGAGAAGCATTCTGTTCCAACACTTCAATTCATTGCGCGAAGGGAATGGAGTGTTGCTTTACTTTCTAAATGCTGTCCTTTCAGAGAAAATCACTTTCCTTTGAAAGAGCCTTAAGCTACTTACAAGCATTCAACAGAAACTCACATGCATTTCTCTGAAAGAGAAGCAGTCTGTTCCAACACTTCAATTCACTGTGTGAAGTGAATAGAGTGTTGCTTTACTTTCTAAATGCTGTCCTTTCAGAGAATATCACTTTCCTTTGAAAGTGCCTTAAGCTACTTACAAGCATTTAACAGAAACTCACATGCGTTTCTCTGAAAGAGAAGCAGTCTGTTCCAACATTTCAATTCACTGTGCGAAGTGAATGGAGTGTTGCTTCACTTTCTAAATGCTGTTCTTTCAGAGAAAATCACTTTCCTTTAAAGTGCCTTAAGCTACTTGCAAGCATTAGGAAGAAACTCACATGCGTTTCTCTGAAAGAGAAGCAGTCTGTTCCAACACTTCAATTCACTGTGCGAAGTGAATGGAGTGTTGCCTCACTTTCTAAATGCTGTCCTTTCAGAGAAAATCACTTTCCATTGAGATTGCCTTAAACTACTTTCAAGCATTCACAAAAAACTCACATGAGTTTCTCAGAAAGAGAAGCAGTCTGTTCCAAACCTTCAATTCACTGTGCGAAGTGAATGGAGTGTTGCTTCACTTTCTAAATGCTGTCCTTTCAGAGAAAATCACTTTCCTTTGAAAGTGCCTTCAGCTACTTACAAGCATTTAAAAGAAACTCACATGCGTTTCTCTGAAAGAGAAGCAGTCTGTTCCAACACTTCAATTCACTGTGCGAAGTGAATGGAGTGTTGCTTCACTTTCTAAATGCTGTTCTTTCAGAGAAAATCACTTTCCTTTGAAAGTGCCTTAAGATACTTGCAAGCATTAGGAAGAAACTCACATGCGTTTCTCTGAAAGAGAAGCAGTCTGTTCCAACACTTCAATTCACTGTGCGAAGTGAATGGAGTGTTGCTTCACTTTCTAAATGCTGTCCTTTCAGAGAAAATCACTTTCCTTTGAAAGTGCCTTAAGCTACATGCAAGCATTAGGAAGAATCTCACATGCGTTTCTCTGAAAGATAAGCAGTCTGTTCCAACACTTCAATTCACTGTGTTTAGTGAATGGAGTGTTGCCTCACTTTCTAAATGCTGTCCTTTCAGAGAAAATCACTTTCCTTTGAAAGTGCCTTAAGCAACTTACAAGCATTCACAAGAAACACTAATGCGTTTCTATGAAAGAGAAGCACTCTGTTCCAACACTTCAATTCACTGCACGAAGGGAATGGAGTGTTGCTTCACTTTCTAAATGCTGTCCTT
The DNA here is from genome assembly GCF_982192425.1 of Myodes glareolus. Lineage (NCBI taxonomy): Eukaryota > Metazoa > Chordata > Mammalia > Rodentia > Cricetidae > Myodes > Myodes glareolus. Next base: position 447,375 of record NW_028263231.1, read on the forward strand.
TCAGAGAAAATCACTTTCCTTTGAAAGTGCCTTAAACGACTTACAAGCATTTAACAGAAACTCACATGCGTTACTCAGAAAGAGAAGCAGTCCGTTCCAACACTTCAATTCACTGTGCGAAATGAATGGAGTGTTGCTTCACTTTCTAAATGCTGTTCTTTCAGAGAAAATCACTTTCCTTTGAAAGTGCCTTAAGCTACTTGCAAGCATTAGGAAGAAACTCACATGCGTTTCTCTGAAAGAGAAGCAGTCTGTTCCAACACTTCAATTCACTGTGTGAAGTGAATAGAGTGTTGCCTCACTTTCTAAATGCTGTCCTTTCAGAGAATATCACTTTCCTTTGAAAGTGCCTTAAGCTACTTACAAGCATTCAACAGAAACTCACATGCATTTCCCTGAAAGAGAAGCAGTCTGTTCCAACACTTCAACTCACTGTGCGAAGTGAATGGAGTGTTGCTTCACTTTCTAAATGCTGTCCTTTCAGAGAAAATCACTTTCCTTTGAAAGTGCCTTAAGCTACTTACAAGCATTCAACAGAAACTCACATGCGTTTCTCTGAAAGAGAAGCAGTAGTTCCAACACTTCAATTCACTGTGCGAAGTGAATGGAGTGTTGCTTCACTTTCTAAATGCTGTCCTTTCAGAGAAAATCACTTTCCTTTGAAAGTGCCTTAAGCTACTTACAAGCATTCACCAGAAACTCACATGTGTTTCTCTGAAAGAGAAGCAGTCTGTTCCAACACTTCAATTCACTGTGCGAAGGGATTGGAGTGTTGCTTCACTTTCTAAATGCTGTCCTTTCAGAGAAAATCACTTTCCTTTGAACGTGCCTTAAGCTACTTGCAAGCATTAGGAAGAAACTCACATGCGTTTTTCTGAAAGAGAAGCAGTCTGTTCCAACACTTCAATTCACTGTGCGAAGTGAATGGAGTGTTTCTTCACTTTCTAAATGCTGTCCTTTCAGAGAAAATCACTTTCCTTTGAAAGTGCCTTAAGCTACTTGCAAGCATTAGGAAGAAACTCACATGCGTTTCTCTGAAAGAGAAGCAGTCTGTTCCAACACTTCAATTCATTGTGTGAAGTGAATGGAGTGTTGTCTCACTTTCTAAATGCTGTCCTTTCAGAGAAAATCACTTTCCTTTGAAAGTGCCTTAAGCTACTTACAAGCATTCACCAGAAACTCACATGCGTTTCTCTGAAAGAGAAGCAGTCTGTTCCAACACTTCAATTCACTGTGCGAAGTGAATGGAGTGTTGCTTCACTTTCTAAATTATGTCCTTTCAGAGAAAATCACTTTCCTTTGAAAGTGCCTTAAGCAACTTACAAACATTCACAAGAAACACTAATGCGTTTCTATGAAAGAGAAGCACTCTGTTCCAACACTTCAATTCACTGCACGAAGGGAATGGAGTGTTGCTTCACTTTCTAAATGCTGTCCTTTCAGAGAAAATCACTTTCCTTTGAAAGTGCCTTAAGCTACTTACAAGCATTCAACAGAAACTCACATGCGTTTCTCTGAAAGAGAAGCAGTCTGTTCCAACACTTCAATTCACTGTGCGAAGTGAATGGAGTGTAGCCTCACTTTCTAAATGCTGTCCTTTCAGAGAAATTCACTTTCCTTTGTAAGTGCCATAAACTACTTTCAAGCATTCACAAAAAACTCACATGCGTTTCTCTTAAAGAGAAGCAGTCTGTTCCAACCCTTCAATTCACTGTGCGAAGTGAATGGAGTGTTGCTTCAGTTTCTAAATGCTGTCCTTTCAGAGAAAATCACTTTCCTTTGAAAGTGCCTTAAGCAACTTGCAAGAATTCACAAGACACCCACATGCGTTTCTCTGAAAGAGAAGCAGTCTGTTCCAACACTTCAATTCACTGTGCGAAGTGAATGGAGTGTTGCTTCACTTTCTAAATGCTGTCCTTTCAGAGAAAATCACTTTCCTTTGAAAGTGCCTTAAGCTACTTGCAAGCATTCACAAGAAACACTAATGCGTTTCTATGAAAGAGAACCAGTCTGTTCCAACACTTCAATTCATTGCGCGAAGGGAATGGAGTGTTGCTTTACTTTCTAAATGCTGTCCTTTCAGAGAAAATCACTTTCCTTTGAAAGAGCCTTAAGCTACTTACAAGCATTCAACAGAAACTCACATGCATTTCTCTGAAAGAGAAGCAGTCTGTTCCAACACTTCAATTCACTGTGCGAAGTGAATGGAGTGTTGCTTCACTTTCTAAATGCTGTTCTTTCAGAGAAAATCACTTTAATTTGAAAGTGCCTTAAGCTACTTGCTAGCATTAGGAAGAAACTCACATGCGTTTCTATGAAAGAGAAGCAGTACGTTCCAACACTTCAATTCACTGTGCGAAGTGAATGGAGTGTTGCTTCACTTTCTAAATGCTGTCCTTTCAGAGAAAATCACTTTCCTTTGAAAGTGCCTTAAACTACTTTCAAGCATTCACAAAAAAATCAAATGCGTTTCTCTGAAAGAGAAGCAGTCTGTTCCAACACTTCAATTCACAGTGCGAAGTGAATGGAGTGTTGCTTTACTTTCTAAATGTTGTCCTTTCAGAGAAAATCACTTTCCTTTGAAAGTGCCTTAAGCTACTTACAAGCATTCAACAGAAACTCACATGCATTTCTCTGAAAGAGAAGCAGTCTGTTCCAACACTTCAATTCACTGTACAAAGTGAATGGAGTGTTGCTTCACTTTCTAAATGCTGTCCTTTCAGAGAAAATCACTTTCCTATGAAAGTGCCTTAAGCTACTTACAAGCATTCAACAGAAACTCACATGCATTTCTCTGAAAGAGAAGCAATCTGTTCCAACACTTCAATTAACTGTGCAAAGTGAATGGAGTGTTGCTTCACTTTCTAAATGCTGTCCTTTCAGAGAAAATCACTTTCCTTTGAAAGTGCATTAAGCTACTTACAAGCATTCACCAGAAACTCACATGCGTTTTTCTGAAAGAGAAGCAGTCTGTTCCAACACTTCAATTCACTGTGCGAAGTGAATGGAGTGTTGCTTCACTTTCTAAATGCTGTCCTTTCAGAGAAAATCACTTTCCTTTGAAAGTGCCTTAAGCTACTTGAAAGCATTAGGAAGAAACTCACATGCGTTTCTCTGAAAGAGAAGCAGTCTGTTCCAACACTTCAATTCACTGTGTGAAGTGAAAAGAGTGTTGCCTCACTTTCTAAATGCTGTCCTTTCAGAGAAAATCACTTTCCTTTGAAAGTGCCTTAAACGACTTACAAGCATTTAACAGAAACTCACATGCGTTTCTCTGAAAGAGAAGCAGTCTGTTCCAACACTTCAATTCACTGTGCGAAGTGAATGGAGTGTTGCTTCACTTTCTAAATGCTGTTCTTTCAGAGAAAATCACTTTCCTTTGAAAGTGCCTTAAGCTACATGCAAGCATTAGGAAGAAACTCACATGCGTTTCTCTGAAAGAGAAGCAGTCTGTTCCAACAATTCAATTCACTGTGCGAAGCGAATGGAGTGTTGCTTCACTTTCTAAATGCTGTCCTTTCAGAGAAAATCACTTTCCTTTAAAGTGCCTTAAGCTACTTGCAAGCATTAGGAAGAAACTCACATGCGTTTCTCTGAAAGAGAAGCAGTCTGTTCCAACACTTCAATTCACTGTGCGAAGTGAATGGAGTGTTGCCTTACTTTCTAAATGCTGTCCTTTCAGAGAAAATCACTTTCCATTGAGATTGCCTTAAACTACTTTCAAACATTCACAAAAAACTCACATGAGTTTCTCTGAAAGAGAAGCAGTCTGTTCCAAAACTTCAATTCACTCTGCGAAATGAATGGAGTGTTGCTTCACTTTCTAAATGCTGTCATTTCAGAGAAAATCACTTTCCTTTGAAAGTGCCTTAAGCTACTTACAAGCATTCAACAGAAACTCACATGCATTTCTCTGAAAGAGAAGCAGTCTGTTCCAACACTTCAACTCACTGTGCGAAGTGAATGGAGTGTTGCTTCACTTTCTAAATGCTGTCCTTTCAGAGAAAATCACTTTCCTTTGAAAGTGCCTTAAGCTACTTACAAGCATTCAACAGAAACTCACATGCGTTTCTCTGAAAGAGAAGCAGTAGTTCCAACACTTCAATTCACTGTGCGAAGTGAATGGAGTGTTGCTTCACTTTCTAAATGCTGTCTTTTCAGAGAAAATCACTTTCCTTTGAAAGTGCCTTAAGCTACTTGCAAGCATTAGGAAGAAACTCACATGCGTTTCTCTGAAAGAGAAGCAGTCTGTTCCAACACTTCAATTCACTGTGCGAAGTGAATGGAGTGTTGCTTCACTTTCTAAATGCTGTCCTTTCAGAGAAAATCACTTTCCTTTGAAAGTGCCTTAAGCTACTTGCAAGCATTAGGAAGAAACTCACATGCGTTTCTCTGAAAGAGAAGCAGTCTGTTCCAACACTTCAATTCACTGTGTGAAGTGAATAGAGTGTTGCCTCACTTTCTAAATGCTGTCCTTTCAGAGAAAATCACTTTCCTTTGAAAGTGCCTTAAACGACTTACAAGCATTTAACAGAAACTCACATGCGTTACTCTGAAAGAGAAGCAGTCCGTTCCAACACTTCAATTCACTGTGCGAAATGAATGGAGTATTGCTTCACTTTCTAAATGCTGTTCTTTCAGAGAAAATCACTTTCCTTTGAAAGTGCCTTAAGCTACTTGCAAGCATTAGGAAGAAACTCACATGCGTTTCTCTGAAAGAGAAGCAGTCTGTTCCAACACTTCAATTCACTGTGTGAAGTGAATAGAGTGTTGCCTCACTTTCTAAATGCTGTCCTTTCAGAGAATATCACTTTCCTTTGAAAGTGCCTTAAGCTACTTACAAGCATTCAACAGAAACTCACATGCATTTCTCTGAAAGAGAAGCAGTCTGTTCCAACACTTCAACTCACTGTGCGAAGTGAATGGAGTGTTGCTTCACTTTCTAAATGCTGTCCTTTCAGAGAAAATCACTTTCCTTTGAAAGTGCCTTAAGCTACTTACAAGCATTCAACAGAAACTCACATGCGTTTCTCTGAAAGAGAAGCAGTAGTTCCAACACTTCAATTCACTGTGCGAAGTGAATGGAGTGTTGCTTCACTTTCTAAATGCTGTCCTTTCAGAGAAAATCACTTTCCTTTTAAAGTGCCTTAAGCTACTTGCAAGCATTAGGAAGAAACTCACATGCGTTTCTCTGAAAGAGAAGCAGTCGGTTCCAACACTTCAATTCACTGTGCGAAGTGAATGGAGTGTTGCTTCACTTTCTAAATGCTGTCCTTTCAGAGAAAATCACTTTCCTTTGAAAGTGCCTTAAACTACTTTCAAGCATTCACAAAAAAATCACATGCGTTTCTATGAAAGAGAAGCACTCTGTTCCAACAATTCAATTCACTGTGCGAAGTGAATGGAGTGTTGCTTCAGTTTCTAAATGCTGTCCTTTCACAGAAAATCACTTTCCTTTGAAAGTGCCTTAAACTACTTTCAAGCATTCACAAAAAGCTCACATGCGTTTCTCTTAAAGAGAAGTAGTCTGTTCCAACACTTCAATTCACTGTTCGAAGTGAATGGAGTGTTGCTTCAGTTTCTAAATGCTGTCCTTTCAGAGAAAATCACTTTCCTTTGAAAGTGCCTTAAGCAACTTGCAAGAATTCACAAGAAACTCACATGCGTTTCTCTGAAAGAGAAGCAGTCTGTTCCAACACTTCAATTCACTGTGCGAAGTGAACGGAGTGTTGCTTCACTTTCTAAATGCTGTCTTTTCAGAGAAAATCACTTTCCTTTGAAAGTGCCTTAAGCTACTTGCAAGCATTCACAAGAAACACTAATGCGATTCTATGAAAGAGAAGCAGTCTGTTCCAACACTTCAATTCATTGCGCGAAGGGAATGGAGTGTTGCTTCACTTTCTAAATGCTGTCCTTTCAGAGAAAATCACTTTCTTTTGAAAGATCCTTAAGCTACTTACAAGCATTCAACAGAAACTCACATGCGTTTCTCTGAAATAGAAGCAGTCTGTTCCAACACTTCAATTCACTGTGCGAAGTGAATGGAGTGTTGCTTCACTTTCTAAATGCTGTCCTTTCAGAGAAAATCACTTTCCTTTGAAAGTGCCTTAAGCTACTTACAAGCATTCCCCAGAAACTCACATGCGTTTCTCTGAAAGAGAAGCAGTCTGTTCCAACACTTCAATTCACTGTGCGAAGTGAATGGAGTGTTGCTTCACTTTCTAAATGCCGTCCTTTCAGAGAAAATCACTTTCCTTTGAACTTGCCTTAAGCTACTTGCAAGCATTAGGAAGAAACTCACATGCGTTTCCCTGAAAGAGAAGAAGTCTGTTCCAACACTTCAATTCACTGTGCGAAGTGAATGGAGTGTTTCTTCACTTTCTAAATGCTGTCCTTTCAGAGAAAATCACTTTACTTTGAAAGTGCCTTAAGCTACTTGCAAGCATTAGGAAGAAACTCACATGCGTTTCTCTGAAAGAGAAGCAGTCTGTTCCAACACTTCAATTCACTGTGTGAAGTGAATGGAGTGTTGCCTCACTTTCTAAATGCTGTCCTTTCAGAGAAAATCACTTTCCTTTGAAAGTGCCTTAAGCTACTTACAAGCATTCACCAGAAACTCACATGCGTTTCTCTGAAAGAGAAGCAGTCTGTTCCAACCCTTCAATTCACTGTGCGAAGTGAATGGAGTGTTGCTTCAGTTTCTAAATGCTGTCCTTTCAGAGAAAATCACTTTCCTTTGAAAGTGCCTTAAGCAACTTGCAAGAATTCACAAGAAACTCACATGCGTTTCTCTGAAAGAGAAGTAGTCTGTTCCAACACTTCAATTCACTGTGCGAAGTGAATGGAGTGTTGCTTCACTTTCTAAATGCTGTCCTTTCAGAGAAAGTCACTTTCCTTTGAAAGTGCCTTAAGCTACTTGCAAGCATTCACAAGAAACACTAATGCGTTTCTATGAAAGAGAACCAGTCTGTTCCAACACGTCAATTCATTGCGCGAAGGGAATGGAGTGTTGCTTTACTTTCTAAATGCTGTCCTTTCAGAGAAAATCACTTTCCTTTGAAAGAGCCTTAAGCTACTTACAAGCATTCAACAGAAACTCACATGCATTTCTCTGAAAGAGAAGCAGTCTGTTCCAACACTTCAATTCACGGTACAAAGTGAATGGAGTGTTTCTTCACTTTCTAAATGCTATCCTTTCAGAGAAAATCACTTTACTTTGAAAGTGCCTTAAGCTACTTGCAAGCATTAGGAAGAAACTCACATGCGTTTCTCTGAAAGAGAAGCAGTCTGTTCCAACACTTCAATTCACTGTGTGAAGTGAATGGAGTGTTGCCTCACTTTCTAAATGCTGTCCTTTCAGAGAAAATCACTTTCCTTTGATAGTGCCTTAAGCTACTTACAAGCATTCACCAGAAACTCACATGCGTTTCTCTGAAAGAGAAGCAGTCTGTTCCAACCCTTCAATTCACTGTGCGAAGTGAATGGAGTGTTGCTTCAGTTTCTAAATGCTGTCCTTTCAGAGAAAATCACTTTCCTTTGAAAGTGCCTTAAGCAACTTGCAAGAATTCACAAGAAACTCACATGCGTTTCTCTGAAAGAGAAGTAGTCTGTTCCAACACTTCAATTCACTGTGCGAAGTGAATGGAGTGTTGCTTCACTTTCTAAATGCTGTCCTTTCAGAGAAAGTCACTTTCCTTTGAAAGTGCCTTAAGCTACTTGCAAGCATTCACAAGAAACACTAATGCGTTTCTATGAAAGAGAACCAGTCTGTTCCAACACGTCAATTCATTGCGCGAAGGGAATGGAGTGTTGCTTTACTTTCTAAATGCTGTCCTTTCAGAGAAAATCACTTTCCTTTGAAAGAGCCTTAAGCTACTTAGAAGCATTCAACAGAAACTCACATGCATTTCTCTGAAAGAGAAGCAGTCTGTTCCAACACTTCAATTCACGGTACAAAGTGAATGGAGTGTTGCTTCACTTTCTAAATGCTGTCCTTTCAGAGAAAATCACTTTCCTTTGAAAGTGCTTAAACTACTTTCAAGCATTCACAAAAAACTCACATGCGTTTCTCTGAAAGAGAAGCAGTCTGTTCCAACACTTCAATTCACTGTGCGAAGTGAATGGAGTGTTACTTCAGTTTCTAAATGCTGTCCTTTCAGAGAAAATCACTTTTCTTTGAAAGTGCCTTAAGCAACTTGCAAGCATTCACAAGAAACTCACATGCGTTTCTCTGAAAGAGAAGCAGTCTGTTCCAACACTTCAATTCACTGTGCGAAGTGAATGGAGTGTTGCTTCACTTTCTAAATGCTGTCCTTTCAGAGAAAATCACTTTCCTTTGAAAGTGCCTTAAGCTACTTACAAGCATTCACCAGAAACTCACATGCGTTTCTCTGAAAGAGAAGCAGTCTGATCTAATACTTCAATTTAATCTGCGAAGTGAATGGAGTGTTGCTTCAATTTCTAAATGCTGTCCTTTCAGAGAAAATCACTTTCCTTTGAAAGTGCCTTAAGCTACTTACAAGCATTCAACAGAAACTCACATGCATTTCTCTGAAAGAGAAGCAGTCTGTTCCAACACTTCAATTCACTGTGCGAAGTGAATGGAGTGTTTCTTCACTTTCTAAATGCTGTCCTTTCAGAGAAAATCACTTTCCTTTGAAAGTGCCTTAAGCTACTTACAAGCATTCACCAGAAACTCACATGCGTTTCTCTGAAAGAGAAGCAGTCTGTTCCAACACTTCAATTCACTGTGTGAAGTGAATGGAGTGTTGCCTCACTTTCTAAATGCTGTCCTTTCAGAGAAAATCACTTTCCTTTGAAAGTGCCTTAAGCTACTTGCAAGCATTAGGAAGAAACTCACATGCGTTTCTCTAAAAGAGAAGCAGTCTGTTCCAACACTTCAATTCACTGTGTGAAGTGAATGGAGTGTTGCCTCACTTTCTAAATGCTGTCCTTTCAGAGAAAATCACTTTCCTTTGAAAGTGCCTTAAGCTACTTACAAGCATTCAACAGAAATTCACATGCGTTTCTCTGAAAGAGAAGCAGTCTGTTCCAACACTTCAATTCAATGTGCGAAGTGAATGGAGTGTTGCTTCACTTTCTAAATGCTGTCCTTTCAGAGAAAATCACTTTCCTTTGAAAGTGCCTTAAGCTACTTACAAGCATTCAACCGAAACTCACATGCGTTTCTCTGAAAGAGAAGCAGTCTGTTCCAACACTTCAATTCACTGTGCGAAGTGAATGGAGTGTTGCTTCACTTTCTAAATGCTGTTCTTTCAGAGAAAATCACTTTCCTTTGAAAGTGCCTTAAGCTACTTGCAAGCATTAGGAAGAAACTCACATGCGTTTCTCTGAAAGAGAAGCAGTCTGTTCCAACACTTCAATTCGCTGTGCGAAGTGAATGGAGTGTTGCTTCACTTTCTAAATGCTGTCCTTTCAGAGAAAATCACTTTCCTTTGAAAGTGCCTTAAGCTACTTGCAAGCATTAGGAAGAAACTCACATGCGTTTCTCTGAAAGAGAAGCAGTCTGTTCCAACACTTCAATTCACTGTGTGAAGTGAATGGAGTGTTGCCTCACTTTCTAAATGCTGTCCTTTCAGAGAAAATCACTTTCCTTTGAGAGTGCCTTAAGCTACTTGCAAGCATTAGGAAGAAACTCACATGCGTTTCTCTGAAAGAGAAGCAGTCTGTTCCAACACTTCAATTCACTGTGTGAAGTGAATGGAGTGTAGCCTCACTTTCTAAATGCTGTCCTTTCAGAGAAAATCACTTTCCTTTGAAAGTGCCTTAAGCTACTTGCAAGCATTAACAAGAAACACTAATGCGTTTCTACGAAAGAGAAGCACTCTGTTCCAACACTTCAATTCACTGGACGAAGTGAATGGAGTGTTGTTTCACTTTCTAAATGCTTTCCTTTCAGAGAAAATCACTTTCCTTTGAAAGTGCCTTAAGCTACTTACAAGCATTCACCAGAAACTCACATGCGTTTCTCTGAAAGAGAAGCAGTCGGTTCCAACACTTCAATTCACTGTGCGAAGTGAATGGAGTGTTGCTTCACTTTCTAAATGCTGTTCTTTCAGAGAAAATCACTTTCCTTTGAAAGTGCCTTAAGCTACTTGCAAGCATTAGGAAGAAACTCACATACGTTTCTCTGAAAGAGAAGCAGTCTGTTCCAACACTTCAATTCACTGTGCGAAGTGAATGGAGTATTGCTTCACTTTCCAAATTATGTCCTTTCAGAGAAAATCACTTTCCTTTGAAAGTGCCTTAAGCAACTTACAAGCATTCACAAGAAACACTAATGCGTTTCTATGAGAGAGAAGCACTCTGTTCCAACACTTCAATTCACTGCACGAAGGGAATGGAGTGTTGCTTCACTTTCTAAATGCTGTCCTTTCAGAGAAAATCACTTTCCTTTGAAAGTGCCTTAAGCTACTTAGAAGCATTCAACAGAAACTCACATGCGTTTCTCTGAAAGAGAAGCAGTCTGTTCCAACACTTCAGTTCACGGTACAAAGTGAATGGAGTGTTGCTTCACTTTCTAAATGCTGTCCTTTCAGAGAAAATCACTTTCCTTTGAAAGTGCTTAAACTACTTTCAAGCATTCACAAAAAACTCACATGCGTTTCTCTGAAAGAGAAGCAGTCTGTTCCAACACTTCAATTCACTGTGCGAAGTGAATGGAGTGTTACTTCAGTTTCTAAATGCTGTCCTTTCAGAGAAAATCACTTTTCTTTGAAAGTGCCTTAAGCAACTTGCAAGCATTCACAAGAAACTCACATGCGTTTCTCTGAAAGAGAAGCAGTCTGTTCCAACACTTCAATTCACTGTGCGAAGTGAATGGAGTGTTGCTTCACTTTCTAAATGCTGTCCTTTCAGAGAAAATCACTTTCCTTTGAAAGTGCCTTAAGCTACTTACAAGCATTCACCAGAAACTCACATGCGTTTCTCTGAAAGAGAAGCAGTCTGATCTAATACTTCAATTTAATCTGCGAAGTGAATGGAGTGTTGCTTCAATTTCTAAATGCTGTCCTTTCAGAGAAAATCACTTTCCTTTGAAAGTGCCTTAAGCTACTTACAAGCATTCAACAGAAACTCACATGCATTTCTCTGAAAGAGAAGCAGTCTGTTCCAACACTTCAATTCACTGTGCGAAGTGAATGGAGTGTTTCTTCACTTTCTAAATGCTGTCCTTTCAGAGAAAATCACTTTCCTTTGAAAGTGCCTTAAGCTACTTACAAGCATTCACCAGAAACTCACATGCGTTTCTCTGAAAGAGAAGCAGTCTGTTCCAACACTTCAATTCACTGTGTGAAGTGAATGGAGTGTTGCCTCACTTTCTAAATGCTGTCCTTTCAGAGAAAATCACTTTCCTTTGAAAGTGCCTTAAGCTACTTGCAAGCATTAGGAAGAAACTCACATGCGTTTCTCTAAAAGAGAAGCAGTCGGTTCCAACACTTCAATTCACTGTGTGAAGTGAATGGAGTGTTGCCTCACTTTCTAAATGCTGTCCTTTCAGAGAAAATCACTTTCCTTTGAAAGTGCCTTAAGCTACTTACAAGCATTCAACAGAAATTCACATGCGTTTCTCTGAAAGAGAAGCAGTCTGTTCCAACACTTCAATTCAATGTGCGAAGTGAATGGAGTGTTGCTTCACTTTCTAAATGCTGTCCTTTCAGAGAAAATCACTTTCCTTTGAAAGTGCCTTAAGCTACTTACAAGCATTCAACAGAAACTCACATGCGTTTCTCTGAAAGAGAAGCAGTCTGTTCCAACACTTCAATTCACTGTGCGAAGTGAATGGAGTGTTGCTTCACTTTCTAAATGCTGTCCTTTCAGAGAAAATCACTTTCCTTTGAAAGTGCCTTAAGCTACTTACAAGCATTCACCAGAAACTCACATGCGTTTCTCTGAAAGAGAAGCAGTCTGATCTAATACTTCAATTTAATCTGCGAAGTGAATGGAGTGTTGCTTCAATTTCTAAATGCTGTCCTTTCAGAGAAAATCACTTTCCTTTGAAAGTGCCTTAAGCTACTTACAAGCATTCAACAGAAACTCACATGCATTTCTCTGAAAGAGAAGCAGTCTGTTCCAACACTTCAATTCACTGTGCGAAGTGAATGGAGTGTTTCTTCACTTTCTAAATGCTGTCCTTTCAGAGAAAATCACTTTCCTTTGAAAGTGCCTTAAGCTACTTACAAGCATTCACCAGAAACTCACATGCGTTTCTCTGAAAGAGAAGCAGTCTGTTCCAACACTTCAATTCACTGTGTGAAGTGAATGGAGTGTTGCCTCACTTTCTAAATGCTGTCCTTTCAGAGAAAATCACTTTCCTTTGAAAGTGCCTTAAGCTACTTGCAAGCATTAGGAAGAAACTCACATGCGTTTCTCTAAAAGAGAAGCAGTCTGTTCCAACACTTCAATTCACTGTGTGAAGTGAATGGAGTGTTGCCTCACTTTCTAAATGCTGTCCTTTCAGAGAAAATCACTTTCCTTTGAAAGTGCCTTAAGCTACTTACAAGCATTCAACAGAAATTCACATGCGTTTCTCTGAAAGAGAAGCAGTCTGTTCCAACACTTCAATTCAATGTGCGAAGTGAATGGAGTGTTGCTTCACTTTCTAAATGCTGTCCTTTCAGAGAAAATCACTTTCCTTTGAAAGTGCCTTAAGCTACTTACAAGCATTCAACAGAAACTCACATGCGTTTCTCTGAAAGAGAAGCAGTCTGTTCCAACACTTCAATTCACTGTGCGAAGTGAATGGAGTGTTGCTTCACTTTCTAAATGCTGTTCTTTCAGAGAAAATCACTTTCCTTTGAAAGTGCCTTAAGCTACTTGCAAGCATTAGGAAGAAACTCACATGCGTTTCTCTGAAAGAGAAGCAGTCTGTTCCAACACTTCAATTCGCTGTGCGAAGTGAATGGAGTGTTGCTTCACTTTCTAAATGCTGTCCTTTCAGAGAAAATCACTTTCCTTTGAAAGTGCCTTAAGCTACTTGCAAGCATTAGGAAGAAACTCACATGCGTTTCTCTGAAAGAGAAGCAGTCTGTTCCAACACTTCAATTCACTGTGTGAAGTGAATGGAGTGTTGCCTCACTTTCTAAATGCTGTCCTTTCAGAGAAAATCACTTTCCTTTGAGAGTGCCTTAAGCTACTTGCAAGCATTAGGAAGAAACTCACATGCGTTTCTCTGAAAGAGAAGCAGTCTGTTCCAACACTTCAATTCACTGTGCGAAGTGAATGGAGTGTTGCTTCACTTTCTAAATGCTGTTCTTTCAGAGAAAATCACTTTCCTTTGAAAGTGCCTAAAGCTACTTGCAAGCATTAGGAAGAAACTCACATGCGTTTCTCTGAAAGAGAAGCAGTCTGTTCCAACACTTCAATTCACTGTGTGAAGTGAATGGAGTGTTGCCTCACTTTCTAAATGCTGTCCTTTCAGAGAAAATCACTTACCTTTGAAAGTGCCTTAAGCTACTTACAAGCATTCAACAGAAACTCACATGCGTTTCTCTGAAAGAGAAGCAGTCTGTTCCAACACTTCAATTCACTGTGCGAAGTGAATGGAGTGTTGCTTCACTTTCTAAATGCTGTTCTTTCAGAGAAAATCACTTTCCTTTGAAAGTGCCTTAAGCTACTTGCAAGCATTAGGAAGAAACTCACATGCGTTTCTCTGAAAGAGAAGCAGTCTGTTCCAACACTTCAATTCGCTGTGCGAAGTGAATGGAGTGTTGCTTCACTTTCTAAATGCTGTCCTTTCAGAGAAAATCACTTTCCTTTGAAAGTGCCTTAAGCTACTTGCAAGCATTAGGAAGAAACTCACATGCGTTTCTCTGAAAGAGAAGCAGTCTGTTCCAACACTTCAATTCACTGTGTGAAGTGAATGGAGTGTTGCCTCACTTTCTAAATGCTGTCCTTTCAGAGAAAATCACTTTCCTTTGAGAGTGCCTTAAGCTACTTGCAAGCATTAGGAAGAAACTCACATGCGTTTCTCTGAAAGAGAAGCAGTCTGTTCCAACACTTCAATTCACTGTGTGAAGTGAATGGAGTGTAGCCTCACTTTCTAAATGCTGTCCTTTCAGAGAAAATCACTTTCCTTTGAAAGTGCCTTAAGCTACTTGCAAGCATTAACAAGAAACACTAATGCGTTTCTACGAAAGAGAAGCACTCTGTTCCAACACTTCAATTCACTGGACGAAGTGAATGGAGTGTTGTTTCACTTTCTAAATGCTGTCCTTTCAGAGAAAATCACTTTCCTTTGAAAGTGCCTTAAGCAACTTGCAAGAATTCACAAGAAACTCACATGCGTTTCTCTGAAAGAGAAGCAGTCGGTTCCAACACTTCAATTCACTGTGCGAAGTGAATGGAGTGGTGCTTCACTTTCTAAATGCTGTCCTTTCAGAGAAAATCACTTTCCTTTGAAAGTGCCTTTAGCTACTTGCAAGCATTAGGAAGAAACTCACATGCGTTTCTCTGAAAGAGAAGCAGTCTGTTCCAACACTTCAATTCACTGTGCGAAGTGAATGGAGTGTTGCTTCACTTTCTGAATTATGTCCTTTCAGAGAAAATCACTTTCCTTTGAAAGTGCCTTAAGCAACTTACAAGCATTCACAAGAAACACTAATGCGTTTCTATGAGAGAGAAGCACTCTGTTCCAACACTTCAATTCACTGCACGAAGGGAATGGAGTGATGCTTCACTTTCTAAATGCTGTCCTTTCAGAGAAAATCACTTTCCTTTGAAAGTGCCTTAAGCTACTTACAAGCATTCACCAGAAACTCACATGCGTTTCTCTGAAAGAGAAGCAGTCGGTTCCAACACTTCAATTCACTGTGCGAAGTGAATGGAGTGTTGCTTCAGTTTCTAAATGCTGTCCTTTCAGAGAAAATCACTTTCCTTTGAAAGTGCCTTAAGCAACTTGCAAGAATTCACAAGAAACTCACATGCGTTTCTCTGAAAGAGAAGCAGTCTGTTCCAACACTTCAATTCACTGTGCGAAGTGAACGGAGTGTTGCTTCACTTTCTAAATGCTGTCCTTTCAGAGAAAATCACTTTCCTTTGAAAGTGCCTTAAGCTACTTGCAAGCATTCACAAGAAACACTAATGCGATTCTATGAAAGAGAAGCAGTCTGTTCCAACACTTCAATTCATTGCGCGAAGGGAATGGAGTGTTGCTTCACTTTCTAAATGCTGTCCTTTCAGAGAAAATCACTTTCTTTTGAAAGAGCCTTAAGCTACTTACAAGCATTCAACAGAAACTCACATGCGTTTCTCTGAAATAGAAGCAGTCTGTTCCAACACTTCAATTCACTGTGCGAAGTGAATGGAGTGTTGCTTCACTTTCTAAATGCTGTCCTTTCAGAGAAAATCACTTTCCTTTGAAAGTGCCTTAAGCTACTTACAAGCATTCCCCAGAAACTCACATGCGTTTCTCTGAAAGAGAAGCAGTCTGTTCCAACACTTCAATTCACTGTGCGAAGTGAATGGAGTGTTGCTTCACTTTCTAAATGCCGTCCTTTCAGAGAAAATCACTTTCCTTTGAACGTGCCTTAAGCTACTTGCAAGCATTAGGAAGAAACTCACATGCGTTTCCCTGAAAGAGAAGAAGTCTGTTCCAACACTTCAATTCACTGTGCGAAGTGAATGGAGTGTTTCTTCACTTTCTAAATGCTGTCCTTTCAGAGAAAATCACTTTACTTTGAAAGTGCCTTAAGCTACTTGCAAGCATTAGGAAGAAACTCACATGCGTTTCTCTGAAAGAGAAGCAGTCTGTTCCAACACTTCAATTCACTGTGTGAAGTGAATGGAGTGTTGCCTCACTTTCTAAATGCTGTCCTTTCAGAGAAAATCACTTTCCTTTGAAAGTGCCTTAAGCTACTTAGAAGCATTCAACAGAAACTCACATGCGTTTCTCTGAAAGAGAAGCAGTCTGTTCCAACCCTTCAATTCACTGTGCGAAGTGAATGGAGTGTTGCTTCAGTTTCTAAATGCTGTCCTTTCAGAGAAAATCACTTTCCTTTGAAAGTGCCTTAAGCAACTTGCAAGAATTCACAAGAAACTCACATGCGTATCTCTGAAAGAGAAGTAGTCTGTTCCAACACTTCAATTCACTGTGCGAAGTGAATGGAGTGTTGCTTCACTTTCTAAATGCTGTCCTTTCAGAGAAAGTCACTTTCCTTTGAAAGTGCCTTAAGCTACTTGCAAGCATTCACAAGAAACACTAATGCGTTTCTATGAAAGAGAACCAGTCTGTTCCAACACGTCAATTCATTGCGCGAAGGGAATGGAGTGTTGCTTTACTTTCTAAATGCTGTCCTTTCAGAGAAAATCACTTTCCTTTGAAAGAGCCTTAAGCTACTTACAAGCATTCAACAGAAACTCACATGCATTTCTCTGAAAGAGAAGCAGTCTGTTCCAACACTTCAATTCACGGTACAAAGTGAATGGAGTGTTGCTTCACTTTCTAAATGCTGTCCTTTCAGAGAAAATCACTTTCCTTTGAAAGTGCTTAAACTACTTTCAAGCATTCACAAAAAACTCACATGCGTTTCTCTGAAAGAGAAGCAGTCTGTTCCAACACTTCAAATCACTGTGCGAAGTGAATGGAGTGTTACTTCAGTTTCTAAATGCTGTCCTTTCAGAGAAAATCACTTTTCTTTGAAAGTGCCTTAAGCAACTTGCAAGCATTCACAAGAAACTCACATGCGTTTCTCTGAAAGAGAAGCAGTCTGTTCCAACACTTCAATTCACTGTGCGAAGTGAATGGAGTGTTGCTTCACTTTCTAAATGCTGTCCTTTCAGAGAAAATCACTTTCCTTTGAAAGTGCCTTAAGCTACTTACAAGCATTCACCAGAAACTCACATGCGTTTCTCTGAAAGAGAAGCAGTCTGATCTAATACTTCAATTTAATCTGCGAAGTGAATGGAGTGTTGCTTCAATTTCTAAATGCTGTCCTTTCAGAGAAAATCACTTTCCTTTGAAAGTGCCTTAAGCTACTTACAAGCATTCAACAGAAACTCACATGCATTTCTCTGAAAGAGAAGCAGTCTGTTCCAACACTTCAATTCACTGTGCGAAGTGAATGGAGTGTTTCTTCACTTTCTAAATGCTGTCCTTTCAGAGAAAATCACTTTCCTTTGAAAGTGCCTTAAGCTACTTACAAGCATTCACCAGAAACTCACATGCGTTTCTCTGAAAGAGAAGCAGTCTGTTCCAACACTTCAATTCACTGTGTGAAGTGAATGGAGTGTTGCCTCACTTTCTAAATGCTGTCCTTTCAGAGAAAATCACTTTCCTTTGAAAGTGCCTTAAGCTACTTGCAAGCATTAGGAAGAAACTCACATGCGTTTCTCTAAAAGAGAAGCAGTCTGTTCCAACACTTCAATTCACTGTGTGAAGTGAATGGAGTGTTGCCTCACTTTCTAAATGCTGTCCTTTCAGAGAAAATCACTTTCCTTTGAAAGTGCCTTAAGCTACTTACAAGCATTCAACAGAAACTCACATGCGTTTCTCTGAAAGAGAAGCAGTCTGTTCCAACACTTCAATTCAATGTGCGAAGTGAATGGAGTGTTGCTTCACTTTCTAAATGCTGTCCTTTCAGAGAAAATCACTTTCCTTTGAAAGTGCCTTAAGCTACTTACAAGCATTCAACAGAAACTCACATGCGTTTCTCTGAAAGAGAAGCAGTCTGTTCCAACACTTCAATTCACTGTGCGAAGTGAATGGAGTGTTGCGTCACTTTCTAAATGCTGTTCTTTCAGAGAAAATCACTTTCCTTTGAAAGTGCCTTAAGCTACTTGCAAGCATTAGGAAGAAACTCACATGCGTTTCTCTGAAAGAGAAGCAGTCTGTTCCAACACTTCAATTCGCTGTGCGAAGTGAATGGAGTGTTGCTTCACTTTCTAAATGCTGTCCTTTCAGAGAAAATCACTTTCCTTTGAAAGTGCCTTAAGCTACTTGCAAGCATTAGGAAGAAACTCACATGCGTTTCTCTGAAAGAGAAGCAGTCTGTTCCAACACTTCAATTCACTGTGTGAAGTGAATGGAGTGTTGCCTCACTTTCTAAATGCTGTCCTTTCAGAGAAAATCACTTTCCTTTGAAAGTGCCTTAAGCTACTTGCAAGCATTAGGAAGAAACTCACATGCGTTTCTCTGAAAGAGAAGCAGTCTGTTCCAACACTTCAATTCACTGTGTGAAGTGAATGGAGTGTAGCCTCACTTTCTAAATGCTGTCCTTTCAGAGAAAATCACTTTCCTTTGAAAGTGTCTTAAGCTACTTGCAAGCATTAACAAGAAACACTAATGCGTTTCTACGAAAGAGAAGCACTCTGTTCCAACACTCCAATTCACAGTGCGAAGTGAATGGAGTGTTGCTTCAATTTCTAAATGCTGTCCTCTCAGAGAAAGTCACTTTCCTTTGAAAGTGCCTTAAGCTACTTACAAGCATTCAACAGAAACTCACATGCATTTCTCTGAAAGAGAAGCAGTCTGTTCCAACACTTCAATTCACTGTGCGAAGTGAATGGAGTGTTTCTTCACTTTCTAAATGCTGTCCTTTCAGAGAAAATCACTTTCCTTTGAAAGTGCCTTAAGCTACTTACAAGCATTCACCAGAAACTCACATGCGTTTCTCTGAAAGAGAAGCAGTCTGATCTAATACTTCAATTTAATCTGCGAAGTGAATGGAGTGTTGCTTCAATTTCTAAATGCTGTCCTTTCAGAGAAAATCACTTTCCTTTGAAAGTGCCTTAAGCTACTTACAAGCATTCAACAGAAACTCACATGCATTTCTCTGAAAGAGAAGCAGTCTGTTCCAACACTTCAATTCACTGTGCGAAGTGAATGGAGTGTTTCTTCACTTTCTAAATGCTGTCCTTTCAGAGAAAATCACTTTCCTTTGAAAGTGCCTTAAGCTACTTACAAGCATTCACCAGAAACTCACATGCGTTTCTCTGAAAGAGAAGCAGTCTGTTCCAACACTTCAATTCACTGTGTGAAGTGAATGGAGTGTTGCCTCACTTTCTAAATGCTGTCCTTTCAGAGAAAATCACTTTCCTTTGAAAGTGCCTTAAGCTACTTGCAAGCATTAGGAAGAAACTCACATGCGTTTCTCTAAAAGAGAAGCAGTCTGTTCCAACACTTCAATTCACTGTGTGAAGTGAATGGAGTGTTGCCTCACTTTCTAAATGCTGTCCTTTCAGAGAAAATCACTTTCCTTTGAAAGTGCCTTAAGCTACTTACAAGCATTCAACAGAAACTCACATGCGTTTCTCTGAAAGAGAAGCAGTCTGTTCCAACACTTCAATTCAATGTGCGAAGTGAATGGAGTGTTGCTTCACTCTCTAAATGCTGTCCTTTCAGAGAAAATCACTTTCCTTTGAAAGTGCCTTAAGCTACTTACAAGCATTCAACAGAAACTCACATGCGTTTCTCTGAAAGAGAAGCAGTCTGTTCCAACACTTCAATTCACTGTGCGAAGTGAATGGAGTGTTGCTTCACTTTCTAAATGCTGTTCTTTCAGAGAAAATCACTTTCCTTTGAAAGTGCCTTAAGCTACTTGCAAGCATTAGGAAGAAACTCACATGCGTTTCTCTGAAAGAGAAGCAGTCTGTTCCAACACTTCAATTCGCTGTGCGAAGTGAATGGAGTGTTGCTTCACTTTCTAAATGCTGTCCTTTCAGAGAAAATCACTTTCCTTTGAAAGTGCCTTAAGCTACTTGCAAGCATTAGGAAGAAACTCACATGCGTTTCTCTGAAAGAGAAGCAGTCTGTTCCAACACTTCATTCACTGTGTGAAGTGAATGGAGTGTTGCCTCACTTTCTAAATGCTGTCCTTTCAGAGAAAATCACTTTCCTTTGAAAGTGCCTTAAGCTACTTGCAAGCATTAGGAAGAAACTCACATGCGTTTCTCTGAAAGAGAAGCAGTCTGTTCCAACACTTCAATTCACTGTGTGAAGTGAATGGAGTGTAGCCTCACTTTCTAAATGCTGTCCTTTCAGAGAAAATCACTTTCCTTTGAAAGTGCCTTAAGCTACTTGCAAGCATTAACAAGAAACACTAATGCGTTTCTACGAAAGAGAAGCACTCTGTTCCAACACTTCAATTCACAGTGCGAAGTGAATGGAGTGTTGCTTCAATTTCTAAATGCTGTCCTCTCAGAGAAAGTCACTTTCCTTTGAAAGTGCCTTAAGCTACTTACAAGCATTCAACAGAAACTCACATGCATTTCTCTGAAAGAGAAGCAGTCTGTTCCAACACTTCAATTCACTGTGCGAAGTGAATGGAGTGGTGCTTCACTTTCTAAATGCTGTCCTTTCAGAGAAAATCACTTTCCTTTGAAAGTGCCTTAAGCTACTTACAAGCATTCACCAGAAACTCACATGCGTTTCTCTGAAAGAGAAGCAGTCTGTTCCAACACTTCAATTCACTGTGCGAAGTGAATGGAGTGTTGCTTCACTTTCTAAATGCTGTCCTTTCAGAAAAAATCACTTTCCTTTGAAAGTGCCTTAAGCTACTTACAAGCATTCACCAGAAACTCACATGCGTTTCTCTGAAAAAGAAGCAGTCTGTTCCAATACTTCAATTCACTGTGCGAAGTGAATGGAGTGTTGCTTCACTTTCTAAATGCTGTCGTTTCAGAGAAAATCACTTTCCATTGAAAGTAACTTAAGCTACTTACAAGCATTCATCAGAAACTCACATGCATTTCTCTGAAAGAGAAGCAGTCTGATCCAACAGTCAATTCACTGTGCGAAGTGAATGGAGTGTTGCTTCACTTTCTAAATGCTGTCCTTTCAGAGAAAATCACTTTCCTTTGAAAGTGCCTTAAGCTACTTACACGCATTCACCAGAAACTCACATGCGTTTCTCTAAAAGAGAAGCAGTCGGTTCCAACACTTCAATTCACTGTGCGAAGTGAATGGAGTGTTGCTTCACTTTCTAAATGCTTTCCTTTCAGAGTAAATCACTTTCCTTAGAAAGTGCCTTAAGCTACTTACAAGCATTCACCAGAAACTCACATGCGTTTCTCTGAAAGAGAAGCAGTCAGTTCGAACACTTCAATTCACTGTGCGAAGTGAATGGAGTGTTGCCTCACTTTCTAAATGCTGTCTTTTCAGAGAAAATCACTTTCCTTTGAAAGTGCCTTAAACTACTTTCAAGCATTCATAAAAAACTCACATGCGTTTCTCTGAAAGAGAAGCAGTCTGTTCCAACACTTCAATTCACTGTGCGAAGTGAATGGAGTGTTGCTTCAGTTTCTAAATGCTGTCCTTTCAGAGAAAATCACTTTCCTTTGAAAGTGCCTTAAGAAACTTGCAAGCATTCACAAGAAACTCACATGCGTTTCTCTGAAAAAGAAGCAGTCTGTTCCAACACTTCAATTCACTGTGCGAAGTGAATGGAGTGTTGCTTCACTTTCTAAATGCTGTCCTTTCAGAGAAAATCACTTTCCTTTGAAAGTGCCTTAAGCTACTTACACGCATTCACCAGAAACTCACCTGCGTTTCTCTGAAAGAGAAGCAGTCTGTTCCAACACTTCAATTCACTGTGCGAAGTGAATGGAGTGTTGCTTCACTTTCTAAATGCTGTCCTTTCAGAGAAAATCACTTTTTTTTGAAAGTGCCTTAAGAAACTTGCAAGCAATAGGAAGAAACTCACATGCGTTTCTCTGAAAGAGAAGCAGACTGTTCCAACACTTCAATTCACTGTGCGAAGTGAATGGAGTGTTGCATCACTTTCTAAATGCTGTCCTTTCAGAGAAAATCTCTTTCCTTTGAAATTGCCTTAAGCTACATTCTAGCATTCACAGGAAACACACATGCGTTTCTCTGAAAGAGAAGCACTCTGTTCCAACACTTCAATTCACTGTGCGAAGTGAATGGAGTGTTGCTTCAGTTTCTAAATGCTGTCCTTTCAGAGAAAATCACTTTCCTTTGAAAGTGCCTTAAGCTACTAACAAGCATTCACCAGAAACTCACATGCGTTTCTCTGAAAGAGAAGCAGTCTGTTCCAATACTTCAATTCACTCTGCAAAGTGAATGGAGTGTTGCTTCACTTTCTAAATGCTGTCCTTTCAGAGAAAATCACTTTCCTTTGAAAGTTCCTTAAGCTACTTACAAGCATTCAACAGAAACTCACATGCATTTCTCTGAAAGAGAAGCAGTCTGTTCCAACACTTCAATTCACTGTGCGAAGTGAATGGAGTGGTGCTTCACTTTCTAAATGCTGTACTTTCAGAGAAAATCACTTTCCTTTGAAAGTGCCTTAAGCTACTTACAAGCATTCACCAGAAACTCACATGCGTTTCTCTGAAAGAGAAGCAGTCTGTTCCAACACTTCAATTAACTGTGCGAAGTGAATGGAGTGTTGCTTCACTTTCTAAATGCTGTCCTTTCAGAAAAAATCACTTTCCTTTGAAAGTGCCTTAAGCTACTTACAAGCATTCACCAGAAACTCACATGCGTTTCTCTGAAAAAGAAGCAGTCTGTTCCAATACTTCAATTCACTGTGCGAAGTGAATGGAGTGTTGCTTCACTTTCTAAATGCTGTCGTTTCAGAGAAAATCACTTTCCATTGAAAGTAACTTAAGCTACTTACAAGCATTCATCAGAAACTCACATGCATTTCTCTGAAAGAGAAGCAGTCTGTTCGAACAGTCAATTCACTGTGCGAAGTGAATGGAGTGTTGCTTCACTTTCTAAATGCTGTCCTTTCAGAGAAAATCACTTTCCTTTGAAAGTGCCTTAAGCTACTTACACGCATTCACCAGAAACTCACCTGCGTTTCTCTGAAAGAGAAGCAGTCTGTTCCAACACTTCAATTCACTGTGCGAAGTGAATGGAGTGTTGCTTCACTTTCTAAATGCTGTCCTTTCAGAGAAAATCACTTTCCTTTGAAAGTGCCTTAAGCAACTTGCAAGCATTAGGAAGAAACTCACATACGTTTCTCTGAAAGAGAAGCAGACTGTTCCAACTCTTCAATTCACTGTGTGAAGTGAATGGAGTGTTGCATCACTTTCTAAATGCTGTCCTTTCAGAGAAAATCACTTTCCTTTGAAAGTGCCTTAAGCTACATTCTAGCATTCACAGGAAACACTCATGCGTTTCTCTGAAAGAGAAGCACTCTGTTCCAACACTTCAATTCACTGTGTGAAGTGAATGGAGTGTTGCCTCACTTTCTAAATGCTGTCCTTTCAGAGAAAATCACTTTCCTTTGAAAGTGCCTTAAGCTACTTACAAGCATTCACCAGAAACTCACATGCGTTTCTCTGAAAGAGAAGCAGTCTGTTCCAACACTTCAATTCAATGTGCGAAGTGAATGGAGTGTTGCTTCACTTTCTAAATGCTGTCCTTTCAGAGAAAATCACTTTCCTTTGAAAGTGCCTTAAGCTACTTACAAGCATTCAACAGAAACTCACATGCACTTCTCTGAAAGAGAAGCAGTCTGTTCCAACACTTCAATTCAATGTGCGAAGTGAATGGAGTGGTGCTTCACTTTCTAAATGCTGTCCTTTCAGAGAAAATCACTTTCCTTTGAAAGTGCCTTAAGCTACTTACAAGCATTCAACAGAAACTCACATGCATTTCTCTGAAAGAGAAGCAGTCTGTTCTAACATTTCAATTCACTGTGCGAAGTGAATGGAGTATTGCTTCACTTTCTAAATTATGTCCTTTCAGAGAAAATCACTTTCCTTTGAAAGTGCCTTAAGCAACTTGCAAGCATTCACAAGAAACACTAATGAGTTTATATGAAAGAGAAGCACTCTGTTCCAACACTTCAATTCACTGCACGAAGGGAATGGAGTGTTGCTTCACTTTCTAAATGCTGTCCTTTCAGAGAAAATCACTTTCCTTTGAAAGTGCCTTAAGCTACTTACAAGCATTCACCAGAAACTCACATGCGTTTCTCTAAAAGAGAAGCAGTCGGTTCCAACACTTCAATTCACTGTGCGAAGTGAATGGAGTGTTGCCTCACTTTCTAAATGCTGTCTTTTCAGAGAAAATCACTTTCCTTTGAAAGTGCCTTAACCTACTTTCAAGCATTCATAAAAAACTCACATGCGTTTCTCTGAAAGAGAAGCAGTCTGTTCCAACACTTCAATTCACTGTGCGAAGTGAATGGAGTGTTGCTTCAGTTTCTAAATGCTGTCCTTTCAGAGAAAATCACTTTCCTTTGAAAGTGCCTTAAGCTACTTGCAAGCATTAGGAAGAAACTCACATGCGTTTCTCTGAAAGAGAAGCAGTCTGTTCCAACACTTCAATTCACTGTGCGAAGTGAATGGAGTGTTGCTGCAGTTTCTAAATGCTGTCCTTTCAGAGAAAATCACTTTCCTTTGAAAGTGCCTTAAGAAACTTGCAAGCATTCACAAGAAACTCACATGCGTTTCTCTGAAAAAGAAGCAGTCTGTTCCAACACTTCAATTCACTGTGCGAAGTGAATGGAGTGTTGCTTCACTTTCTAAATTATGTCCTTTCAGAGAAAATCACTTTCCTTTGAAAGTGCCTTAAGCTACTTACAAGCATTCACCAGAAACTCACATGCGTTTCTCTGAAAAAGAAGCAGTCTGTTCCAATACTTCAATTCACTGTGCGAAGTGAATGGAGTGTTGCTTCACTTTCTAAATGCTGTCGTTTCAGAGAAAATCACTTTCCATTGAAAGTAACTTAAGCTACTTACAAGCATTCATCAGAAACTCACATGCATTTCTCTAGAGAGAAGCAGTCTGTTCCAACAGTCAATTCACTGTGCGAAGTGAATGGAGTGTTGCTTCACTTTCTAAATGCTGTCCTTTCAGAGAAAATCACTTTCCTTTGAAAGTGCCTTAAGCTACTTACACGCATTCACCAGAAACTCACCTGCGTTTCTCTGAAAGAGAAGCAGTCTGTTCCAACACTTCAATTCACTGTGCGAAGTGAATGGAGTGTTGCTTCAGTTTCTAAATGCTGTCCTTTCAGAGAAAATCACTTTCCTTTGAAAGTGCCTTAAGCAACTTGCAAGAATTCACAAGAAACTCACATGCGTTTCTCTGAAAGAGAAGCAGTCTGTTCCAACACTTCAATTCACTGTGTGAAGTGAATGGAGTGTTGCTTCACTTTCTAAATGCGGTCCTTTCAGAGAAAATCACTTTCCTTTGAAAGTGCCTTAAGCTACTAACAAGCATTCACCAGAAACTCACATGCGTTTCTCTGAAAGAGAAGCAGTCTGTTCCAATACTTCAATTCACTCTGCAAAGTGAATGGAGTGTTGCTTCACTTTCTAAATGCTGTCCTTTCAGAGAAAATCACTTTCCTTTGAAAGTTCCTTAAGCTACTTACAAGCATTCAACAGAAACTCACATGCATTTCTCTGAAAGAGAAGCAGTCTGTTCCAACACTTCAATTCACTGTGCGAAGTGAATGGAGTGGTGCTTCACTTTCTAAATGCTGTACTTTCAGAGAAAATCACTTTCCTTTGAAAGTGCCTTAAGCTACTTACAAGCATTCATCAGAAACTCACATGCATTTCTCTGAAAGAGAAGCAGTCTGTTCCAACAGTCAATTCACTGTGCGAAGTGAATGGAGTGTTGCTTCACTTTCTAAATGCTGTCCTTTCAGAGAAAATCACTTTCCTTTGAAAGTGCCTTAAGCTACTTACACACATTCACCAGAAACTCACCTGCGTTTCTCTGAAAGAGAAGCAGTCTGTTCCAACACTTCAATTCACTGTGCGAAGTGAATGGAGTGTTGCTTCACTTTCTAAATGCTGTCCTTTCAGAGAAAATCACTTTCCTTTGAAAGTGCCTTAAGCAACTTGCAAGCATTAGGAAGAAACTCACATGCGTTTCTCTGAAAGAGAAGCAGACTGTTCCAACACTTCAATTCACTGTGCGAAGTGAATGGAGTGTTGCATCACTTTCTAAATGCTGTCCTTTCAGAGAAAATCACTTTCCTTTGAAAGTGCCTTAAGCTACATTCTAGCATTCACAGGAAACACTCATGCGTTTCTCTGAAAGAGAAGCACTCTGTTCCAACACTTCAATTCACTGTGTGAAGTGAATGGAGTGTTGCCTCACTTTCTAAATGCTGTCCTTTCAGAGAAAATCACTTTCCTTTGAAAGTGCCTTAAGCTACTTACAAGCATTCACCAGAAACTCACATGCGTTTCTCTGAAAGAGAAGCAGTCTGTTCCAACACTTCAATGTGCGAAGTGAATGGAGTGTTGCTTCACTTTCTAAATGCTGTCCTTTCAGAGAAAATCACTTTCCTTTGAAAGTGCCTTAAGCTACTTACAAGCATTCAACAGAAACTCACATGCACTTCTCTGAAAGAGAAGCAGTCTGTTCCAACACTTCAATTCAATGTGCGAAGTAAATGGAGTGTTGCTTCACTTTCTAAATGCTGTCCTTTCAGAGAAAATCACTTTCCTTTGAAAGTGCCTTAAGCTACTTACAAGCATTCAACAGAAACTCACATGCATTTCTCTGAAAGAGAAGCAGTCTGTTCTAACACAACAATTCACTGTGCGAAGTGAATGGAGTATTGCTTCACTTTCTAAATTATGTCCTTTCAGAGAAAATCACTTTCCTTTGAAAGTGCCTTAAGCAACTTGCAAGCATTCACAAGAAACACTAATGAGTTTATATGAAAGAGAAGCACTCTGTTCCAACACTTCAATTCACTGCACGAAGGGAATGGAGTGTTGCTTCACTTTCTAAATGCTGTCCTTTCAGAGAAAATCACTTTCCATTGAAAGTGCCTTAAGAAACTTGCAAGAATTCACAAGAAACTCACATGCGTTTCTCTGAAAGAGAAGCAGTCGGTTCCAACACTTCAATTCACTGTGCGAAGTGAATGGAGTGTTGCTTCACTTTCTAAATGCTGTCCTTTCAGAGAAAATCACTTTCCTTTGAAAGTGCCTTAAGCTACTTGCAAGCATTAGGAAGAAACTCACATGCGTTTCTCTGAAAGAGAAGCAGTCTGTTCCAACACTTCAATTCACTGTGCGAAGTGAATGGAGTGTTGCCTCACTTTCTAAATGCTGTCTTTTCAGAGAAAATCACTTTCCTTTGAAAGTGCCTTAACCTACTTTCAAGCATTCATAAAAAACTCACATGCGTTTCTCTGAAAGAGAAGCAGTCTGTTCCAACACTTCAATTCACTGTGCGAAGTGAATGGAGTGTTGCTTCAGTTTCTAAATGCTGTCCTTTCAGAGAAAATCACTTTCCTTTGAAAGTGCCTTAAGCTACTTGTAAGCATTAGGAAGAAACTCACATGCGTTTCTCTGAAAGAGAAGCAGTCTGTTCCAACACTTCAATTCACTGTGCGAAGTGAATGGAGTGTTGCTTCAGTTTCTAAATGCTGTCCTTTCAGAGAAAATCACTTTCCTTTGAAAGTGCCTTAAGAAACTTGCAAGCATTCACAAGAAACTCACATGCGTTTCTCTGAAAAAGAAGCAGTCTGTTCCAACACTTCAATTCACTGTGCGAAGTGAATGGAGTGTTGCTTCACTTTCTAAATTATGTCCTTTCAGAGAAAATCACTTTCCTTTGAAAGTGCCTTAAGCTACTTACAAGCATTCACCAGAAACTCACATGCGTTTCTCTGAAAAAGAAGCAGTCTGTTCCAATACTTCAATTCACTGTGCGAAGTGAATGGAGTGTTGCTTCACTTTCTAAATGCTGTCGTTTCAGAGAAAATCACTTTCCATTGAAAGTAACTTAAGCTACTTACAAGCATTCATCAGAAACTCACATGCATTTCTCTAGAGAGAAGCAGTCTGTTCCAACAGTCAATTCACTGTGCGAAGTGAATGGAGTGTTGCTTCACTTTCTAAATGCTGTCCTTTCAGAGAAAATCACTTTCCTTTGAAAGTGCCTTAAGCTACTTACACGCATTCACCAGAAACTCACCTGCGTTTCTCTGAAAGAGAAGCAGTCTGTTCCAACACTTCAAGTCACTGTGCGAAGTGAATGGAGTGTTGCTTCACTTTCTAAATGCTGTCCTTTCAGAGAAAATCACTTTTTTTTGAAAGTGCCTTAAGAAACTTGCAAGCATTAGGAAGAAACTTACATGCGTTTCTCTGAAAGAGAAGCAGACTGTTCCAACACTTCAATTCACTGTGCGAAGTGAATGGAGTGTTGCATCACTTTCTAAATGCTGTCCTTTCAGAGAAAATCACTTTCCTTTGAAATTGCCTTAAGCTACATTCTAGCATTCACAGGAAACACACATGCGTTTCTCTGAAAGAGAAGCACTCTGTTCCAACACTTCAATTCACTGTGTGAAGTGAATGGAGTGTTGCTTCAGTTTCTAAATGCTGTCCTTTCAGAGAAAATCACTTTCCTTTGAAAGTGCCTTAAGCAACTTGCAAGAATTCACAAGAAACTCACATGCGTTTCTCTGAAAGAGAAGCAGTCTGTTCCAACACTTCAATTCACTGCACGAAGGGAATGGAGTGTTGCTTCACTTTCTAAATGCTGTCCTTTCAGAGAAAATCACTTTCCTTTGAAAGTGCCTTAAGCTACTTACAAGCATTAGGAAGAAACTCACATGCGTTTCTCTGAAAGAGAAGCAGTCTGTTCCAACACTTCAATTCACTGTGCGAAGTGAATGGAGTGTTGCATCACTTTCTAAATTCTGTCCTTTCAGAGAAAATCACTTTCCTTTGAAAGTGCCTTAAACTACATTCAAGCATTCACAAAAAACTCACATGCGTTTCTCTTAAAGAGAAGCAGTCTGTTCCAACACTTCTATTCACTGTGCGAAGTGAATGGAGTGTTGCTTCAGTTTCTAAATGCTGTCCTTTCAGAGAAAATCACTTTCCTTTGAAAGTGCCTTAAGCAACTTGCAAGAATTCACAAGAAACTCACATGCGTTTCTCTGAAAGAGAAGCAGTCTGTTCCAACACTTCAATTCACTGTGTGAAGTGAATGGAGTGTTGCTTCACTTTCTAAATGCTGTCCTTTCAGAGAAAATCACTTTCCTTTGAAAGTGCCTTAAGCTACTAACAAGCATTCACCAGAAACTCACATGCGTTTCTCTGAAAGAGAAGCAGTCTGTTCCAATACTTCAATTCACTCTGCGAAGTGAATGGAGTGTTGCTTCACTTTCTAAATGCTGTCCTTTCAGAGAAAATCACTTTCCTTTGAAAGTGCCTTAAGCTACTTACAAGCATTCAACAGAAACTCACATGCATTTCTCTGAAAGAGAAGCAGTCTGTTCCAACACTTCAATTCACTGTGCGAAGTGAATGGAGTGGTGCTTCACTTTCTAAATGCTGTCCTTTCAGAGAAAATCACTTTCCTTTGAAAGTGCCTTAAGCTACTTACAAGCATTCACCAGAAACTCACATGCGTTTCTCTGAAAGAGAAGCAGTCTGTTCCAACACGTCAATTCACTGTGCGAAGTGAATGGAGTGTTGCTTCACTTTCTAAATGCTGTCCTTTCAGAAAAAATCACTTTCCTTTGAAAGTGCCTTAAGCTACTTACAAGCTTTCACCAGAAACTCACATGCGTTTCTCTGAAAAAGAAGCAGTCTGTTCCAATACTTCAATTCACTGTGCGAAGTGAATGGAGTGTTGCTTCACTTTCTAAATGCTGTCGTTTCAGAGAAAATCACTTTCCATTGAAAGTAACTTAAGCTACTTACAAGCATTCATCAGAAACTCACATGCATTTCTCTGAAAGAAAAGCAGTCTGTTCCAACAGTCAATTCACTGTGCGAAGTGAATGGAGTGTTGCTTCACTTTCTAAATGCTGTCCTTTCAGAGAAAATCACTTTCCTTTGAAAGTGCCTTAAGCTACTTACACGCATTCACCAGAAACTCACCTGCGTTTCTCTGAAAGAGAAGCAGTCTGTTCCAACACTTCAATTCACTGTGCGAAGTGAATGGATTGTTGCTTCACTTTCTAAATGCTGTCCTTTCAGAGAAAATCACTTTCCTTTGAAAGTGCCTTAAGCAACTTGCAAGCATTAGGAAGAAACTCACATGCGTTTCTCTGAAAGAGAAGCAGACTGTTCCAACACTTCAATTCACTGTGCGAAGTGAATGGAGTGTTGCATCACTTTCTAAATGCTGTCCTTTCAGAGAAAATCACTTTCCTTTGAAAGTGCCTTAAGCTACATTCTAGCATTCACAGGAAACACACATGCGTTTCTCTGAAAGAGAAGCACTCTGTTCCAACACTTCAATTCACTGTGTGAAGTGAATGGAGTGTTGCCTCACTTTCTAAATGCTGTCCTTTCAGAGAAAATCACTTTCCTTTGAAAGTGCCTTAAGCTACTTACAAGCATTCACCAGAAACTCACATGCGTTTCTCTGAAAGAGAAGCAGTCTGTTCCAACACTTCAATTCAATGTGCGAAGTGAATGGAGTGTTGCTTCACTTTCTAAATGCTGTCCTTTCAGAGAAAATCACTTTCCTTTGAAAGTGCCTTAAGCTACTTACAAGCATTCAACAGAAACTCACATGCACTTCTCTGAATGAGAAGCAGTCTGTTCCAACACTTCAATTCAATGTGCGAAGTGAATGGAGTGTTGCTTCACTTTCTAAATGCTGTCCTTTCAGAGAAAATCACTTTCCTTTGAAAGTGCCTTAAGCTACTTACAAGCATTCAACAGAAACTCACATGCATTTCTCTGAAAGAGAAGCAGTCTGTTCCAACACTTCAATTCACTGTGCGAAGTGAATGGAGTATTGTTTCACTTTCTTAATTATGTCCTTTCAGAGAAAATCACTTTCCTTTGAAAGTGCCTTAAGCAACTTGCAAGCATTCACAAGAAACACTAATGAGTTTATATGAAAGAGAAGCACTCTGTTCCAACACTTCAATTCACTGCACGAAGGGAATGGAGTGTTGCTTCACTTTCTAAATGCTGTCCTTTCAGAGAAAATCACTTTCCTTTGAAAGTGCCTTAAGCTACTTACAAGCATTCACCAGAAACTCACATGCGTTTCTCTAAAAGAGAAGCAGTCGGTTCCAACACTTCAATTCACTGTGCGAAGTGAATGGAGTGTTGCTTCACTTTCTAAATGCTGTCCTTTCAGAGAAAATCACTTTCCTTTGAAAGTGCCTTAAGCTACTTACAAGCATTAGGAAGAAACTCACATGCGTTTCTCTGAAAGAGAAGCAGTCTGTTCCAACACTTCAATTCACTGTGCGAAGTGAATGGAGTGTTGCATCACTTTCTAAATTCTGTCGTTTCAGAGAAAATCACTTTCCTTTGAAAGTGCCTTAAACTACATTCAAGCATTCACAAAAATCTCACATGCGTTTCTCTTAAAGAGAAGCAGTCTGTTCCAACATTTCAATTCACTGTGCGAAGTGAATGGAGTGTTGCTTCAGTTTCTAAATGCTGTCCTTTCAGAGAAAATCACTTTCCTTTGAAAGTGCCTTAAGCAACTTGCAAGAATTCACAAGAAACTCACATGCGTTTCTCTGAAAGAGAAGCAGTCTGTTCCAACACTTCAATTCACTGTGTGAAGTGAATGGAGTGTTGCTTCACTTTCTAAATGCTGTCCTTTCAGAGAAAATCACTTTCCTTTGAAAGTGCCTTAAGCTACTAACAAGCATTCACCAAAAACTCACATGCGTTTCTCTGAAAGGGAAGCAGTCTGTTCCAATACTTCAATTCACTCTGCGAAGTGAATGGAGTGTTGCTTCACTTTCTAAATGCTGTCCTTTCAGAGAAAATCACTTTCCTTTGAAAGTGCCTTAAGCTACTTACAAGCATTCAACAGAAACTCACATGCATTTCTCTGAAAGAGAAGCAGTCTGTTCCAACACTTCAATTCACTGTGCGAAGTGAATGGAGTGGTGCTTCACTTTCTAAATGCTGTCCTTTCAGAGAAAATCACTTTCCTTTGAAAGTGCCTTAAGCTACTTACAAGCATTCACCAGAAACTCACATGAGTTTCTCTGAAAGAGAAGCAGTCTGTTCCAACACTTCAATTCACTGTGCGAAGTGAATGGAGTGTTGCTTCACTTTCTAAATGCTGTCCTTTCAGAAAAAATCACTTTCCTTTGAAAGTGCCTTAAGCTACTTACAAGCATTCACCAGAAACTCACATGCGTTTCTCTGAAAAAGAAGCAGTCTGTTCCAATAATTCAATTCACTGTGCGAAGTGAATGGAGTGTTGCTTCACTTTCTAAATGCTGTCGTTTCAGAGAAAATCACTTTCCATTGAAAGTAACTTAAGCTACTTACAAGCATTCATCAGAAACTCACATGCATTTCTCTGAAAGAGAAGCAGTCTGTTCCAACAGTCAATTCACTGTGCGAAGTGAATAGAGTGTTGCTTCACTTTCTAAATGCTGTCCTTTCAGAGAAAATCACTTTCCTTTGAAAGTGCCTTAAGCTACTTACACGCATTCACCAGAAACTCACCTGCGTTTCTCTGAAAGAGAAGCAGTCTGTTCCAACACTTCAATTCACTGTGCGAAGTGAATGGAGTGTTGCTTCACTTTCTAAATGCTGTCCTTTCAGAGAAAATCACTTTCATTTGAAAGTGCCTTAAGCAACTTGCAAGCATTAGGAAGAAACTCACATGCGTTTCTCTGAAAGAGAAGCAGACTGTTCCAACACTTCAATTCACTGTGCGAAGTGAATGGAGTGTTGCATCACTTTCTAAATGCTGTCCTTTCAGAGAAAATCACTTTCCTTTGAAAGTGCCTTAAGCTACATTCTAGCATTCACAGGAAACACACATGCGTTTCTCTGAAAGAGAAGCACTCTGTTCCAACACTTCAATTCACTGTGTGAAGTGAATGGAGTGTTGCCTCACTTTCTAAATGCTGTCCTTTCAGAGAAAATCACTTTCCTTTGAAAGTGCCTTAAGCTACTTACAAGCATTCACCAGAAACTCACATGCGTTTCTCTGAAAGAGAAGCAGTCTGTTCCAACACTTCAATTCAATGTGCGAAGTGAATGGAGTGTTGCTTCACTTTCTAAATGCTGTCCTTTCAGAGAAAATCACTTTCCTTTGAAAGTGCCTTAAGCTACTTACAAGCATTCAACAGAAACTCACATGCACTTCTCTGAAAGAGAAGCAGTCTGTTCCAACACTTCAATTCACTGTGCGATGTGAATGGAGTGTTGCTTCACTTTCTAAATGCTGTCCTTTCAGAGAAAATCACTTTCCTTTGAAAGTGCCTTAAGCTACTTGCAAGCATTCAACAGAAACTCACATGCATTTCTCTGAAAGAGAAGCAGTCTGTTCCAACACTTCAATTCACTGTGCGAAGTGAATGGAGTATTGCTTCACTTTCTAAATTATGTCCTTTCAGAGAAAATCACTTTCCTTTGAAAGTGCCTTAAGCAACTTGCAAGCATTCACAAGAAACACTAATGAGTTTATATGAAAGAGAAGCACTCTGTTCCAACACTTCAATTCACTGCACTAAGGGAATGGAGTGTTGCTTCACTTTCTAAATGCTGTCCTTTCAGAGAAAATCACTTTCCTTTGAAAGTGCCTTAAGCTACTTACAAGCATTCACCAGAAACTCACATGCGTTTCTCTAAAAGAGAAGCAGTCTGTTCCAACACTTCAATTCACGGTGCGAAGTGAATGGAGTGTTGCTTCACTTTCTAAATGCTGTCCTTTCAGAGAAAATCACTTTCCTTTGAAAGTGCCTTAAGCTACTTGCAAGCATTAGGAAGAAACTCACATGCGTTTCTCTGAAAGAGAAGCAGTCTGTTCCAACACTTCAATTCACTGTGCGAAGTGAATGGAGTGTTGCCTCACTTTCTAAATGCTGTCTTTTCAGAGAAAATCACTTTCCTTTGAAAGTGTCTTAACCTACTTTCAAGCATTCATAAAAAACTCACATGCGTTTCTCTGAAAGAGAAGCAGTCTGTTCCAACACTTCAATTCACTGTGCGAAGTGAATGGAGTGTTGCTTCAGTTTCTAAATGCTGTCCTTTCAGAGAAAATCACTTTCCTTTGAAAGTGCCTTAAGAAACTTGCAAGCATTCACAAGAAACTCACATGCGTTTCTCTGAAAGAGAAGCAGTCTGTTCCAACACTTCAATTCACTGTGCGAAGTAAATGGAGTGTTGCTTCACTTTCTAAATTATGTCCTTTCAGAGAAAATCACTTTCCTTTGAAAGTGCCTTAAGCTACTTACAAGCATTCACCAGAAACTCACATGCGTTTCTCTGAAAAAGAAGCAGTCTGTTCCAATACTTCAATTCACTGTGCGAAGTGAATGGAGTGTTGCTTCACTTTCTAAATGCTGTCCTTTCAGAGAAAATCACTTTCCATTGAAAGTAACTTAAGCTACTTACAAGCATTCATCAGAAACTCACATGCATTTCTCTAGAGAGAAGGAGTCTGTTCCAACAGTCAATTCACTGTGCAAAGTGAATGGAGTGTTGCTTCACTTTCTAAATGCTGTCCTTTCAGAGAAAATCACTTTCCTTTGAAAGTGCCTTAAGCTACTTACACGCATTCACCAGAAACTCACCTGCGTTTCTCTGAAAGAGAAGCAGTCTGTTCCAACACTTCAATTCACTGTGCGAAGTGAATGGAGTGATGCTTCACTTTCTAAATGCTGTCCTTTCAGAGAAAATCACTTTCCTTTGAAAGTGCCTTAAGCAACTTGCAAGCATTAGGAAGAAACTCACATGCGTTTCTCTGAAAGAGAAGCAGACTGTTCCAACCCTTCAATTCACTGTGCGAAGTGAATGGAGTGTTGCATCACTTTCTAAATGCTGTCCTTTCAGAGAAAATCACTTTCCTTTGAAAGTGCCTTAAGCTACATTCTAGCATTCACAGGAAACACACATGCGTTTCTCTGAAAGAGAAGCACTCTGTTCCAACACTTCAATTCACTGTGTGAAGTGAATGGAGTGTTGCCTCACTTTCTAAATGCTGTCCTTTCAGAGAAAATCACTTTCCTTTGAAAGTGCCTTAAGCTACTTACAAGCATTCACCAGAAACTCACATGCGTTTCTCTGAAAGAGAAGCAGTCTGTTCCAACACTTCAATTCACTGTGCGAAGTGAATGGAGTGTTGCTTCACTTTCTAAATGCTGTCCTTTCAGAGAAAATCACTTTCCTTTGAAAGTGCCTTAAGCAACTTACAAGCATTCACAAGAAACACTAATGCGTTTCTATGAGAGAGAAGCACTCTGTTCCAACACTTCAATTCACTGCACGAAGGGAATGGAGTGTTGCTTCACTTTCTAAATGCTGGCCTTTCAGGGAAAATCACTTTATTTGAAAGTGCCTTAAGCTACTTGCAAGCATTAGGAAGAAACTCACATGCGTTTCTCTGAAAGAGAAGCAGTCTGTTCCAACACTTCAATTCACTGTGCGAAGTGAATGGAGTGTTGCTTCACTTTCTAAATGCTGTCCTTTCAGAGAAAATCACTTTCCTTTGAAAGTGCCTTAAACTACTTTCAAGCATTCACAAAAAACTCACATGCGTTTCTCTTAAAGAGAAGCAGTCTGTTCCAACACTTCAATTCACTGTGCGAAGTGAATGGCGTGTTGCTTCAGTTTCTAAATGCTGTCCTTTCAGAGAAAATCACTTTCCTTTGAAAGTGCCTTAAGCAACTTGCAAGAATTCACAAGAAACTCACCTGCGTTTCTCTGAAAGAGAAGCAGTCTGTTCCAACACTTCAATTCACTGTGCGAAGTGAATGGAGTGTTGCTTCACTTTCTAAATGCTGTCCTTTCAGAGAAAATCACTTTCCTTTGAAAGTGCCTTAAGCTACATTCTAGCATTCACAGGAAACACACATGCGTTTCTCTGAAAGAGAAGCACTCTGTTCCAACACTTCAATTCACTGTGTGAAGTGAATGGAGTGTTGCCTCACTTTCTAAATGCTGTCCTTTCAGAGAAAATCACTTTCCTTTGAAAGTGCCTTAAGCTACTTACAAGCATTCACCAGAAACTCACATGCGTTTCTCTGAAAGAGAAGCAGTCTGTTCCAACACTTCAATTCACTGTGCGAAGTGAATGGAGTGTTGCTTCACTTTCTAAATGCTGTCCTTTCAGAGAAAATCACTTTCCTTTGAAAGTGCCTTAAGCTACTTACACGCATTCACCAGAAACTCACTTGCGTTTCTCTGAAAGAGAAGCAGTCTGTTCCAACACTTCAATTCACTGTGCGAAGTGAATGGAGTGTTGCTTCACTTTCTGAATTATGTCCTTTCAGAGAAAATCACTTTCCTTTGAAAGTGCCTTAAGCAACTTGCAAGAATTCACAAGAAACTCACATGCGTTTCTCTGAAAGAGAAGCAGTCTGTTCCAACACTTCAATTCACTGTGTGAAGTGAATGGAGTGTTGCCTCACTTTCTAAATGCGGTCCTTTCAGAGAAAATCACTTTCCTTTGAAAGTGCCTTAAGCTACTTGCAAGCATTAGGAAGAAACTCACATGCGTTTCTCTGAAAGAGAAGCAGTCTGTTCCAACACTTCAATTCACTGTGCGAAGTGAATGGAGTGTTGCATCACTTTCTAAATGCTGTCCTTTCAGAGAAAATCACTTTCCTTTGAAAGTGCCTTAAGCTACATTCTAGCATTCACAGGAAACACACATGCGTTTTTCTGAAAGAGAAGCACTCTGTTCCAACACTTCAATTCACTGTGTGAAGTGAATGGAGTGTTGCCTCACTTTCTAAATGCTGTCCTTTCAGAGAAAATCACTTTCCTTTGAAAGTGCCTTAAGCTACTTACAAGCATTCACCAGAAACTCACATGCGTTTCTCTGAAAGAGAAGCAGTCTGTTCCAACACTTCAATTCACTGCACGAAGGGAATGGAGTGTTGCTTCACTTTCTAAATGCTGTCCTTTCAGAGAAAATCACTTTCCTTTGAAAGTGCCTTAAGCTACTTACAAGCATTAGGAAGAAACTCACATGCGTTTCTCTGAAAGAGAAGCAGTCTGTTCCAACACTTCAATTCACTGTGCGAAGTGAATGGAGTGTTGCATCACTTTCTAATTTCTGTCCTTTCAGAGAAAATCACTTTCCTTTGAAAGTGCCTTAAACTACATTCAAGCATTCACAAAAAACTCACATGCGTTTCTCTTAAAGAGAAGCAGTCTGTTCCAACACTTCAATTCACTGTGCGAAGTGAATGGAGTGTTGCTTCACTTTCTAAATGCTGTCCTTTCAGAGAAAATCACTTTCCTTTGAAAGTGCCTTAAGCAACTTGCAAGAATTCACAAGAAACTCACATGCGTATCTCTGAAAGAGAAGCAGACTGTTCCAACACTTCAATTCACTGTGCGAAGTGAATGGAGTGTTGCATCACTTTCTAAATGCTGTCCATTCAGAGAAAATCACTTTCCTTTGAAAGTGCCTTAAGCTACATTCTAGCATTCACAGGAAACACACATGCGTTTCTCTGAAAGAGCAGCACTCTGTTCCAACACATCAATTCACTGTGTGAAGAGAATGGAGTGTTGCCTCACTTTCTAAATGCTGTCCTTTCAGAGAAAATCACTTTCCTTTGAAAGTGCCTTAAGCTACTTACAAGCATTCACCAGAAACTCACATGCGTTTCTATGAAAGAGAAGCAGTCTGTTCCAACACTTCAATTCACTGTGCGAAGTGAATGGAGTGTTGCTTCACTTTCTAAATGCTGTCCTTTCAGAGAAAATCACTTTCCTTTTAAAGTGCCTTAAGCTACTTACAAGCATTCAACAGAAACTCACATGCATTTCTCTGAAAGAGAAGCAGTCTGTTCCAACACTTCAATTCACTGTGCGAAGTGAATGGAGTATTGCTTCACTTTCTAAATTATGTCCTTTCAGAGAAAATCACTTTCCTTTGAAAGTGCCTTAAGCAACTTGCAAGCATTCACAAGAAACACTAATGAGTTTATATGAAAGAGAAGCACTCTGTTCCAACACTTCAATTCATTGCACGAAGGGAATGGAGTGTTGCTTCACTTTCTAAATGCTGTCCTTTCAGAGAAAATCACTTTCTTTGAAAGTGCCTTAAGCTACTTACAAGCATTCACCAGAAACTCACATGCGTTTCTCTAAAAGAGAAGCAGTCGGTTCCAACACTTCAATTCACTGTGCGAAGTGAATGGAGTGTTGCTTCACTTTCTAAATGCTGTCCTTTCAGAGAAAATCACTTTCCTTTGAAAGTGCCTTAAGCTACTTGCAAGCATTAGGAAGAAACTCACATGCGTTTCTCTGAAAGAGAAGCAGTCTGTTCCAACCCTTCAATTCACTGTGCGAAGTGAATGGAGTGTTGCCTCACTTTCTAAATGCTGTCTTTTCAGAGAAAATCACTTTCCTTTGAAAGTGCCTTAAACTACTTTCAAGCATTCATAAAAAACTCACATGCGTTTCTCTGAAAGAGAAGCAGTCTGTTCCAACACTTCAATTCACTGTGCGAAGTGAATGGAGTGTTGCTTCAGTTTCTAAATGCTGTCCTTACAGAGAAAATCACTTTCCTTTGAAAGTGCCTTAAGAAACTTGCAAGCATTCAAAAGAAACTCACATGCGTTTCTCTGAAAGAGAAGCAGTCTGTTCCAACACTTCAATTCACTGTGCGAAGTGAATGCAGTGTTGCTTCACTTTCTAAATTATGTCCTTTCAGAGAAAATCACTTTCCTTTGAAAGTGCCTTAAGCAACTTACAAGCATTCACAAGAAACACTAATGCGTTTCTATGAGAGAGAAGCACTCTGTTCCAACACTTCAATTCACTGCACGAAGGGCATGGAGTGTTGCTTCACTTTCTAAATGCTGTCCTTTCAGAGAAAATCACTTTCCTTTGAAAGTGCCTTAAGCTACTTACAAGCATTCAACAGAAACTCACATGCGTTTCTCTGAAAGAGAAGCAGTCTGTTCCAACACTTCAATTCACTGTGTGAAGTGAATGGAGTGTTGCTTCACTTTCTAAATGCTGTCCTTTCAGAGAAAATCACTTTCCTTTGAAAGTGCCTTAAACTACTTTCAAGCATTCACAAAAAACTCACATGCGTTTCTCTTAAAGAGAAGCAGTCTGT
This sequence comes from Myodes glareolus, assembly GCF_982192425.1. Lineage (NCBI taxonomy): Eukaryota > Metazoa > Chordata > Mammalia > Rodentia > Cricetidae > Myodes > Myodes glareolus. The sequence goes on from NW_028263231.1 coordinate 486,324, forward strand.
TCCAACACTTCAATTCACTGTGCGAAGTGAATGGAGTGTTGCTTCAGTTTCTAAATGCTGTCCTTTCAGAGAAAATCACTTTCCTTTGAAAGTGCCTTAAGCAACTTGCAAGAATTCACAAAAAACTCACATGCGTTTCTCTGAAAGAGAAGCAGTCTGTTCCAACACTTCAATTCACTGCACGAAGGGAATGGAGTATTGCTTCACTTTCTAAATGCTGTCCTTTCAGAGAAAATCACTTTCCTTTGAAAGTGCCTTAAGCTACTTACAAGCATTAGGAAGAAACTCACATGCGTTTCTCTGAAAGAGAAGCAGTCTGTTCCAACACTTCAATTCACTGTGCGAAGTGAATGGAGTGTTGCATCACTTTCTAAATTCTGTCCTTTCAGAGAAAATCACTTTCCTTTGAAAGTGCCTTAAACTACATTCAAGCATTCACAAAAAACTCACATGCGTTTCTCTTAAAGAGAAGCAGTCTGTTCCAACACTTCAATTCACTGTGCGAAGTGAATGGAGTGTTGCTTCACTTTCTAAATGCTGTCCTTTCAGAGAAAATCATTTTCCTTTGAAAGTGCCTTAAGCTACTAACAAGCATTCACCAGAAACTCACATGCGTTTCTCTGAAAGAGAAGCAGTCTGTTCCAACACTTCAATTCACTGTGTGAAGTGAATGGAGTGTTGCTTCACTTTCTAAATGCTGTCCTTTCAGAGAAAATCACTTTCCTTTGAAAGTGCCTTAAGCTACTAACAAGCATTCACCAGAAACTCACATGCGTTTCTCTGAAAGAGAAGCAGTCTGTTCCAATACTTCAATTCACTCTGCGAAGTGAATGGAGTGTTGCTTCACTTTCTAAATGCTGTCCTTTCAGAGAAAATCACTTTCCTTTGAAAGTGCCTTAAGCTACTTACAAGCATTCAACAGAAACTCACATGCATTTCTCTGAAAGAGAAGCAGTCTGTTCCAACACTTCAATTCACTGTGCGAAGTGAATGGAGTGGTGCTTCACTTTCTAAATGCTGTCCTTTCAGAAAAAATCACTTTCCTTTGAAAGTGCCTTAAGCTACTTACAAGCATTCACCAGAAACTCACATGCGTTTCTCTGAAAGAGAAGCAGTCTGTTCCAACACTTCAATTCACTGTGCGAAGTGAATGGAGTGTTGCTTCACTTTCTAAATGCTGTCCTTTCAGAAAAAATCACTTTCCTTTGAAAGTGCCTTAAGCTACTTACAAGCATTCACCAGAAACTCACATGCGTTTCTCTGAAAAAGAAGCAGTCTGTTCCAATACTTCAATTCACTGTGCGAAGTGAATGGAGTGTTGCTTCACTTTCTAAATGCTGTCGTTTCAGAGAAAATCACTTTCCATTGAAAGTAACTTAAGCTACTTACAAGCATTCATCAGAAACTCACATGCATTTCTCTGAAAGAGAAGCAGTCTGTTCCAACAGTCAATTCACTGTGCGAAGTGAATGGAGTGTTGCTTCACTTTCTAAATGCTGTCCTTTCAGAGAAAATCACTTTCCTTTGAAAGTGCCTTAAGCTACTTACACGCATTCACAAGAAACTCACCTGCGTTTCTCTGAAAGAGAAGCAGTCTGTTCCAACACTTCAATTCACTGTGCGAAGTGAATGGAGTGTTGTTTCACTTTCTAAATGCTGTCCTTTCAGAGAAAATCACTTTCCTTTGAAAGTGCCTTAAGCTACTTGCAAGCATTAGGAAGAAACACACATGCGTTTCTCTGAAAGTGAAGCAGTCTGTTCCAACACTTCAATTCACAGTGGGAAGTGAATGGAGTGTTGCCTCACTTTCTAAATGCTGTCCTTTCAGAGAAAATCACTTTCCATTGAAAGTGCCTTAAACTACTTTCAAGCATTCACAAAAAACTCACATGCGTTTCTCTGAAAGAGAAGCAGACTGTTCCAACACTTCAATTCACTGTGCGAAGTGAATGGAGTGTTGCTTCACTTTCTAAATGCTGTCCTTTCAGAGAAAATCCCTTTCCTTTGAATGTGCCTTAAGCTACTTGCAAGCATTTAACAGAAACTCACATGCGTTTCTCTGAAAGAGAAGCAGTCTGTTCCAACACTTCAATTCACTGTGCGAAGTGAATGGAGTGTTGCTTCACTTTCTAAATGCTGTCCTTTCAGAGAAAATCACTTTCCTTTGAAAGTGCCTTAAGAAACTTGCAAGCATTCACAAGAAACTCACATGCGTTTCTCTGAAAGAGAAGCAGTCTGTTCCAACACTTCAATTCACTGTGCGAAGTGAATGGAGTGTTGCTTCACTTTCTAAATGCTGTCCTTTCAGAGAAAATCACTTTCCTTTGAAAGTGCCTTAAGCTACTTGCAAGCATTCACCAGAAACTCACATGCGTTTCTCTGAAAGAGAAGCAGTCTGTTCCAATACTTCAATTCACTCTGCGAAGTGAATGGAGTGTTGCTTCACTTTCTAAATGCTGTCCTTTCAGAAAAAATCACTTTCCTTTGAAAGTGCATTAAGCTACTTACAAGCATTCACCAGAAACTCACATGCGTTTCTCTGAAAGAGAAGCAGTCTGTTCCAACACTTCAATTCACTGTGCGAAGTGAATGGAGTGTTGCTTCACTTTCTAAATGCTGTCCTTTCAGAAAAAATCACTTTCCTTTGAAAGTGCATTAAGCTACTTACAAGCATTCACCAGAAACTCACATGCGTTTCTCTGAAAGAGAAGCAGTCTGTTCCAACACTTCAATTCACTGTGCGAAGTGAATGGAGTGTTGCTTCACTTTCTAAATGCTGTTCTTTCAGAGAAAATCACTTTCCTTTGAAAGTGCCTTAAGCTACTTGCAAGCATTAGGAAGAAACTCACATGCGTTTCTTTGAAAGAGAAGCAGTCCGTTCCAACACTTCAATTCACTGTGCGAAGTGAATGGAGTGTTGCTTCACTTTCTAAATGCTGTCCTTTCAGAGAAAATCACTTTCCTTTGAAAGTTCCTTAAGCTACTTGCAAGCATTAGGAAGAAACTCACATGCGTTTCTCTGAAAGAGAAGCAGTCTGTTCCAACACTTCAATTCACTGTGCGAAGTGAATGGAGTGTTGCTTCACTTTCTAAATGCTGTCGTTTCAGAGAAAATCACTTTCCATTGAAAGTAATTTAAGCTACTTACAAGCATTCATCAGAAACTCACATGCATTTCTCTGAAAGAGAAGCAGTCTGTTCCAACAGTCAATTCACTGTGCGAAATGAATGGAGTGTTGCTTCACTTTCTAAATGCTGTCCTTTCAGAGAAAATCACTTTCCTTTGAAAGTGCCTTAAGCTACTTACACGCATTCACCAGAAACTCACCTGCGTTTCTCTGAAAGAGAAGCAGTCTGTTCCAACACTTCAATTCACTGTGCGAAGTGAATGGAGTATTGCTTCACTTTCTAAATGCTGTCCTTTCAGAGAAAATCACTTTCCTTTGAAAGTGCCTTAAGCTACTTGCAAGCATTAGGAAGAAACTCACATGCGTTTCTCTGAAAGAGAAGCAGACTGTTCCAACACTTCAATTCACTGTGCGAAGTGAATGGAGTGTTGCATCACTTTCTAAATGCTGTCCTTTCAGAGAAAATCACTTTCCTTTGAAAGTGCCTTAAGCTACATTCTAGCATTCACAGGAAACACACATGCGTTTCTCTGAAAGAGAAGCACTGTGTTCCAACACTTCAATTCACTGTGCGAAGTGAATGGAGTATTGCTTCACTTTCCAAATTATGTCCTTTCAGAGAAAATCACTTTCCTTTGAAAGTGCCTTAAGCAACTTGCAAGCATTCACAAGAAACACTAATGAGTTTATATGAAAGAGAAGCACTCTTTTCCAACACTTCAATTCACTGCACGAAGGGAATGGAGTGTTGCTTCACTTTCTAAATGCTGTCCTTTCAGAGAAAATCACTTTCCTTTGAAAGTGCCTTAAGCTACTTACAAGCATTAGGAAGAAACTCACATGCGTTACTCTGAAAGAGAAGCAGTCTGTTCCAACACTTCAATTCACTGTGCGAAGTGAATGGGGTGTTGCATCACTTTCTAAATGCTGGCCTTTCAGAGAAAATCACTTTCCTTTGAAAGTGCCTTAAACTACATTCAAGCATTCACAAAAAACTCACATGCGTTTCTCTTAAAGAGAAGCAGTCTGTTCCAACACTTCAATTCACTGTGCGAAGTGAATGGAGTGTTGCTTCAGTTTCTAAATGCTGTCCTTTCAGAGAAAATCACTTTCCTTTGAAAGTGCCTTAAGCAACTTGCAAGAATTCACAAGAAACTCACATGCGTTTCTCTGAAAGAGAAGCAGTCTGTTCCAACACTTCAATTCACTGTGTGAAGTGAATGGAGTGTTGCTTCCTTTCTAAATGCTGTCCTTTCAGAGAAAATCACTTTCCTTTGAAAGTGCCTTAAGCTACTAACAAGCATTCACCAGAAACTCACATGCGTTTCTCTGAAAGAGAAGCAGTCTGTTCCAATACTTCAATTCACTCTGCGAAGTGATTGGAGTGTTGCTTCACTTTCTAAATGCTGTCCTTTCAGAGAAAATCACTTTCCTTTGAAAGTGCCTTAAGCTACTTACAAGCATTCAACAGAAATTCACATGCATTTCTCTGAAAGAGAAGCAGTCTGTTCCAACACTTCAATTCACTGTGCGAAGTGAATGGATTGGTGCTTCACTTTCTAAATGCTGTCCTTTCAGAGAAAATCACTTTCCTTTGAAAGTGCCTTAAGCTACTTACACGCATTCACCAGAAACTCACCTACGTTTCTCTGAAAGAGAAGCAGTCTGTTCCAACACTTCAATTCACTGTGCGAAGTGAATGGAGTGTTGCTTCACTTTCTAAATGCTGACCTTTCAGAGAAAATCACTTTCCTTTGAAAGTGACTTAAGCTACTTGCAAGCATTAGGAAGAAACTCACATGCGTTTCTCTGAAAGAGAAGCAGACTGTTCCAACACTTCAATTCACTGTGCGAAGTGAATGGAGTGTTGCATCACTTTCTAAATGCTGTCCTTTCAGAGAAAATCACTTTCCTATGAAAGTGCCTTAAGCTACATTCTAGCATTCACAGGAAACACACATGCGTTTCTCTGAAAGAGAAGCACTCTGTTCCAACACTTCAATTCACTGTGTGAAGTGAATGGAGTGTTGCTTCACTTTCTAAATGCTGTCCTTTCAGAGAAAATCACTTTCCTTTGAAAGTGCCTTAAGCTACTTACAAGCATTCAACAGAAACTCACATGCATTTCTCTGAAAGAGAAGCAGTCTGTTCCAACACTTCAATTCACTGTGCGAAGTGAATGGAGTATTGCTTCACTTTCTAAATTATGTCCTTTCAGAGAAAATCACTTTCCTTTGAAAGTGCCTTAAGCAACTTGCAAGCATTCACAAGAAACACTAATGAGTTTATATGAAAGAGAAGCAGTCTGTTCCAACACTTCAATTCACTGCACGAAATGAATGGAGTGTTGCTTCACTTTCTAAATGCTGTTCTTTCAGAGAAAATCACTTTCCTTTGAAAGTGCCTTAAGCTACTTGCAAGCATTAGGAAGAAACTCACATGCGTTTCTCTGAAAGAGAAGCAGTCCGTTCCAACACTTCAATTCACTGTGCGAAGTGAATGGAGTGTTGTTTCACTTTCTAAATGCTGTCCTTTCAGAGAAAATCACTTTCCTTTGAAAGTGCCTTAAGCTACTTGCAAGCATTAGGAAGAAATTCACATGCGTTTCTCTGAAAGAGAAGCAGTCTGTTCCAACACTTCAATTCACAGTGCGAAGTGAATGGAGTGTTGCCTCACTTTCTAAATGCTGTCCTTTCAGAGAAAATCACTTTCCATTGAAAGTGCCTTAAACTACTTTCAAGCATTCACAAAAAACTCACATGCGTTTCTCTGAAAGAGAAGCAGTCTGTTCCAACACTTCAATTCACTGTGCGAAGTGAATGGAGTGTTGCTTCACTTTCTAAATGCTGTCCTTTCAGAGAAAATCCCTTTCCTTTGAATGTGCCTTAAGCTACTTGCAAGCATTTAACAGAAACTCACATGCGTTTCTCTGAAAGAGAAGCAGTCTGTTCCAACACTTCAATTCACTGTGCGAAGTGAATGGAGTGTTGCTTCACTTTCTAAATGCTGTCGTTTCAGAGAAAATCACTTTCCTTTGAAAGTGCCTTAAACTACTTTCAAGCATTCATAAAAAACTCACATGCGTTTCTCTGAAAGAGAAGCAGTCTGTTCCAACACTTCAATTCACTGTGCGAAGTGAATGGAGTGTTGCTTCAGTTTCTAAATGCTGTCCTTTCAGAGAAAATCACTTTCCTTTGAAAGTGCCTTAAGAAACTTGCAAGCATTCACAAGAAACTCACATGCGTTTCTCTGAAAGAGAAGCAGTCTGTTCCAACACTTCAATTCACTGTGCGAAGTGAATGGAGTGTTGCTTCACTTTCTAAATGCTGTCCTTTCAGAGAAAATCACTTTCCTTTGAAAGTGCCTTAAGCAACTTACAAGCATTCACAAGAAACACTAATGCGTTTCTATGAGAGAGAAGCACTCTGTTCCAACACTTCAATTCACTGCACGAAGGGCATGGAGTGTTGCTTCACTTTCTAAATGCTGTCCTTTCAGAGAAAATCACTTTCCTTTGAAAGTGCCTTAAACTACTTTCAAGCATTCACAAAAAACTCACATGCGTTTCTCTTAAAAGAAGCAGTCTGTTCCAACACTTCAATTCACTGTGCGAAGTGAATGGAGTGTTGCTTCAGTTTCTAAATGCTGTCCTTTCAGAGAAAATCACTTTCCTTTGAAAGTGCCTTAAGCAACTTGCAAGAATTCACAAAAAACTCACATGCGTTTCTCTGAAAGAGAAGCAGTCTGTTCCAACACTTCAATTCACTGCACGAAGGGAATGGAGTATTGCTTCACTTTCTAAATGCTGTCCTTTCAGAGAAAATCACTTTCATTTGAAAGTGCCTTAAGCTACTTACAAGCATTAGGAAGAAACTCACATGCGTTTCTCTGAAAGAGAAGCAGTCTGTTCCAACACTTCAATTCACTGTGCGAAGTGAATGGAGTGTTGCATCACTTTCTAAATTCTGTCCTTTCAGAGAAAATCACTTTCCTTTGAAAGTGCCTTAAACTACATTCAAGCATTCACAAAAAACTCACATGCGTTTCTCTTAAAGAGAAGCAGTCTGTTCCAACACTTCAATTCACTGTGCGAAGTTAATGGAGTGCTGCTTCAGTTTCTAAATGCTGTCCTTTCAGAGAAAATCACTTTCCTTTGAAAGTGCCTTAAGCAACTTGCAAGAATTCACAAGAAACTCACATGCGTTTCTCTGAAAGAGAAGCAGTCTGTTCCAACACTTCAATTCACTGTGTGAAGTGAATGGAGTGTTGCTTCACTTTCTAAATGCTGTCCTTTCAGAGAAAATCACTTTCCTTTGAAAGTGCCTTAAGCTACTAACAAGCATTCACCAGAAACTCACATGCGTTTCACTGAAAGAGAAGCAGTCTGTTCCAATACTTCAATTCACTCTGCGAAGTGAATGGAGTGTTGCTTCACTTTCTAAATGCTGTCCTTTCAGAGAAAATCACTTTCCTTTGAAAGTGCCTTAAGCTACTTACAAGCATTCAACAGAAACTCACATGCATTTCTCTGAAAGAGAAGCAGCCTGTTCCAACACTTCAATTCACTGTGCGAAGTGAATGGAGTGGTGCTTCACTTTCTAAATGCTGTCCTTTCAGAAAAAATCACTTTCCTTTGAAAGTGCCTTAAGCTACATTCTAGCATTCACAGGAAACACACATGCGTTTCTCTGAAAGAGAAGCACTCTGTTCCAACACTTCAATTCACTGTGTGAAGTGAATGGAGTGGTGCTTCACTTTCTAAATGCTGTCCTTTCAGAGAAAATCACTTTCCTTTGGAAGTGCCTTAAGCTACTTACAAGCATTCAACAGAAACTCACATGCATTTCTCTGAAAGAGAAGCAGTCTGTTCCAACACTTCAATTCACTGTGCGAAGTGAATGGAGTATTGCTTCACTTTCTAAATTATGTCCTTTCAGAGAAAATCACTTTCCTTTGAAAGTGCCTTAAGCAACTTGCAAGCATTCACAAGAAACACTAATGAGTTTATATGAAAGAGAAGCACTCTGTTCCAACACTTCAATTCACTGCACGAAGTGAATGGAGTGTTGCTTCACTTTCTAAATGCTGTTCTTTCAGAGAAAATCACTTTCCTTTGAAAGTGCCTTAAGCTACTTGCAAGCATTAGTAAGAAACTCACATGCGTTTCTCTGAAAGAGAAGCAGTCCGTTCCAACACTTCAATTCACTCTGCGAAGTGAATGGAGTGTTGCTTCACTTTCTAAATGCTGTCCTTTCAGAAAAAATCACTTTCCTTTGAAAGTGCATTAAGCTACTTACAAGCATTCACCAGAAACTCACATGCGTTTCTCTGAAAGAGAAGCAGTCTGTTCCAACACTTCAATTCACTGTGCGAAGTGAATGGAGTGTTGCTTCACTTTCTAAATGCTGTCCTTTCAGAGAAAATCACTTTCCTTTGAAAGTGCCTTAAGCTACTTGCAAGCATTAGGAAGAAACTCACATGCGTTTCTCTGAAAGAGAAGCAGTCTGTTCCAAAACTTCAATTCACTGTGCGAAGTGAATGGAGTGTTGCTTCACTTTCGAAATGCTGTCCTCTCAGAGAAAATCACTTTCCTTTGATAGTGCCTTAAGCTACTTGCAAGCATTAGGAAGAAACTCACATGCGTTTCTCTGAAAGAGAAGCAGTCTGTTCCAACACTTCAATTCACTGTGCGAAGTGAATGGAGTGTTGCCTCACTTTCTAAATGCTGTCTTTTCAGAGAAAATCACTTTCCTTTGAAAGTGCCTTAAACTACTTTCAAGCATTCATAAAAAACTCACATGCGTATCTCTGAAAGAGAAGCAGTCTGTTCCAACACTTCAATTCACTGTGCGAAGTGAATGGAGTGTTGCTTCAGTTTCTAAATGCTGTCCTTTCAGAGAAAATCACTTTCCTTTGAAAGTGCCTTAAGAAACTTGCAAGCATTCACAAGAAACTCACATGCGTTTCTCTGAAAGAGAAGCAGTCTGTTCCAACACTTCAATTCACTGTGCGAAGTGAATGGAGTGTTGCTTCACTTTCTAAATTATGTCCTTTCAGAGAAAATCACTTTCCTTTGAAAGTGCCTTAAGCAACTTACAAGCATTCACAAGAAACACTAATGCGTTTCTATGAGAGAGAAGCACTCTGTTCCAACACTTCAATTCACTGTGCGAAGTGAATGGAGTGTTGCTTCACTTTCTAAATGCTGTCCTTTCAGAAAAAATCACTTTCCTTTGAAAGTGCCTTAAGCTACTTACAAGCATTCACCAGAAACTCACATGCGTTTCTCTGAAAAAGAAGCAGTCTGTTCCAATACTTCAATTCACTGTGCGAAGTGAATGGAGTGTTGCTTCACTTTTTAAATGCTGTCGTTTCAGAGAAAATCACTTTCCATTGAAAGTAACTTAAGCTACTTACAAGCATTCATCAGAAACTCACATGCATTTCTCTGAAAGAGAAGCAGTCTGTTCCAACAGTCAATTCACTGTGCGAAGTGAATGGAGTGTTGCTTCACTTTCTAAATGCTGTCCTTTCAGAGAAAATCACTTTCCTTTGAAAGTGCCTTAAGCTACTTACACGCATTCACCAGAAACTCACCTGCGTTTCTCTGAAAGAGAAGCAGTCTGTTCCAACACTTCAATTCACTGTGCGAAGTGAATGGAGTATTGCTTCACTTTCTAAATGCTGTCCTTTCAGAGAAAATCACTTTCCTTTGAAAGTGCCTTAAGCTACTTGCAAGCATTAGGAAGAAACTCACATGCGTTTCTCTGAAAGAGAAGCAGACTGTTCCAACACTTCAATTCACTGTGCGAAGTGAATGGAGTGTTGCATCACTTTCTAAATGCTGTCCTTTCAGAGAAAATCACTTTCCTTTGAAAGTGCCTTAAGCTACATTCTAGCATTCACAGGAAACACACATGCGTTTCTCTGAAAGAGAAGCACTCTGTTCCAACACTTCAATTCACTGTGTGAAGTGAATGGAGTGTTGCCTCACTTTCTAAATGCTGTCCTTTCAGAGAAAATCACTTTCCTTTGAAAGTGCCTTAAGCTACTTACAAGCATTCACCAGAAACTCACATGCGTTTCTCTGAAAGAGAAGCAGTCTGTTCTAACACTTCAATTCAATGTGCGAAGTGAATGGAGTGTTGCTTCACTTTCTAAATGCTGTCCTTTCAGAGAAAATCACTTTCCTTTGAAAGTTCCTTAAGCTACTTACAAGCATTCAACAGAAACTCACATGCATTTCTCTGAAAGAGAAGCAGTCTCTTCCAACACTTCAATTCACTGTGCGAAGTGAATGGAGTATTGCTTCACTTTCCAAATTATGTCCTTTCAGAGAAAATCACTTTCCTTTGAAAGTGCCTTAAGCAACTTGCAAGCATTCACAAGAAACACTAATGAGTTTATATGAAAGAGAAGCACTCTTTTCCAACACTTCAATTCACTGCACGAAGGGAATGGAGTGTTGCTTCACTTTCTAAATGCTGTCCTTTCAGAGAAAATCACTTTCCTTTGAAAGTGCCTTAAGCTACTTACAAGCATTAGGAAGAAACTCACATGCGTTACTCTGAAAGAGAAGCAGTCTGTTCCAACACTTCAATTCACTGTGCGAAGTGAATGGAGTGTTGCATCACTTTCTAAATGCTGGCCTTTCAGATAAAATCACTTTCTTTTGAAAGTGCCTTAAACTACATTCAAGCATTCACAAAAAACTCACATGCGTTTCTCTTAAAGAGAAGCAGTCTGTTCCAACACTTCAATTCACTGTGCGAAGTGAATGGAGTGTTGTTTCAGTTTCTAAATGCTGTCCTTTCAGAGAAAATCACTTTCCTTTGAAAGTGCCTTAAGCAACTTGCAAGAATTCACAAGAAACTCACATGCGTTTCTCTGAAAGAGAAGCAGTCTGTTCCAACACTTCAATTCACTGTGTGAAGTGAATGGAGTGTTGCTTCATTTTCTAAATGCTGTCCTTTCAGAGAAAATCACTTTCCTTTGAAAGTGCCTTAAGCTACTAACAAGCATTCACCAGAAACTCACATGCGTTTCTCTGAAAGAGAAGCAGTCTGTTCCAATACTTCAATTCACTCTGCGAAGTGAATGGAGTGTTGCTTCACTTTCTAAATGCTGTCCTTTCAGAGAAAATCACTTTCCTTTGAAAGTGCCTTAAGCTACTTACAAGCATTCAACAGAAATTCACATGCATTTCTCTGAAAGAGAAGCAGTCTGTTCCAACACTTCAATTCACTGTGCGAAGTGAATGGAGTGTTGCTTCACTTTCTAAATGCTGTCCTTTCAGAGAAAATCACTTTCCTTTGAAAGTGCCTTAAGCTACTTATACGCATTCACCAGAAACTCACCTACGTTTCTCTGAAAGAGAAGCAGTCTGTTCCAACACTTCAATTCACTGTGCGAAGTGAATGGAGTGTTGCTTCACTTTCTAAATGCTGTCCTTTCAGAGAAAAACACTTTCCTTTGAAAGTGCCTTAAGCTACTTGCAAGCATTAGGAAGAAACTCACATGCGTTTCTCTGAAAGAGAAGCAGACTGTTCCAACACTTCAATTCACTGTGCGAAGTGAATGGAGTGTTGCATCACTTTCTAAATGCTGTCCTTTCAGAGAAAATCACTTTCCTTTGAAAGTGCCTTAAGCTACATTCTAGCATTCACAGGAAACACACATGCGTTTCTCTGAAAGAGAAGCACTCTGTTCCAACACTTCAATTCACTGTGTGAAGTGAATGGAGTGTTGCTTCACTTTCTAAATGCTGTCCTTTCAGAGAAAATCACTTTCCTTTGAAAGTGCCTTAAGCTACTTACAAGCATTCAACAGAAACTCACATGCATTTCTCTGAAAGAGAAGCAGTCTGTTCCAACACTTCAATTCACTGTGCGAAGTGAATGGAGTATTGCTTCACTTTCTAAATTATGTCCTTTCAGAGAAAATCACTTTCCTTTGAAAGTGCCTTAAGCAACTTGCAAGCATTCACAAGAAACACTAATGAGTTTATATGAAAGAGAAGCACTCTGTTCCAACACTTCAATTCACTGCACGAAGTGAATGGAGTGTTGCTTCACTTTCTAAATGCTGTTCTTTCAGAGAAAATCACTTTCCTTTGAAAGTGCCTTAAGCTACTTGCAAGCATTAGGAAGAAACTCACATGCGTTTCTCTGAAAGAGAAGCAGTCCGTTCCAACACTTCAATTCACTGTGCGAAGTGAATGGAGTGTTGTTTCACTTTCTAAATGCTGTCCTTTCAGAGAAAATCACTTTCCTTTGAAAGTGCCTTAAGCTACTTGCAAGCATTAGGAAGAAACTCACATGCGTTTCTCTGAAAGAGAAGCAGTCTGTTCCAACACTTCAATTCACAGTGCGAAGTGAATGGAGTGTTGCCTCACTTTCTAAATGCTGTCCTTTCAGAGAAAATCACTTTCCATTGAAAGTGCCTTAAACTAGTTTCAAGCATTCACAAAAAACTCACATGCGTTTCTCTGAAAGAGAAGCAGACCGTTCCAACACTTCAATTCACTGTGCGAAGTGAATGGAGTGTTGCTTCACTTTCTAAATGCTGTCCTTTCAGAGAAAATCACTTTCCTTTGAAAGTGCCTTAAGCTACTTATACGCATTCACCAGAAACTCACCTACGTTTCTCTGAAAGAGAAGCAGTCTGTTCCAACACTTCAATTCACTGTGCGAAGTGAATGGAGTGTTGCTTCACTTTCTAAATGCTGTCCTTTCAGAGAAAATCACTTTCCTTTGAAAGTGCCTTAAGCTACTTGCAAGCATTAGGAAGAAACTCACATGCGTTTCTCTGAAAGAGAAGCAGACTGTTCCAACACTTCAATTCACTGTGCGAAGTGAATGGAGTGTTGCATCACTTTCTAAATGCTGTCCTTTCAGAGAAAATCACTTTCCTTTGAAAGTGCCTTAAGCTACATTCTAGCATTCACAGGAAACACACATGCGTTTCTCTGAAAGAGAAGAACTCTGTTCCAACACTTCAATTCACTGTGTGAAGTGAATGGAGTGTTGCTTCACTTTCTAAATGCTGTCCTTTCAGAGAAAATCACTTTCCTTTGAAAGTGCCTTAAGCTACTTACAAGCATTCAACAGAAACTCACATGCATTTCTCTGAAAGAGAAGCAGTCTGTTCCAACACTTCAATTCACTGTGCGAAGTGAATGGAGTATTGCTTCACTTTCTAAATTATGTCCTTTCAGAGAAAATCACTTTCCTTTGAAAGTGCCTTAAGCAACTTGCAAGCATTCACAAGAAACACTAATGAGTTTATATGAAAGAGAAGCACTCTGTTCCAACACTTCAATTCACTGCACGAAGTGAATGGAGTGTTGCTTCACTTTCTAAATGCTGTTCTTTCAGAGAAAATCACTTTCCTTTGAAAGTGCCTTAAGCTACTTGCAAGCATTAGGAAGAAACTCACATGCGTTTCTCTGAAAGAGAAGCAGTCCGTTCCAACACTTCAATTCACTGTGCGAAGTGAATGGAGTGTTGTTTCACTTTCTAAATGCTGTCCTTTCAGAGAAAATCACTTTCCTTTGAAAGTGCCTTAAGCTACTTGCAAGCATTAGGAAGAAACTCACATGCGTTTCTCTGAAAGAGAAGCAGTCTGTTCCAACACTTCAATTCACAGTGCGAAGTGAATGGAGTGTTGCCTCACTTTCTAAATGCTGTCCTTTCAGAGAAAATCACTTTCCATTGAAAGTGCCTTAAACTAGTTTCAAGCATTCACAAAAAACTCACATGCGTTTCTCTGAAAGAGAAGCAGACCGTTCCAACACTTCAATTCACTGTGCGAAGTGAATGGAGTGTTGCTTCACTTTCTAAATGCTGTCCTTTCAGAGAAAATACCTTTCCTTTGAATGTGCCTTAAGCTACTTGCAAGCATTTAACAGAAACTCACATGCGTTTCTCTGAAAGAGAAGCAGTCTGTTCCAACACTTCAATTCACTGTGCGAAGTGAATGGAGTGTTGCTTCACTTTCTAAATGCTGTCCAATCAGAGAAAATCACTTTCCTTTGAAAGTGCCTTAAGAAACTTGCAAGCATTCACAAGAAACTCACATGCGTTTCTCTGAAAGAGAAGCAGTCTGTTCCAACACTTCAATTCACTGTGCGAAGTGAATGGAGTGTTGCTTCACTTTCTAAATGCTGTCCTTTCAGCGAAAATCACTTTCCTTTTAAAGTGCCTTAAGCTACTTACAAGCATTCACCAGAAACTCACATGCGTTTCTCTGAAAGAGAAGCAGTCTGTTCCAATACTTCAATTCACTCTGCGAAGTGAATGGAGTGTTGCTTCACTTTCTAAATGCTGTCCTTTCAGAAAAAATCACTTTCCTTTGAAAGTGCATTAAGCTACTTACAAGCATTCACCAGAAACTCACATGCGTTTCTCTGAAAGAGAAGCAGTCTGTTCCAACACTTCAATTCACTGTGCGAAGTGAATGGAGTGTTGCTTCACTTTCTAAATGCTGTCCTTTCAGAGAAAATCACTTTCCTTTGAAAGTGCCTTAAGCTACTTGCAAGCATTAGGAAGATACTCACATGCGTTTCTCTGAAAGAGAAGCAGTCTGTTCCAAAACTTCAATTCACTGTGCGAAGTGAATGGAGTGTTGCTTCACTTTCGAAATGCTGTCCTCTCAGAGAAAATCACTTTCCTTTGATAGTGCCTTAAGCTACTTGCAAGCATTAGGAAGAAACTCACATGCGTTTCTCTGAAAGAGAAGCAGTCTGTTCCAACACTTCAATTCACTGTGTGAAGTGAATAGAGTGTTGCCTCACTTTCTAAATGCTGTCCTTTCAGAGAAAATCACTTTCCATTGAAAGTGCCTTAAGCTACTTACAAGCATTAGGAAGAAACTCACATGCGTTTCTCTGAAAGAGAAGCAGTCTGTTCCAACACTTCAATTCACTGTGCGAAGTGAATGGAGTGTTGCTTCACTTTCTAAATGCTGTTCTTTCAGAGAAAATCACTTTCCTTTGAAAGTGCCTTAAGCGACTTGCAAGCATTAGGAAGAAACTCACATGCGTTTCTCTGAAAGAGAAGCAGTCTGTTCCAACACTTCAATTCACTGTGCGAAGTGAATGGAGTGTTGCCTCACTTTCTAAATGCTGTCCTTTCAGAGAAAATCACTTTCCATTGAAAGTGCCTTAAACTGCTTTCAAGCATTCACAAAAAACTCACATGCGTTTCTCTGAAAGAGAAGCAGACTGTTCCAACCCTTCAATTCACTGTGCGAAGTGAATGGAGTGTTGCTTCACTTTCTAAATGCTGTCCTTTCAGAGAAAATCCCTTTCCTTTGAATGTGCCTTAAGCTACTTGCAAGCATTTAACAGAAACTCACATGCGTTTCTCTGAAAGAGAAGCAGTCGGTTCCAACACTTCAATTCACTGTGCGAAGTGAATGGAGTGTTGCTTCACTTTCTAAATGCTGTCCAATCAGAGAAAATCACTTTCCTTTGAAAGTGCCTTAAGAAACTTGCAAGCATTCACAAGAAACTCACATGCGTTTCTCTGAAAGAGAAGCAGTCTGTTCCAACACTTCAATTCACTGTGCGAAGTGAATGGAGTGTTGCTTCACTTTCTAAATGCTGTCCTTTCAGAGAAAATCACTTTCCTTTGAAAGTGCCTTAAGCTACTTACAAGCATTCACCAGAAACTCACATGCGTTTCTCTGAAAGAGAAGCAGTCTGTTCCAATACTTCAATTCACTCTGCGAAGTGAATGAAGTGTTGCTTCACTTTCTAAATGCTGTCCTTTCAGAAAAAAATCACTTTCCTTTGAAAGTGCATTAAGCTACTTACAAGCATTCACCAGAAACTCACATGCGTTTCTCTGAAAGAGAAGCAGTCTGTTCCAACACTTCAATTCACTGTGCGAAGTGAATGGAGTGTTGCTTCACTTTCCAAATGCTGTCCTCTCAGAGAAAATCACTTTCCTTTGAAAGTGCCTTAAGCTACTTGCAAGCATTAGGAAGAAACTCACATGCGTTTCTCTGAAAGAGAAGCAGTCTGTTCCAAAACTTCAATTCACTGTGCGAAGTGAATGGAGTGTTGCTTCACTTTCGAAATGCTGTCCTCTCAGAGAAAATCACTTTCCTTTGATAGTGCCTTAAGCTACTTGCAAGCATTAGGAAGAAACTCACATGCGTTTCTCTGAAAGAGAAGCAGTCTGTTCCAACACTTCAATTCACTGTGTGAAGTGAATAGAGTGTTGCCTCACTTTCTAAATGCTGTCCTTTCAGAGAAAATCACTTTCCTTTGAAAGTGCCTTAAGCTACTTACAAGCATTAGGAAGAAACTCACATGCGTTTCTCTGAAAGAGAAGCAGTCTGTTCCAACACTTCAATTCACTGTGCGAAGTGAATGGAGTGTTGGTTCACTTTCTAAATGCTGTTCTTTCAGAGAAAATCACTTTCCTTTGAAAGTGCCTTAAGCTACTTGCAAGCATTAGGAAGAAACTCACATGCGTTTCTCTGAAAGAGAAGCAGTCCGTTCCAACACTTCAATTCACTGTGCGAAGTGAATGGAGTGTTGCCTCACTTTCTAAATGCTGTCCTTTCAGAGAAAATCACTTTCCTTTGAAAGTGCCTTAAGCTACTTGCAAGCATTAGGAAGAAACTCACATGCGTTTCTCTGAAAGAGAAGCAGTCTGTTCCAACACTTCAATTCACTGTGCGAAGTAAATGGAGTGTTGCCTCACTTTCTAAATGCTGTCCTTTCAGAGAAAATCACTTTCCATTGAAAGTGCCTTAAACTACTTTCAAGCATTCACAAAAAACTCACATGCGTTTCTCTGAAAGAGAAGCAGTCTGTTCCAACACTTCAATTCACTGTGTGAAGTGAACAGAGTGTTGCCTCACTTTCTAAATGCTGTCCTTTCAGAGAAAATCACTTTCCTTTGAAAGTGCCTTAAACTACTTACAAGCATTTAACAGAAACTCACATGCGTTTCTCTGAAAAAGAAGCAGTCTGTTCCAACACTTCAATTCACTGTGCGAAGTGAATGGAGTGTTGCTTCACTTTCTAAATGCTGTCCTTTCAGAGAAAATCACTTTCCTTTGAAAGTGCCTTAAGCTACTTGCAAGCATTAGGAAGAAACTCACATGCGTTTCTCTGAAAGAGAAGCAGACTGTTCCAACACTTCAATTCACTGTGCGAAGTGAATGGAGTGTTGCATCACTTTCTAAATGCTGTCCTTTCAGAGAAAATCACTTTCCTTTGAAAGTGCCTTAAGCTACATTCTAGCATTCACAGGAAACACACATGCGTTTCTCTGAAAGAGAAGCACTCTGTTCCAACACTTCAATTCACTGTGTGAAGTGAATGGAGTGCTGCTTCACTTTCTAAATGCTGTCCTTTCAGAGAAAATCACTTTCCTTTGAAAGTGCCTTAAGCTACTTACAAGCATTCAACAGAAACTCACATGCATTTCTCTGAAAGAGAAGCAGTCTGTTCCAACACTTCAATTCACTGTGCGAAGTGAATGGAGTATTGCTTCACTTTCTAAATTATGTCCTTTCAGAGAAAATCACTTTCCTTTTAAAGTGCCTTAAGCAACTTGCAAGCATTCACAAGAAACACTAATGAGTTTATATGAAAGAGAAGCACTCTGTTCCAACACTTCAATTCACTGCACGAAGTGAATGGAGTGTTGCTTCACTTTCTAAATGCTGTTCTTTCAGAGAAAATCACTTTCCTTTGAAAGTGCCTTAAGCTACTTGCAAGCATTAGGAAGAAACTCACATGCGTTTCTCTGAAAGAGAAGCAGTCCGTTCCAACACTTCAATTCACTGTGCGAAGTGAATGGAGTGTTGTTTCACTTTCTAAATGCTGTCCTTTCAGAGAAAATCACTTTCCTTTGAAAGTGCCTTAAGCTACTTGCAAGCATTAGGAAGAAACTCACATGCGTTTCTCTGAAAGAGAAGCAGTCTGTTCCAACACTTCAATTCACAGTGCGAAGTGAATGGAGTGTTGCCTCACTTTCTAAATGCTGTCCTTTCAGAGAAAATCACTTTCCATTGAAAGTGCCTTAAACTACTTTCAAGCATTCACAAAAAACTCACATGCGTTTCTCTGAAAGAGAAGCAGACCGTTCCAACACTTCAATTCACTGTGCGAAGTGAATGGAGTGTTGCTTCACTTTCTAAATGCTGTCCAATCAGAGAAAATCACTTAACTTTCAAAGTGCCTTAAGAAACTTGCAAGCATTCACAAGAAACTCACATGCGTTTCTCTGAAAGAGAAGCAGTCTGTTCCAACACTTCAATTCACTGTGCGAAGTGAATGGAGTGTTGCTTCACTTTCTAAATGCTGTCCTTTCAGCGAAAATCACTTTCCTTTTAAAGTGCCTTAAGCTACTTACAAGCATTCACCAGAAACTCACATGCGTTTCTCTGAAAGAGAAGCAGTCTGTTCCAATACTTCAATTCACTCTGCGAAGTGAATGGAGTGTTGCTTCACTTTCTAAATGCTGTCCTTTCAGAAAAAATCACTTTCCTTTGAAAGTGCATTAAGCTACTTACAAGCATTCACCAGAAACTCACATGCGTTTCTCTGAAAGAGAAGCAGTCTGTTCCAACACTTCAATTCACTGTGCGAAGTGAATGGAGTGTTGCTTCACTTTCTAAATGCTGTCCTTTCAGAGAAAATCACTTTCCTTTGAAAGTGCCTTAAGCTACTTGCAAGCATTAGGAAGATACTCACATGCGTTTCTCTGAAAGAGAAGCAGTCTGTTCCAAAACTTCAATTCACTGTGCGAAGTGAATGGAGTGTTGCTTCACTTTCGAAATGCTGTCCTCTCAGAGAAAATCACTTTCCTTTGATAGTGCCTTAAGCTACTTGCAAGCATTAGGAAGAAACTCACATGCGTTTCTCTGAAAGAGAAGCAGTCTGTTCCAACACTTCAATTCACTGTGTGAAGTGAATAGAGTGTTGCCTCACTTTCTAAATGCTGTCCTTTCAGAGAAAATCACTTTCCTTTGAAAGTGCCTTAAGCTACTTACAAGCATTAGGAAGAAACTCACATGCGTTTCTCTGAAAGAGAAGCAGTCTGTTCCAACACTTCAATTCACTGTGCGAAGTGAATGGAGTGTTGCTTCACTTTCTAAATGCTGTTCTTTCAGAGAAAATCACTTTCCTTTGAAAGTGCCTTAAGCGACTTGCAAGCATTAGGACGAAACTCACATGCGTTTCTCTGAAAGAGAAGCAGTCTGTTCCAACACTTCAATTCACTGTGCGAAGTGAATGGAGTGTTGCCTCACTTTCTAAATGCTGTCCTTTCAGAGAAAATCACTTTCCATTGAAAGTGCCTTAAACTGCTTTCAAGCATTCACAAAAAACTCACATGCGTTTCTCTGAAAGAGAAGCAGACTGTTCCAACCCTTCAATTCACTGTGCGAAGTGAATGGAGTGTTGCTTCACTTTCTAAATGCTGTCCTTTCAGAGAAAATCCCTTTCCTTTGAATGTGCCTTAAGCTACTTGCAAGCATTTAACAGAAACTCACATGCGTTTCTCTGAAAGAGAAGCAGTCTGTTCCAACACTTCAATTCACTGTGCGAAGTGAATGGAGTGTTGCTTCACTTTCTAAATGCTGTCCAATCAGAGAAAATCACTTAACTTTCAAAGTGCCTTAAGAAACTTGCAAGCATTCACAAGAAACTCACATGCGTTTCTCTGAAAGAGAAGCAGTCTGTTCCAACACTTCAATTCACTGTGCGAAGTGAATGGAGTGTTGCTTCACTTTCTAAATGCTGTCCTTTCAGCGAAAATCACTTTCCTTTTAAAGTGCCTTAAGCTACTTACAAGCATTCACCAGAAACTCACATGCGTTTCTCTGAAAGAGAAGCAGTCTGTTCCAATACTTCAATTCACTCTGCGAAGTGAATGGAGTGTTGCTTCACTTTCTAAATGCTGTCCTTTCAGAAAAAATCACTTTCCTTTGAAAGTGCATTAAGCTACTTACAAGCATTCACCAGAAACTCACATGCGTTTCTCTGAAAGAGAAGCAGTCTGTTCCAACACTTCAATTCACTGTGCGAAGTGAATGGAGTGTTGCTTCACTTTCTAAATGCTGTCCTTTCAGAGAAAATCACTTTCCTTTGAAAGTGCCTTAAGCTACTTGCAAGCATTAGGAAGATACTCACATGCGTTTCTCTGAAAGAGAAGCAGTCTGTTCCAAAACTTCAATTCACTGTGCGAAGTGAATGGAGTGTTGCTTCACTTTCGAAATGCTGTCCTCTCAGAGAAAATCACTTTCCTTTGATAGGGCCTTAAGCTACTTGCAAGCATTAGGAAGAAACTCACATGCGTTTCTCTGAAAGAGAAGCAGTCTGTTCCAACACTTCAATTCACTGTGTGAAGTGAATAGAGTGTTGCCTCACTTTCTAAATGCTGTCCTTTCAGAGAAAATCACTTTCCTTTGAAAGTGCCTTAAGCTACTTACAAGCATTAGGAAGAAACTCACATGCGTTTCTCTGAAATAGAAGCAGTCTGTTCCAACACTTCAATTCACTGTGCGAAGTGAATGGAGTGTTGCTTCACTTTCTAAATGCTGTTCTTTCAGAGAAAATCACTTTCCTTTGAAAGTGCCTTAAGCGACTTGCAAGCATTAGGAAGAAACTCACATGCGTTTCTCTGAAAGAGAAGCAGTCTGTTCCAACACTTCAATTCACTGTGCGAAGTGAATGGAGTGTTGCCTCACTTTCTAAATGTTGTCCTTTCAGAGAAAATCACTTTCCATTGAAAGTGCCTTAAACTGCTTTCAAGCATTCACAAAAAACTCACATGCGTTTCTCTGAAAGAGAAGCAGACTGTTCCAACCCTTCAATTCACTGTGCGAAGTGAATGGAGTGTTGCTTCACTTTCTAAATGCTGTCCTTTCAGAGAAAATCCCTTTCCTTTGAATGTGCCTTAAGCTACTTGCAAGCATTTAACAGAAACTCACATGCGTTTCTCTGAAAGAAAAGCAGTCTGTTCCAACACTTCAATTCACTGTGCGAAGTGAATGGAGTGTTGCTTCACTTTCTAAATGCTGTCCAATCAGAGAAAATCACTTTCCTTTGAAAGTGCCTTAAGAAACTTGCAAGCATTCACAAGAAACTCACATGCGTTTCTCTGAAAGAGAAGCAGTCTGTTCCAACACTTCAATTCACTGTGCGAAGTGAATGGAGTGTTGCTTCAGTTTCTAAATGCTGTCCTTTCAGAGAAAATCCCTTTCCTTTGAATGTGCCTTAAGCTACTTACAAGCATTCAACAGAAACTCACATGCATTTCTCTGAAAGAGAAGCAGTCTGTTCCAACACTTCAATTCACTCTGTGAAGTGAATGGAGTGTTGCCTCACTTTCTAAATGCTGTCCTTTCAGAGAAAATCACTTTCCTTTGAAAGAGCCTTAAGCTCCTTACAAGCATTCAGCAGAAACTCACATGAATTTCTCTGAAAGAGAAGCAGTCTGTTCCAACACTTCAATTAACTGTACAAAGTGAATGGAGTGTTGCTTCACTTTCTAAATGCTGTCCTTTCAGAGAAAATCACTTTCCTTTGAAAGTGCCTTAAGCAACTTGCAAGCGTTCACAAGAAACACTAATGCGTTTCTATGAAAAAGAAGCACTCTGTTCCAACACTTCAATTCACTGCACGAAGGGAATGGAGTGTTGTTTCACTTTCTAAATGCTGTCCTTTCAGAGAAAATCACTTTCCTTTGAAAGTGCCTTAAGCTACTTACAAGCATTAGGAAGAAACTCACATGCGTTTCTCTGAAAGAGAAGCAGTCTGTTCCAACACTTCAATTCACTGTGCGAAGTGAATGGAGTGTTGCATCACTTTCTAAATTCTGTCCTTTCAGAGAAAATCACTTTCCTTTGAAAGTGCCTTAAACTACTTTCAAGCTTTCACAAAAAACTCACATGCGTTTCTCTGAAAGAGAAGCAGTCTGTTCCAACACTTCAATTCACTGTGCGAAGTGAATGGAGTGTTGCTTCAGTTTCTAAATGCTGTCCTTTCAGAGAAAATCACTTTCCTTTGAAAGTGCCTTAAGCAACTTGCAAGAATTCACAAGAAACTCACATGCGTTTCTCTGAAAGAGAAGCAGTCTGTTCCAACACTTCAATTCACTGTGTGAAGTGAATGGAGTGTTGCTTCACTTTCTAAATGCTGTCCTTTCAGAGAAAATCACTTTCCTTTGAAAGTGCCTTAAGCTACTTGCAAGCATTCACCAGAAACTCACATGCGTTTCTCTGAAAGAGAAGCAGTCTGTTCCAACACTTCAATTCACTGTGCGAAGTGAATGGAGTGTTGCCTCACTTTCTAAATGCTGTCCTTTCAGAGAAAATCACTTTCCATTGAAAGTGCCTTAAACTACTTTCAAGCATTCACAAAAAACTCACATGCGTTTCTCTGAAAGAGAAGCAGACTGTTCCAACACTTCAATTCACTGTGCGAAGTGAATGGAGTGTTGCTTCACTTTCTAAATGCTGTCCTTTCAGAGAAAATCCCTTTCCTTTGAATGTGCCTTAAGCTACTTACAAGCATTCAACAGAAACTCACATGCATTTCTCTGAAAGAGAAGCAATCTGTTCCAACACTTCAATTCTCTGTGCGAAGTGAATGGAGTGTTGCTTCACTTTCTAAATGCTGTCCTTTCAGAGTAAATCACTTTCCTTTGAAAGTGCCTTAAGCAACTTGCAAGCATTCACAAGAAACTCACATGCGTTTCTCTGAAAGAGAAGCAGTCTGTTCCAACACTTCAATTCACTGTGCGAAGTGAATGGAGTGTTGCTTCACTTTCTAAATGCTGTCCTTTCAGAGAAAATCACTTTCCTTTGAAAGTGCCTTAAGCTACTTACAAGCATTCACCAGAAACTCACATGCGTTTCTCTGAAAGAGAAGCAGTCTGTTCCAATACTTCAATTCACTCTGCGAAGTGAATGGAGTGTTGCTTCACTTTCTAAATGCTGTCCTTTCAGAAAAAATCACTTTCCTTTGAAAGTGCATTAAGCTACTTACAAGCATTCACCAGAAACTCACATGCGTTTCTCTGAAAGAGAAGCAGTCTGTTCCAACACTTCAATTCACTGTGCGAAGTGAATGGAGTGTTGCTTCACTTTCTAAATGCTGTCCTTTCAGAGAAAATCACTTTCCTTTGAAAGTGCCTTAAGCTACTTGCAAGCATTAGGAAGAAACTCACATGCGTTTCTCTGAAAGAGAAGCAGTCTGTTCCAAAACTTCAATTCACTGTGCGAAGTGAATGGAGTGTTGCTTCACTTTCGAAATGCTGTCCTCTCAGAGAAAATCACTTTCCTTTGATAGTGCCTTAAGCTACTTGCAAGCATTAGGAAGAAACTCACATGCGTTTCTCTGAAAGAGAAGCAGTCTGTTCCAACACTTCAATTCACTGTGCGAAGTGAATGGAGTGTTGCCTCACTTTCTAAATGCTGTCCTTTCAGAGAAAATCACTTTCCTTTGAAAGTGCCTTAAGCTACTTACAAGCATTAGGAAGAAACTCACATGCGTTTCTCTGAAAGAGAAGCAGTCTGTTCCAACACTTCAATTCACTGTGCGAAGTGAATGGAGTGTTGCTTCACTTTCTAAATGCTGTTCTTTCAGAGAAAATCACTTTCCTTTGAAAGTGCCTTAAGCTACTTGCAAGCATTAGGAAGAAACTCACATGCGTTTCTCTGAAAGAGAAGCAGTCCGTTCCAACACTTCAATTCACTGTGCGAAGTGAATGGAGTGTTGCTTCACTTTCTAAGTGCTGTCCTTTCAGAGAAAATCACTTTCCTTTGAAAGTGCCTTAAGCTACTTACAAGCATTCACCAGAAACTCACATGCGTTTCTCTGAAAGAGAAGCAGTCTGTTCCAATACTTCAATTCACTCTGCGAAGTGAATGGAGTGTTGCTTCACTTTCTAAATGCTGTCCTTTCAGAAAAAATCACTTTCCTTTGAAAGAGCATTAAGCTACTTACAAGCATTCACCAGAAACTCACATGCGTTTCTCTGAAAGAGAAGCAGTCTGTTCCAACACTTCAATTCACTGTGCGAAGTGAATGGAGTGTTGCTTCACTTTCTAAATGCTGTCCTTTCAGAGAAAATCACTTTCCTTTGAAAGTGCCTTAAGCTACTTGCAAGCATTAGGAAGAAACTCACATGCGTTTCTCTGAAAGAGAAGCAGTCTGTTCCAAAACTTCAATTCACTGTGCGAAGTGAATGGAGTGTTGCTTCACTTTCGAAATACTGTCCTCTCAGAGAAAATCACTTTCCTTTGATAGTGCCTTAAGCTACTTGCAAGCATTAGGAAGAAACTCACATGCGTTTCTCTGAAAGAGAAGCAGTCTGTTCCAACACTTCAATTCACTGTGTGAAGTGAATAGAGTGTTGCCTCACTTTCTAAATGCTGTCCTTTCAGAGAAAATCACTTTCCTTTGAAAGTGCCTTAAGCTACTTACAAGCATTAGGAAGAAACTCACATGCGTTTCTCTGAAAGAGAAGCAGTCCGTTCCAACACTTCAATTCACTGTGCGAAGTGAATGGAGTGCTGCCTCACTTTCTAAATGCTGTCCTTTCAGAGAAAATCACTTTCCATTGAAAGTGCCTTAAACTACTTTCAAGCATTCACAAAAAACTCACATGCGTTTCTCTGAAAGAGAAGCAGACTGTTCCAACACTTCAATTCACTGTGCGAAGTGAATGGAGTGTTGCTTCACTTTCTAAATGCTGTCCTTTCAGAGAAAATCCCTTTCCTTTGAATGTGCCTTAAGCTACTTGCAAGCATTTAACAGAAACTCACATGCGTTTCTCTGAAAGAGAAGCAGTCTGTTCCAACACTTCAATTCACTGTGCGAAGTGAATGGAGTGTTGCTTCACTTTCTAAATGCTGTCCAATCAGAGAAAATCACTTTCCTTTGAAAGTGCCTTAAGAAACTTGCAAGCATTCACAAGAAACTCACATGCGTTTCTCTGAAAGAGAAGCAGTCTGTTCCAACACTTCAATTCACTGTGCGAAGTGAATGGAGTGTTGCTTCACTTTCTAAATGCTGTCCTTTCAGAGAAAATCACTTTCCTTTGAAAGTGCCTTAAACTACTTACAAGCATTCACCAGAAACTCACATGCGTTTCTCTGAAAGAGAAGCAGTCTGTTCCAATACTTCAATTCACTCTGCGAAGTGAATGGAGTGTTGCTTCACTTTCTAAATGCTGTCCTTTCAGAAAAAATCACTTTCCTTTGAAAGTGCATTAAGCTACTTACAAGCATTCACCAGAAACTCACATGCGTTTCTCTGAAAGTGAAGCAGTCTGTTCCAACACTTCAATTCACTGTGCGAAGTGAATGGAGTGTTGCTTCACTTTCTAAATGCTGTCCTTTCAGAGAAAATCACTTTCCTTTGAAAGTGCCTTAAGCTACTTGCAAGCATTAGGAAGAAACTCACATGCGTTTCTCTGAAAGAGAAGCAGTCTGTTCCAAAACTTCAATTCACTGTGCGAAGTGAATGGAGTGTTGCTTCACTTTCGAAATGCTGTTCTCTCAGAGAAAATCACTTTCCTTTGATAGTGCCTTAAGCTACTTGCAAGCATTAGGAAGAAACTCACATGCGTTTCTCTGAAAGAGAAGCAGTCTGTTCCAACACTTCAATTCACTGTGTGAAGTGAATAGAGTGTTGCCTCACTTTCTAAATGCTGTCCTTTCAGAGAAAATCACTTTCCTTTGAAAGTGCCTTAAGCTACTTACAAGCATTAGGAAGAAACTCACATGCGTTTCTCTGAAAGAGAAGCAGTCTGTTCCAACACTTCAATTCACTGTGCGAAGTGAATGGAGTGTTGCTTCACTTTCTAAATGCTGTTCTTTCAGAGAAAATCACTTTCCTTTGAAAGTGCCTTAAGTGACTTGCAAGCATTAGGAAGAAACTCACATGCGTTTCTCTGAAAGAGAAGCAGTCCGTTCCAACACTTCAATTCACTGTGCGAAGTGAATGGAGTGTTGCTTCACTTTCTAAATGCTGTCCTTTCAGAGAAAATCACTTTCCTTTGAAAGTTCCTTAAGCTACTTGCAAGCATTAGGAAGAAACTCACATGCGTTTCTCTGAAAGAGAAGCAGTCTGTTCCAACACTTCAATTCACTGTGCGAAGTAAATGGAGTGTTGCCTCACTTTCTAAATGCTGTCCTTTCAGAGAAAATCACTTTCCATTGAAAGTGCCTTAAAATACTTTCAAGCATTCACAAAAAACTCACATGCGTTTCTCTGAAAGAGAAGCAGTCTGTTCCAACACTTCAATTCACTGTGTGAAGTGAAAAGAGTGTTGCCTCACTTTCTAAATGCTGTCCTTTCAGAGAAAATCACTTCCCTTTGAAAGTGCTTTAAACTACTTACAAGCATTTAACAGAAACTCACATGCGTTTCTCTGAAAGACAAGCAGTCTGTTCCAACACTTCAATTCACTGTGCGAAGTGAATGGAGTGTTGCTTCACTTTCTAAATGCTGTTCTTTCAGAGAAAATCACTTTCCTTTGAAAGTGCCTTAAGCTACTTGCAAGCATTAGGAAGAAACTCACATGCGTTTCTCTGAAAGAGAAGCAGTCCGTTCCAACACTTCAATTCACTGTGCGAAGTGAATGAAGTGTTGCTTCACTTTCTAAATGCTGTCCTTTCAGAGAAAATCACTTTCCTTTGAAAGTGCCTTAAGCTACTTGCAAGCATTAGCATGAAACCCACATGCGTTTCTCTGAAAGAGAAGCAGTCTGTTCCAACACTTCAATTCACTGTGCGAAGTGAATGTAGTGTTGCCTCACTTTCTAAATGCTGTCCTTTCAGAGAAAATCACTTTCCATTGAAAGTGCCTTAAACTACTTACAAGCATTCACAAAAAACTCACATGCGTTTCTCTGAAAGAGAAGCAGACTGTTCCAACACTTCAATTCACTGTGCGAAGTGAATGGAGTGTTGCTTCACTTTCTAAATGCTGTCCTTTCAGAGAAAATCCCTTTCCTTTGAATGTGCCTTAAGCTACTTACAAGCATTCAACAGAAACTCACATGCATTTCTCTGAAAGAGAAGCAGTCTGTTCCAACACTTCAATTCACTCTGTGAAGTGAATGGAGTGTTGCCTCACTTTCTAAATGCTGTCCTTTCAGAGAAAATCACTTTCTTTGAAAGAGCCTTAAGCTCCTTACAAGCATTCAACAGAAACTCACATGAATTTCTCTGAAAGAGAAGCAGTCTGTTCCAACACTTCAATTCACTGTACAAAGTGAATGGAGTGTTGCTTCACTTTCTAAATGCTGTCCTTTCAGAGAAAATCACTTTCCTTTGAAAGTGCCTTAAGCAACTTGCAAGCGTTCACAAGAAACACTAATGCGTTTCTATGAAAAAGAAGCACTCTGTTCAAACACTTCAATTCACTGCACGAAGGGAATGGAGTGTTGTTTCACTTTCTAAATGCTGTCCTTTCAGAGAAAATCACTTTCCTTTGAAAGTGCCTTAAGCTACTTACAAGCATTAGGAAGAAACTCACATGCGTTTCTCTGAAAGAGAAGCAGTCTATTCCAACACTTCAATTCACTGTGCGAAGTGAATGGAGTGTTGCATCACTTTCTAAATTCTGTCCTTTCAGAGAAAATCACTTTCCTTTGAAAGTGCCTTAAACTACTTTCAAGCTTTCACAAAAAACTCACATGCGTTTCTCTGTAAGAGAAGCAGTCTGTTCCAACACTTCAATTCACTGTGCGAAGTGAATGGAGTGTTGCTTCAGTTTCTAAATGCTGTCCTTTCAGAGAAAATCACTTTCCTTTGAAAGTGCCTTAAGCAACTTGCAAGAATTCACAAGAAACTCACATGCGTTTCTCTGAAAGAGAAGCAGTCTGTTCCAACACTTCAATTCACTGTGTGAAGTGAATGGAGTGTTGCTTCACTTTCTAAATGCTGTCCTTTCAGAGAAAATCACTTTCCTTTGAAAGTGCCTTAAGCTACTTACAAGCATTCACCAGAAACTCACATGCGTTTCTCTGAAAGAGAAGCAGTCTGTTCCAACACTTCAATTCACTGTGCGAAGTGAATGGAGTGTTGCCTCACTTTCTAAATGCTGTCCTTTCAGAGAAAATCACTTTCCATTGAAAGTGCCTTAAACTACTTTCAAGCATTCACAAAAAACTCACATGCGTTTCTCTGAAAGAGAAGCAGACTGTTCCAACACTTCAATTCACTGTGCGAAGTGAATGGAGTGTTGCTTCACTTTCTAAATGCTGTCCTTTCAGAGAAAATCCCTTTCCTTTGAATGTGCCTTAAGCTACTTACAAGCATTCAACAGAAACTCACATGCATTTCTCTGAAAGAGAAGCAATCTGTTCCAACACTTCAATTCTCTGTGCGAAGTGAATGGAGTGTTGCTTCACTTTCTAAATGCTGTCCTTCCAGAGTAAATCACTTTCCTTTGAAAGTGCCTTAAGCAACTTGCAAGCATTCACAAGAAACTCACATGCGTTTCTCTGAAAGAGAAGCAGTCTGTTCCAACACTTCAATTCACTGTGCGAAGTGAATGGAGTGTTGCTTCACTTTCTAAATGCTGTCCTTTCAGAGAAAATCACTTTCCTTTGAAAGTGCCTTAAGCTACTTACAAGCATTCACCAGAAACTCACATGCGTTTCTCTGAAAGAGAAGCAGTCTGTTCCAATACTTCAATTCACTCTGCGAAGTGAATGGAGTGTTGCTTCACTTTCTAAATGCTGTCCTTTCAGAAAAAATCACTTTCCTTTGAAAGTGCATTAAGCTACTTACAAGCATTCACCAGAAACTCACATGCGTTTCTCTGAAAGAGAAGCAGTCTGTTCCAACACTTCAATTCACTGTGCGAAGTGAATGGAGTGTTGCTTCACTTTCTAAATGCTGTCCTTTCAGAGAAAATCACTTTCCTTTGAAAGTGCCTTAAGCTACTTGCAATCATTAGGAAGAAACTCACATGCGTTTCTCTGAAAGAGAAGCAGTCTGTTCCAAAACTTCAATTCACTGTGCGAAGTGAATGGAGTGTTGCTTCACTTTCGAAATGCTGTCCTCTCAGAGAAAATCACTTTCCTTTGATAGTGCCTTAAGCTACTTGCAAGCATTAGGAAGAAACTCACATGCGTTTCTCTGAAAGAGAAGCAGTCTGTTCCAACACTTCAATTCACTGTGTGAAGAGAATAGAGTGTTGCCTCACTTTCTAAATGCTGTCCTTTCAGAGAAAATCACTTTCCTTTGAAAGTGCCTTAAACGACTTACAAGCATTAGGAAGAAACTCACATGCGTTTCTCTGAAAGAGAAGCAGTCTGTTCCAACACTTCAATTCACTGTGCGAAGTGAATGGAGTGTTGCATCACTTTCTAAATGCTGTTCTTTCAGAGAAAATCACTTTCCTTTGAAAGTGCCTTAAGCTACTTGCAAGCATTAGGAAGAAACTCACATGCGTTTCTCTGAAAGAGAAGCAGTCCGTTCCAACACTTCAATTCACTGTGCGAAGTGAATGGAGTGTTGCTTCACTTTCTAAGTGCTGTCCTTTCAGAGAAAATCACTTTCCTTTGAAAGTGCCTTAAGCTACTTACAAGCATTCACCAGAAACTCACATGCGTTTCTCTGAAAGAGAAGCAGTCTGTTTCAATACTTCAATTCACTCTGCGAAGTGAATGGAGTGTTGCTTCACTTTCTAAATGCTGTCCTTTCAGAAAAAATCACTTTCCTTTGAAAGTGCATTAAGCTACTTACAAGCATTCACCAAAAACTCACATGCGTTTCTCTGAAAGAGAAGCAGTCTGTTCCAACACTTCAATTCACTGTGCGAAGTGAATGGAGTGTTGCTTCACTTTCTAAATGCTGTCCTTTCAGAGAAAATCACTTTCCTTTGAAAGTGCCTTAAGCTACTTGCAAGCATTAGGAAGAAACTCACATGCGTTTCTCTGAAAGAGAAGCAGTCTGTTCCAAAACTTCAATTCACTGTGCGAAGTGAATGGAGTGTTGCTTCACTTTCTAAATGCTGTTCTTTCAGAGAAAATCACTTTCCTTTGAAAGTGCCTTAAGCTACTTGCAAGCATTAGGAAGAAACTCACATGCGTTTCTCTGAAAGAGAAGCAGTCCGTTCCAACACTTCAATTCACTGTGCGAAGTGAATGGAGTGTTGCTTCACTTTCTAAATGCTGTCCTTTCAGAGAAAATCACTTTCCTTTGAAAGTGCCTTAAGCTACTTGCAAGCATTAGGAAGAAACTCACATGCGTTTCTCTGAAAGAGAAGCAGTCTGTTCCAACACTTCAATTCACTGTGCGAAGTGAATGGAGTGTTGCCTCACTTTCTAAATGCTGTCCTTTCAGAGAAAATCACTTTCCATTGAAAGTGCCTTAAACTACATTCAAGCATTCACAAAAAACTCACATGCGTTTCTCTGAAAGAGAAGCAGTCTGTTCCAACACTTCAATTCACTGTGCGAAGTGAATGGAGTGTTGCCTCACTTTCTAAATGCTGTCCTTTCAGAGAAAATCACTTTCCATTGAAAGTGCCTTAAACTACTTTCAAGCATTCACAAAAAACTCACATGCGTTTCTCTGAAAGAGAAGCAGACTGTTCCAACACTTCAGTTCACTGTGCGAAGTGAATGGAGTGTTGCTTCACTTTCTAAATGCTGTCCTTTCAGAGAAAATCCCTTTCCTTTGAATGTGCCTTAAGCTACTTACAAGCATTCAACAGAAACTCACATGCATTTCTCTGAAAGAGAAGCAGTCTGTTCCAACACTTCAATTCACTCTGTGAAGTGAATGGAGTGTTGCCTCACTTTCTAAATGGTGTCCTCAGAGAAAATCACTTTCCTTTGAAAGAGCCTTAAGCTCCTTACAAGCATTCAACAGAAACTCACATGAATTTCTCTGAAAGAGAAGCAGTCTGTTCCAACACTTCAATTCACTGTGTGAAGTGCATGGAGTGTTGCTTCACTTTCTAAATGCTGTCCTTTCAGAGAAAATCACTTTCCTTTGAAAGTGCCTTAAGCTACTTACAAGCATTCACCAGAAACTCACATGCGTTTCTCTGAAAGAGAAGCAGTCTGTTCCAACACTTCAATTCACCGTGCGAAGTGAATGGAGTGTTGCCTCACTTTCTAAATGCTGTCCTTTCAGAGAAAATCCCTTTCCTTTGAATGTGCCTTAAGCTACTTACAAGCATTCAACAGAAACTCACATGCATTTCTCTGAAAGAGAAGCAATCTGTTCCAACACTTCAATTCACTGCACGAAGGGAATGGAGTGTTGCTTCACTTTCTAAATGCTGTGATTTCAGAGAAAATCACTTTCCTTTGAAAGTGCCTTAAGCAACTTGCAAGCATTCACAAGAAACTCACATGCGTTTCTCTGAAAGAGAAGCAGTCTGTTCCAACACTTCAATTCACTGTGCGAAGTGAATGGAGTGTTGCTTCACTTTCTAAATGCTGTCCTTTCAGAGAAAATCACTTTCCTTTGAAAGTGCCTTAAGCTACTTACAAGCATTCACCAGAAACTCACATGCGTTTCTCTGAAAGAGAAGCAGTCTGTTCCAATACTTCAATTCACTCTGCGAAGTGAATGGAGTGTTGCTTCACTTTCTAAATGCTGTCCTTTCAGAAAAAATCACTTTCCTTTGAAAGTGCATTAAGCTACTTACAAGCATTCACCAGAAACTCACATGCGTTTCTCTGAAAGAGAAGCAGTCTGTTCCAACACTTCAATTCACTGTGCGAAGTGAATGGAGTGTTGCTTCACTTTCTAAATGCTGTCCTTTCAGAGAAAATCACTTTCCTTTGAAAGTGCCTTAAGCTACTTGCAATCATTAGGAAGAAACTCACATGCGTTTCTCTGAAAGAGAAGCAGTCTGTTCCAAAACTTCAATTCACTGTGCGAAGTGAATGGAGTGTTGCTTCACTTTCGAAATGCTGTCCTCTCAGAGAAAATCACTTTCCTTTGATAGTGCCTTAAGCTACTTGCAAGCATTAGGAAGAAACTCACATGCGTTTCTCTGAAAGAGAAGCAGTCTGTTCCAACACTTCAATTCACTGTGTGAAGAGAATAGAGTGTTGCCTCACTTTCTAAATGCTGTCCTTTCAGAGAAAATCACTTTCCTTTGAAAGTGCCTTAAACGACTTACAAGCATTAGGAAGAAACTCACATGCGTTTCTCTGAAAGAGAAGCAGTCTGTTCCAACACTTCAATTCACTGTGCGAAGTGAATGGAGTGTTGCATCACTTTCTAAATGCTGTTCTTTCAGAGAAAATCACTTTCCTTTGAAAGTGCCTTAAGCTACTTGCAAGCATTAGGAAGAAACTCACATGCGTTTCTCTGAAAGAGAAGCAGTCCGTTCCAACACTTCAATTCACTGTGCGAAGTGAATGGAGTGTTGCTTCACTTTCTAAGTGCTGTCCTTTCAGAGAAAATCACTTTCCTTTGAAAGTGCCTTAAGCTACTTACAAGCATTCACCAGAAACTCACATGCGTTTCTCTGAAAGAGAAGCAGTCTGTTTCAATACTTCAATTCACTCTGCGAAGTGAATGGAGTGTTGCTTCACTTTCTAAATGCTGTCCTTTCAGAAAAAATCACTTTCCTTTGAAAGTGCATTAAGCTACTTACAAGCATTCACCAAAAACTCACATGCGTTTCTCTGAAAGAGAAGCAGTCTGTTCCAACACTTCAATTCACTGTGCGAAGTGAATGGAGTGTTGCTTCACTTTCTAAATGCTGTCCTTTCAGAGAAAATCACTTTCCTTTGAAAGTGCCTTAAGCTACTTGCAAGCATTAGGAAGAAACTCACATGCGTTTCTCTGAAAGAGAAGCAGTCTGTTCCAAAACTTCAATTCACTGTGCGAAGTGAATGGAGTGTTGCTTCACTTTCTAAATGCTGTTCTTTCAGAGAAAATCACTTTCCTTTGAAAGTGCCTTAAGCTACTTGCAAGCATTAGGAAGAAACTCACATGCGTTTCTCTGAAAGAGAAGCAGTCCGTTCCAACACTTCAATTCACTGTGCGAAGTGAATGGAGTGTTGCTTCACTTTCTAAATGCTGTCCTTTCAGAGAAAATCACTTTCCTTTGAAAGTGCCTTAAGCTACTTGCAAGCATTAGGAAGAAACTCACATGCGTTTCTCTGAAAGAGAAGCAGTCTGTTCCAACACTTCAATTCACTGTGCGAAGTGAATGGAGTGTTGCCTCACTTTCTAAATGCTGTCCTTTCAGAGAAAATCACTTTCCATTGAAAGTGCCTTAAACTACATTCAAGCATTCACAAAAAACTCACATGCGTTTCTCTGAAAGAGAAGCAGTCTGTTCCAACACTTCAATTCACTGTGCGAAGTGAATGGAGTGTTGCCTCACTTTCTAAATGCTGTCCTTTCAGAGAAAATCACTTTCCATTGAAAGTGCCTTAAACTACTTTCAAGCATTCACAAAAAACTCACATGCGTTTCTCTGAAAGAGAAGCAGACTGTTCCAACACTTCAGTTCACTGTGCGAAGTGAATGGAGTGTTGCTTCACTTTCTAAATGCTGTCCTTTCAGAGAAAATCCCTTTCCTTTGAATGTGCCTTAAGCTACTTACAAGCATTCAACAGAAACTCACATGCATTTCTCTGAAAGAGAAGCAGTCTGTTCCAACACTTCAATTCACTCTGTGAAGTGAATGGAGTGTTGCCTCACTTTCTAAATGGTGTCCTCAGAGAAAATCACTTTCCTTTGAAAGAGCCTTAAGCTCCTTACAAGCATTCAACAGAAACTCACATGAATTTCTCTGAAAGAGAAGCAGTCTGTTCCAACACTTCAATTCACTGTACAAAGTGAATGGAGTGTTGCTTCACTTTCTAAATGCTGTCCTTTCAGAGAAAATCACTTTCCTTTGAAAGTGCCTTAAGCTACTTACAAGCATGAACCAGAAACTCACATGCATTTCTCTGAAAGAGAAGCAGTCTGTTCCAACACTTCAATTCACTCTGTGAAGTGAATGGAGTGTTGCCTCACTTTCTAAATGCTGTGATTTCAGAGAAAATCACTTTCCTTTGAAAGTGCCTTAAGCAACTTGCAAGAATTCACAAGAAACTCACATGCGTTTCTCTGAAAGAGAAGCAGTCTGTTCCAACACTTCAATTCACTGTGTGAAGTGAATGGAGTGTTGCTTCACTTTCTAAATGCTGTCCTTTCAGAGAAAATCACTTTCCTTTGAAAGTGCCTTAAGCTACTTACAAGCATTCACCAGAAACTCACATGCGTTTCTCTGAAAGAGAAGCAGTCTGTTCCAACACTTCAATTCACCGTGCGAAGTGAATGGAGTGTTGCCTCACTTTCTAAATGCTGTCCTTTCAGAGAAAATCCCTTTCCTTTGAATGTGCCTTAAGCTACTTACAAGCATTCAACAGAAACTCACATGCATTTCTCTGAAAGAGAAGCAATCTGTTCCAACACTTCAATTCACTGCACGAAGGGAATGGAGTGTTGCTTCACTTTCTAAATGCTGTGATTTCAGAGAAAATCACTTTCCTTTGAAAGTGCCTTAAGCAACTTGCAAGCATTCACAAGAAACTCACATGCGTTTCTCTGAAAGAGAAGCAGTCTGTTCCAACACTTCAATTCACTGTGCGAAGTGAATGGAGTGTTGCTTCACTTTCTAAATGCTGTCCTTTCAGAGAAAATCACTTTCCTTTGAAAGTGCCTTAAGCTACTTACAAGCATTCACCAGAAACTCACATGCGTTTCTCTGAAAGAGAAGCAGTCTGTTCCAATACTTCAATTCACTCTGCGAAGTGAATGGAGTGTTGCTTCACTTTCTAAATGCTGTCCTTTCAGAAAAAATCACTTTCCTTTGAAAGTGCATTAAGCTACTTACAAGCATTCACCAGAAACTCACATGCGTTTCTCTGAAAGAGAAGCAGTCTGTTCCAACACTTCAATTCACTGTGCGAAGTGAATGGAGTGTTGCTTCACTTTCTAAATGCTGTTCTTTCAGAGAAAATCACTTTCCTTTGAAAGTGCCTTAAGCTACTTGCAAGCATTAGGAAGAAACTCACATGCGTTTCTCTGAAAGAGAAGCAGTCCGTTCCAACACTTCAATTCACTGTGCGAAGTGAATGGAGTGTTGCTTCACTTTCTAAATGCTGTCCTTTCAGAGAAAATCACTTTCCTTTGAAAGTGCCTTAAGCTACTTGCAAGCATTAGGAAGAAACTCACATGCGTTTCTCTGAAAGAGAAGCAGTCTGTTCCAACACTTCAATTCACTGTGCGAAGTGAATGGAGTGTTGCCTCACTTTCTAAACGCTGTCCTTTCAGAGAAAATCACTTTCCATTGAAAGTGCCTTAAACTACTTTCAAGCATTCACAAAAAACTCACATGCGTTTCTCTGAAAGAGAAGCAGACTGTTCCAACACTTCAATTCACTGTGCGAAGTGAATGGAGTGTTGCTTCACTTTCTAAATGCTGTCCTTTCAGAGAAAATCCCTTTCCTTTGAATGTGCCTTAAGCTACTTACAAGCATTCAACAGAAACTCACATGCATTTCTCTGAAAGAGAAGCAGTCTGTTCCAACACTTCAATTCACTCTGTGAAGTGAATGGAGTGTTGCCTCACTTTCTAAATGCTGTCCTTTCAGAGAAAATCACTTTCCTTTGAAAGAGCCTTAAGCTCCTTACAAGCATTCAACAGAAACTCACATGAATTTCTCTGAAAGAGAAGCAGTCTGTTCCAACACTTCAATTCACTGTACAAAGTGAATGGAGTGTTGCTTCACTTTCTAAATGCTGTCCTTTCAGAGAAAATCACTTTCCTTTGAAAGTGCCTTAAGCAACTTGCAAGCGTTCACAAGAAACACTAATGCGTTTCTATGAAAGAGAAGCACTCTGTTCCAACACTTCAATTCACTGCACGTAGGGAATGGAGTGTTGTTTCACTTTCTAAATGCTGTCCTTTCAGAGAAAATCACTTTCCTTTGAAAGTGCCTTAAGCTACTTACAAGCATTAGGAAGAAACTCACATGCGTTTCTCTGAAAGAGAAGTAGTCTGTTCCAACACTTCAATTCACTGTGCGAAGTGAATGGAGTGTTGCTTCACTTTCTAAATGCTGTCCTTTCAGAGAAAATCACTTTCCTTTGAAAGTGCCTTAAGCTACTTACAAGCATTCACCAGAAACTCACATGCGTTTCTCTGAAAGAGAAGCAGTCTGTTCCAATACTTCAATTCACTCTGCGAAGTGAATGGAGTGTTGCTTCACTTTCTAAATGCTGTCCTTTCAGAGAAAATCACTTTCCTTTGAAAGTGCCTTAAGCTACTTACAAGCATGAACCAGAAACTCACATGCATTTCTCTGAAAGAGAAGCAGTCTGTTCCAACACTTCAATTCACTCTGTGAAGTGAATGGAGTATTGCCTCACTTTCTAAATGCTGTGATTTCAGAGAAAATCACTTTCCTTTGAAAGTGCCTTAAGCAACTTGCAAGCATTCACAAGAAACACTAATGCGTTTATATGAAAAAGAGGCACTCTGTTCCAACACTTTAATTCACTGCACGAAGGGAATGGAGTGTTGCTTCACTTTCTAAATGCTGTCCTTTAAGAGAAAATCACTTTCCTTTGAAAGTGCCTTAAGCTACTTACAAGCATTCACCAGAAACTCACATGCGTTTCTCTTAAAGAGAAGCAGTCGGTTCCAACACTTCAATTCACTGTGCGAAGTGAATGGAGTGTTGCTTCACTTTCTAAATGCTGTCCTTTCAGAGAAAATCACTTTCCTTTGAAAGTGCCTTTAGCAACTTGCAAGAATTCACAAGAAACTCACATGCGTATCTCTGAAAGAGAAGCAGTCTGTTCCAACACTTCAATTCACTGTGCGAAGTGAATGGAGTGTTGCCTCACTTTCTAAACGCTGTCCTTTCAGAGAAAATCACTTTCCATTGAAAGTGCCTTAAACTACTTTCAAGCATTCACAAAAAACTCACATGCGTTTCTCTGAAAGAGAAGCAGACTGTTCCAACACTTCAATTCACTGTGCGAAGTGAATGGAGTGTTGCTTCACTTTCTAAATGCTGTCCTTTCAGAGAAAATCCCTTTCCTTTGAATGTGCCTTAAGCTACTTACAAGCATTCAACAGAAACTCACATGCATTTCTCTGAAAGAGAAGCAGTCTGTTCCAACACTTCAATTCACTCTGTGAAGTGAATGGAGTGTTGCCTCACTTTCTAAATGCTGTCCTTTCAGAGAAAATCACTTTCCTTTGAAAGAGCCTTAAGCTCCTTACAAGCATTCAACAGAAACTCACATGAATTTCTCTGAAAGAGAAGCAGTCTGTTCCAACACTTCAATTCACTGTACAAAGTGAATGGAGTGTTGCTTCACTTTCTAAATGCTGTCCTTTCAGAGAAAATCACTTTCCTTTGAAAGTGCCTTAAGCAACTTGCAAGCGTTCACAAGAAACACTAATGCGTTTCTATGAAAGAGAAGCACTCTGTTCCAACACTTCAATTCACTGCACGTAGGGAATGGAGTGTTGTTTCACTTTCTAAATGCTGTCCTTTCAGAGAAAATCACTTTCCTTTGAAAGTGCCTTAAGCTACTTACAAGCATTAGGAAGAAACTCACATGCGTTTCTCTGAAAGAGAAGTAGTCTGTTCCAACACTTCAATTCACTGTGCGAAGTGAATGGAGTGTTGCTTCACTTTCTAAATGCTGTCCTTTCAGAGAAAATCACTTTCCTTTGAAAGTGCCTTAAGCTACTTACAAGCATTCACCAGAAACTCACATGCGTTTCTCTGAAAGAGAAGCAGTCTGTTCCAACACTTCAATTCACTGTGCGAAGTGAATGGAGTGTTGCTTCACTTTCTAAATGCTGTCCTTTCAGAGAAAATCACTTTCCATTGAAAGTGCCTTAAACTACTTTCAAGCATTCACAAAAAACTCACATGCGTTTCTCTGAAAGAGAAGCAGACTGTTCCAACACTTCAATTCACTGTGCCAAGTGAATGGAGTGTTGCTTCACTTTCTAAATGCTGTCCTTTCAGAGAAAATCCCTTTCCTTTGAATGTGCCTTAAGCTACTTACAAGCATTCAGCAGAAACTCACATGCATTTCTCTGAAAGAGAAGCAATCTGTTCCAACACTTCAATTCTCTGTGCGAAGTGAATGGAGTGTTGCTTCACTTTCTAAATGCTGTCCTTTCAGAGAAAATCACTTTCCTTTGAAAGTGCCTTAAGCAACTTGCAAGCATTCACAAGAAACCCTAATGCGTTTCTATGAAAGAGAAGCACTCTGTTCCAACACTTCAATTCACTCCACGAAGTGAATGGAGTGTTGCTTCACTTTATAAATGCTGTCCTTTCAGAGAAAATCACTTTCCTTTGAAAGTGCCTTAAGCAACTTGCAAGAATTCACAAGAAACTCACATGCGTTTCTCTGAAAGAGAAGCAATCTGTTCCAACACTTCAATTCACAGTGCGAAGTGAATGGAGTGTTGCTTCACTTTCTAAATGCTGTCCTTTCAGAGAAAATCACTTTCCTTTGAAAGTGCCTTAAGCTACTTGCAAGCATTCACAAGAAACACTAATGCGTTTCTATGAAAGAGAAGCAGTCTTTTCCAACACTTCAATTCATTGCGCGAAGGGAATGGAGTGTTGCTTTACTTTCTAAATGCTGTCCTTTCGGAGAAAATCACTTTCCTTTGAAAGAGCCTTAAGCTACTTACAAGCATTCAACAGAAACTCACATGAATTTCTCTGAAAGAGAAGCAGTCTGTTCCAACACTTCAATTCACTGTACAAAGTGAATGGAGTGTTGCTTCACTTTCTAAATGCTGTCCTTTCAGAGAAAATCACTTTCCTTTGAAAGTGCCTTAAGCAACTTGCAAGCATCCACAAGAAACACTAATGCGTTTCTATGAAAGAGAAGCACTCTGTTCCAACACTTCAATTCACTGCACGAAGGGAATGGAGTGTTGTTTCACTTTCTAAATGCTGTCCTTTCAGAGAAAATCACTTTCCTTTGAAAGTGCCTTAAGCTACTTACAAGCATTAGGAAGAAACTCACATGCGTTTCTCTGAAAGAGAAGCAGTCTGTTCCAACACTTCAATTCACTGTGTGAAGTGAATATAGTGTTGCATCACTTTCTAAATTCTGTCCCTTCAGAGAAAATCACTTTCCTTTGAAAGTGCCTTAAACTACTTTCAAGCATTCACAAAAAACTCACATGCGTTTCTCTGAAAGAGAAGCAGTCTGTTCCAACACTTCAATTCACTGTGCGAAGTGAATGGAGTGTTGCTTCAGTTTCTAAATGCTGTCCTTTCAGAGAAAATCACTTTCCTTTTAAAGTGCCTTAAGCAACTTGCAAGAATTCACAAGAAACTCACATGCGTTTCTCTGAAAGAGAAGCAGTCTGTTCCAACACTTCAATTCACTGTGTGAAGTGAATGGAGTGTTGCTTCACTTTCTAAGTGCTGTCCTTTCAGAGAAAATCACTTTCCTTTGAAAGTCCCTTAAGCTACTTACAAGCATTCACCAGAAACTCACATGCGTTTCTCTGAAAGAGAAGCAGTCTGTTCCAATACTTCAATTCACTCTGCGAAGTGAATGGAGTGTTGCTTCACTTTCTAAATGCTGTCCTTTCAGAGAAAATCACTTTCCTTTGAAAGTGCCTTAAGCTACTTACAAGCATGAACCAGAAACTCACATGCATTTCTCTGAAAGAGAAGCAGTCTGTTCCAACACTTCAATTCACTCTGTGAAGTGAATGGAGTATTGCCTCACTTTCTAAATGCTGTGATTTCAGAGAAAATCACTTTCCTTTGAAAGTGCCTTAAGCAACTTGCAAGCATTCACAAGAAACACTAATGCGTTTATATGAAAAAGAGGCACTCTGTTCCAACACTTTAATTCACTGCACGAAGGGAATGGAGTGTTGCTTCACTTTCTAAATGCTGTCCTTTAAGAGAAAATCACTTTCCTTTGAAAGTGCCTTAAGCTACTTACAAGCATTCACCAGAAACTCACATGCGTTTCTCTTAAAGAGAAGCAGTCGGTTCCAACACTTCAATTCACTGTGCGAAGTGAATGGAGTGTTGCTTCACTTTCTAAATGCTGTCCTTTCAGAGAAAATCACTTTCCTTTGAAAGTGCCTTTAGCAACTTGCAAGAATTCACAAGAAACTCACATGCGTATCTCTGAAAGAGAAGCAGTCTGTTCCAACACTTCAATTCACTGTGTTAAGTGAATGGAGTGTTGCTTCACTTTCTAAATGCTGTCCTTTCAGAGAAAATCACTTTCCTTTGAATGTGCCTTAAGCTACTTACAAGCATTCACCAGAAACTCACATGCGTTTCTCTGAAAGAGAAGCAGTCTGTTCCAATACTTCAATTCACTCTGCAAAGTGAATGGAGTGTTGCTTCACTTTCTAAATGCTGGCCTTTCAGAGAAAATCACTTTCCTTTGAAAGTGCCTTAAGCTACTTACAAGCATTCACCTGAAACTCACATGCGTTTCGCTGAAAGAGAAGCAGTCTGTTCCAACACTTCAATTCACTGTGCGAAGTGAATGGAGTGTTGCTTCACTTTCTAAATGCTGTTCTTTCAGAGAAAATCACTTTCCTTTGAAAGTGCCTTAAGCTACTTGCAAGCATTAGGAAGAAACTCACATGCGTTTCTCTGAAAGAGAAGCAGTCCGTTCCAACACTTCAATTCACTGTGCGAAGTGAATGGAGTGTTGCTTCACTTTCTAAATGCTGTCCTTTCAGAGAAAATCACTTTCCTTTGAAAGTGCCTTAAGCTACTTGCAAGCATTAGGAAGAAACTCACATGCGTTTCTCTGAAAGAGAAGCAGTCTGTTCCAACACTTCAATTCACTGTGCGAAGTGAATGGAGTGTTGCCTCACTTTCTAAATGCTGTCCTTTCAGAGAAAATCACTTTCCATTGAAAGTGCCTTAAACTACTTTCAAGCATTCACAAAAAACTCACATGCGTTTCTCTGAAAGAGAATCAGAATGTTCCAACACTTCAATTCACTGTGCGAAGTGAATGGAGTGTTGCTTCACTTTCTAAATGCTGTCCTTTCAGAGAAAATCCCTTTCCTTTGAATGTGCCTTAAGCTACTTGCAAGCATTTAACATAAACTCAAATGCGTTTCTCTGAAAGAGAAGCAGTCTGTTCCAACACTTCAATTCACAGTGCGAAGTGAATGGAGTGTTGCTTCAGTTTCTAAATGCTGTCCTTTCAGACAAAATCACTTTCCTTTGAAAGTGCCTTAAGCAACTTGCAAGAATTCACAAGAAACTCACATGCGTTTCTCTGAAAGAGAAGCAGTCTGTTCCAACACTTCAATTCACTGTGCGAAGTGAATGGAGTGTTGCTTCACTTTCTAAATGCTGTCCTTTCAGAGAAAATCACTTTCCATTGAAAGTGCCTTAAGCTACTTGCTAGCATTCACAAGAAACACTAATGCGTTTCTATGAAAGAGAAGCAGTCTTTTCCAACACTTCAATTCATTGCGCGAAGGGAATGGAGTGTTGCTTTACTTTCTAAATGCTGTCCTTTCAGAGAAAATCACTTTCCTTTGAAAGAGCCTTAAGCTACTTACATGCATTCAACAGAAATTCACATGCATTTCTCTGAAAGAGAAGCAGTCTGTTCCAACACTTCAATTCACTGTACAAAGTGAATGGAGTGTTGCTTCACTTTCTAAATGCTGTCCTTTCAGAGAAAATCACTTTCCTTTGAAAGTGCCTTAAGCTACTTACAAGCATTCAACAGAAACTCACATGCATTTCTCTGAAAGAGAAGCAGTCTGTTCCAACACTTCAATTCACTGTGCAATTTGAATGGAGTGTTGCTTCACTTTCTAAATGCTGTCCTTTCAGAGAAAATCACTTTCCTTTGAAAGTGCATTCAGCTACTTACAAGTATTCACCAGAAACTCACATGCGATTTTCTGAAAAAGAAGCAGTCTGTTCCAACACTTCAATTCACCGTGCGAAGT
Organism: Myodes glareolus; assembly: GCF_982192425.1. Taxonomy (NCBI): domain Eukaryota; kingdom Metazoa; phylum Chordata; class Mammalia; order Rodentia; family Cricetidae; genus Myodes; species Myodes glareolus. The sequence goes on from NW_028263231.1 coordinate 528,423, forward strand.
GAATGGAGTGTTGCTTCACTTTCTAAATGCTGTCCTTTCAGAGAAAATCACTTTCCTTTGAAAGTGCCTAAAGCTACTTGCAAGCATTAGGAAGAAAGTCACTTGCGTTTCTCTGAAAGAGAAGCAGTCTGTTCCAAAACTTCAATTCACTGTGCGAAGTGAATAGAGTGTTGCCTCACTTTCTAAATGCTGTCCTTTCAGAGAAAATCCCTTTCCTTTGAAAGTGCCTTAAACTACTTACAAGCATTTAACAGAAACTCACATGCGTTTCTCTGAAAGAGAAGCAGTCTGTTCCAACACTTCAATTCACTGTGCGAAGTGAATGGAGTGTTACTTCACTTTCTAAATGCTGTTCTTTCAGAGAAAATCACTTTCCTTTGAAAGTGCCTTAAGCTACTTACAAGCATTAGGAAGAAACTCACATGCGTTTCTCTGAAAGAGAAGCAGTCCGTTCCAACACTTCAATTCACTGTGCGAAGTGAATGGAGTGTTGCTTCACTTTCTAAATGCTGTCCAATCAGAGAAAATCACTTTCCTTTGAAAGTGCCTTAAGCTACTTGCAAGCATTAGGAAGAAACTCACATGCGTTTCTCTGAAAGAGAAGCAGTCTGTTCCAACACTTCAATTCACTGTGCGAAGTGAATGGAGTGTTGCCTCACTTTCTAAATGCTGTCCTTTCAGAGAAAATCACTTTCCATTGAAAGTGCCTTAAACTACTGTCAAGCATTCAGAAAAAACTCACATGCGTTTCTCTGAAAGAGAAGCAGACTGTTCCAACACTTCAATTCACTGTGCGAAGTGAATGGAGTGTTGCTTCACTTTCTAAATGCTGTCCTTTCAGAGAAAATCCCTTTCCTTTGAATGTGCCTTAAGCTACTTACAAGCATTCAACAGAAACTCACATGCATTTCTCTGAAAGAGAAGCAATCTGTTCCAACACTTCAATTCTCTGTGCGAAGTGAATGGAGTGTTGCTTCACTTTCTAAATGCTGTCCTTTCAGAGAAAATCACTTTCCTTTGAAAGTGCCTTAAGCAACTTGCAAGCATTCACAAGAAACCCAAATGCGTTTCTATGAAAGAGAAGCACTCTGTTCCAACACTTCAATTCACTCCACGAAGTGAATGGAGTGTTGCTTCACTTTATAAATGCTGTCCTTTCAGAGAAAATCACTTTCCTTTGAAAGTGCCTTAAGCAACTTGCAAGAATTCACAAGAAACTCACATGCGTATCTCTGAAAGAGAAGCAGTCTGTTCCAACACTTCAATTCACTGTGTGAAGTGAATGGAGTGTTGCTTCACTTTCTAAATGCTGTCCTTTCAGAGAAAATCACTTTCCTTTGAATGTGCCTTAAGCTACTTACAAGCATTCACCAGAAACTCACATGCGTTTCTCTGAAAGAGAAGCAGTCTGTTCCAATACTTCAATTCACTCTGCGAAGTGAATGGAGTGTTGCTTCACTTTCTAAATGCTGTCCTTTCAGAGAAAATCACTTTCCTTTGAAAGTGCCTTAAGCTACTTGCAAGCATTCACAAGAAACACTAATGCGTTTATATGAAAGAGAGGCACTCTGTTCCAACACTTTAATTCACTGCACGAAGGGAATGGAGTGTTGCTTCACTTTCTAAATGCTGTCCTTTCAGAGAAAATCACTTTCCTTTGAAAGTGCCTTAAGCAATTTGCAAGAATTCACAAGAAACTCACATGCGTATCTCTGAAAGAGAAGCAGTCTGTTCCAACACTTCAATTCACTGTGTGAAGTGAATGGAGTGTTGCTTCACTTTCTAAATGCTGTCCTTTCAGAGAAAATCACTTTCCTTTGAAAGTGCCTTAAGCTACTTACAAGCATTCACCAGAAACTCACATGCGTTTCGCTGAAAGAGAAGCAGTCTGTTCCAACACTTCAATTCACTGTGCGAAGTGAATGGAGTGTTGCCTCACTTTCTAAATGCTGTCCTTTCAGAGAAAATCACTTTCCATTGAAAGTGCCTTAAACTACTTTCAAGCATTCACAAAAAACTCACATGCGTTTCTCTGAAAGAGAAGCAGACTGTTCCAACACTTCAATTCACTGTGCGAAGTGAATGGAGTGTTGCTTCACTTTCTAAATGCTGTCCTTTCAGAGAAAATCCCTTTCCTTTGAATGTGCCTTAAGCTACTTGCAAGCATTTAACAGAAAGTCAAATGCGTTTCTCTGAAAGAGAAGCAGTCTGTTCCAACACTTCAATTCACTGTGCGAAGTGAATGGAGTGTTGCTTCACGTTCTAAATGCTGTCCAATCAGAGAAAATCACTTTCCTTTGAAAGTGCCTTAAGCTACTTGCAAGCATTAGGAAGAAACTCACATGCGTTTCTCTGAAAGAGAAGCATCTGTTCCAACACTTCAATTCACTGTGCGAAGTGAATGGAGTGTTGCTTCAGTTTCTAAATGCTGTCCTTTCAGAGAAAATCACTTACCTTTGAAACTGCCTTAAACTACTTTCAAGCATTCACAAAAAAATCACATGCGTTTCTCTGAAAGAGAAGCAGTCTGTTCCAACACTTCAATTCACAGTGCGAAGTGAATGGAGTGTTGCTTCAGTTTCTAAATGCTGTCCTTTCAGACAAAATCACTTTCCTTTGAAAGTGCCTTAAGCAACTTGCAAGAATTCACAAGAAACTCACATGCGTTTCTCTGAAAGAGAAGCAGTCTGTTCCAACACTTCAATTCACTGTGCGAAGTGAATGGAGTGTTGCTTCACTTTCTAAATGCTGTCCTTTCAGAGAAATTCACTTTCCATTGAAAGTGCCTTAAGCTACTTGCTAGCATTCACAAGAAACACTAATGCGTTTCTATGAAAGAGAAGCAGTCTTTTCCAACACTTCAATTCATTGCGCGAAGGGAATGGAGTGTTGCTTTACTTTCTAAATGCTGTAATTTCAGAGAAAATCACTTTCCTTTGAAAGAGCCTTAAGCTACTTACAAGCATTCAACAGAAATTCACATGCATTTCTCTGAAAGAGAAGCAGTCTGTTCCAACACTTCAATTCACTGTACAAAGTGAATGGAGTGTTGCTTCACTTTCTAAATGCTGTCCTTTCAGAGAAAATCACTTTCCTTTGAAAGTGCCTTAAGCTACTTACAAGCATTCAACAGAAACTCACATGCATTTCTCTGAAAGAGAAGCAGTCTGTTCCAACACTTCAATTCACTCTGCAAATTGAATGGAGTGTTGCTTCACTTTCTAAATGCTGTCCTTTCAGAGAAAATCACTTTCCTTTGAAAGTGCATTCAGCTACTTACAAGTATTCACCAGAAACTCACATGCGTTTTTCTGAAAAAGAAGCAGTCTGTTCCAACACTTCAATTCACCGTGCGAAGTGAATGGAGTGTTGCTTCACTTTCTAAATGCTGTCCTTTCAGAGAAAATCACTTTCCTTTGAAAGTGCCTCAAGCTACTTGCAAGCATTAGGAAGAAAGTCACTTGCGTTTCTCTGAAAGAGAAGCAGTCTGTTCCAACACTTCAATTCACTGTGCGAAGTGAATGGAGTGTTGCTTCACTTTCTAAATGCTGTTCTTTCAGAGAAAATCACTTTCCTTTGAAAGTGCCTTAAGCTACTTACAAACATTAGGAAGAAACTCACATGCGTTTCTCTGAAAGAGAAGCAGTCCGTTCCAACACTTCAATTCACTGTGCGAAGTGAATGGAGTGTTGCTTCACTTTCTAAATGCTGTCCAATCAGAGAAAATCACTTTCCTTTGAAAGTGCCTTAAGCTACTTGCTAGCATTAGGAAGAAACTCACATGCGTTTCTCTGAAAGAGAAGCAGTCTGTTCCAACACTTCAATTCACTGTGCGAAGTGAATGGAGTGTTGCCTCACTTTCTAAATGCTGTCCTTTCAGAGAAAATCACTTTCCATTGAAAGAGCCTTAAACTACTTTCAAGCATTCACAAAAAACTCACATGCGTTTCTCTGAAAGAGAAGCAGACTGTTCCAACACTTCAATTCACTGTGCGAAGTGAATGGAGTGTTGCTTCACTTTCTAAATGCTGTCCTTTCAGAGAAAATCCCTTTCCTTTGAATGTGCCTTAAGCTACTTACAAGCATTCAACAGAAACTCACATGCATTTCTCTGAAAGAGAAGCAATCTGTTCCAACACTTCAATTCTCTGTGCGAAGTGAATGGAGTGTTGCTTCACTTTCTAAATGCTGTCTTTTCAGAGAAAATCACTTTCCTTTGAAAGTGCCTTAAGCAACTTGCAAGCATTCACAAGAAACCCAAATGCGTTTCTATGAAAGAGAAGCACTCTGTTCCAACACTTCAATTCACTCCACGAAGTGAATGGAGTGTTGCTTCACTTTCTAAATGCTGTCCTTTCAGAGAAAATCACTTTCCTTTGAAAGTGCCTTAAGCAACTTGCAAGAATTCACAAGAAACTCACATGCGTTTCTCTGAAAGAGAAGCAATCTGTTCCAACACTTCAATTCACAGTGCGAAGTGAATGGAGTGTTGCTTCACTTTCTAAATGCTGTCCTTTCAGAGAAAATCACTTTCCTTTGAAAGTGCCTTAAGCTACTTGCAAGCATTCACAAGAAACACTAATGCGTTTCTATGAAAGAGAAGCAGTCTTTTCCAACATTTCAATTCATTGCGCGAAGGGAATGGAGTGTTGCTTTACTTTCTAAATGCTGTCCTTTCGGAGAAAATCACTTTCCTTTGAAAGAGCCTTAAGCTACTTACAAGCATTCAACAGAAACTCACATGAATTTCTCTGAAAGAGAAGCAGTCTGTTCCAACACTTCAATTCACTGTACAAAGTGAATGGAGTGTTGCTTCACTTTCTAAATGCTGTCCTTTCAGAGAAAATCACTTTCCTTTGAAAGTGCCTTAAGCAACTTGCAAGCATTCACAAGAAACACTAATGCGTTTCTATGAAAGAGAAGCACTCTGTTCCAACACTTCAATTCACTGCACGAAGGGAATGGAGTGTTGTTTCACTTTCTAAATGCTGTCCTTTCAGAGAAAATCACTTTCCTTTGAAAGTGCCTTAAGCTACTTACAAGCATTAGGAAGAAACTCACATGCGTTTCTCTGAAAGAGAAGCAGTCTGTTCCAACACTTCAATTCACTGTGCGAAGTGAATGGAGTGTTCCTTCACTTTCTAAATGCTGTCCTTTCAGAGAAAATCACTTTCCTTTGAAAGTGCCTTAAGCTACTTACAAGCATTCAACAGAAACTCACATGCATTTCTCTGAAAGAGAAGCAGTCTGTTCCAACACTTCAATTCACTGTGCGAAGTGAATGGAGTGTTGCTTCAGTTTCTAAATGCTGTCCTTTCAGAGAAAATCACTTTCCTTTGAAAGTGCCTTAAGCAACTTGCAAGCATTCACAAGAAACACTAATGCGTTTCTATGAAAGAGAGGCACTCTGTTCCAACACTTTAATTCACTGCACGAAGGGAATGGAGTGTTGCTTCACTTTCTAAATGCTGTCCTTTAAGAGAAATTCACTTTCCTTTGAAAGTGCCTTAAGCTACTTACAAGCATTCACCAGAAACTCACATGTGTTTCTCTGAAAGAGAAGCAGTCGGTTCCAACACTTCAATTCACTTTGCGAAGGGAATGGAGTGTTGCTTCACTTTCTAAATGCTGTCCTTTCAGAGAAAATCACTTTCCTTTGAAAGTGCCTCAAGCTACTTGCAAGCATTAGGAAGAAACTCACATGCGTTTCTCTGAAAGAGAAGCAGTCCGTTCCAACACTTCAATTCACTGTGCGAAGTGAATGGAGTGTTGCTTCACTTTCTAAATGCTGTTCTTTCAGAGAAAATCACTTTCCTTTGAAAGTGCCTTAAGCTACTTGCAAGCATTAGGAAGAAACTCACATGCGTTTCTCTGAAAGAGAAGCAGTCTGTTCCAACACTTCAATTCACTGTGCGAAGTGAATGGAGTGTTGCCTCACTTTCTAAATGCTGTCCTTTCAGAGAAATTCACTTTCCATTGAAAGTGCCTTAAACTACTTTCAAGCATTCACAAAAAACTCACATGCGTTTCTCTGAAAGAGAAGCAGACTGTTCCAACACTTCAATTCACTGTGCGAAGTGAATGGAGTGTTGCTTCACTTTCTAAATGCTGTCCTTTCAGAGAAAATACCTTTCCTTTGAATGTGCCTTAAGCTACTTGCAAGCATTTAACAGAAACTCAAATGCGTTTCTCTGAAAGAGAAGCAGTCTGTTCCAACACTTCAATTCACTGTGCGAAGTGAATGGAGTGTTGCTTCACTTTCTGAATGCTGTCCAATCAGAGAAAATCACTTTCCTTTGAAAGTGCCTTAAGCTACTTGCAAGCATTAGGAAGAAACTCACATGCGTTTCTCTGAAAGAGAAGCATCTCTTCCAACACTTCAATTCACTGTGCGAAGGGAATGGAGTGTTGCTTCAGTTTCTAAATGCTGTCCTTTCAGAGAAAATCACTTTCCTTTGAAACTGCCTTAAACTACTTTCAAGCATTCACAAAAAAATCACATGCGTTTCTCTGAAAGAGCAGTCTGTTCCAACAATCAATTCACAGTGCGAAGTGAATGGAGTGTTGCTTCAGTTTCTAAATGCTGTCCTTTCAGACAAAATCACTTTCCTTTGAAAGTGCCTTAAGCAACTTGCAAGAATTCACAAGAAACTCACATGCGTTTCTCTGAAAGAGAAGCAGTCTGTTCCAACACTTCAATTCACTGTGCGAAGTGAATGGAGTGTTGCTTCACTTTCTAAATGCTGTCCTTTCAGAGAAAATCACTTTCCATTGAAAGTGCCTTAAGCTACTTGTAAGCATTCACAAGAAACACTAATGCGTTTCTATGAAAGAGAAGCAGTCTTTTCCAACACTTCAATTCATTGCGCGAAGGGAATGGAGTGTTGCTTTACTTTCTAAATGCTGTCCTTTCAGAGAAAATCACTTTCCTTTGTAAGAGCCTTAAGCTACTTACAAGCATTCAACAGAAACTCACATGCATTTCTCTGAAAGAGAAGCAGTCTGTTCCAACACTTCAATTCACTGTGCAAAGTGAATGGAGTGTTGCTTCACTTTCTAAATGCTGTCCTTTCAGAGAAAATCACTTTCCTTTGAAAGTGCATTCAACTACTTACAAGCATTCACCAGAAACTCACATGCGTTTTTCTGAAAGAGAAGCAGTCTGTTCCAACACTTCAATTCACTGTGCGAAGTGAATGGAGTGTTGCTTCACTTTCTAAATGCTGTCCTTTCAGAGAAAATCACTTTCATTTGAAAGTGCCTCAAGCTACTTGCAAGCATTAGGAAGAAAGTCACATGCGTTTCTCTGAAAGAGAAGCAGTCTGTTCCAACACTTCAATTCACTGTGCGAAGTGAATGGAGTGTTGCTTCACTTTCTAAATGCTGTCCTTTCAGAGAAAATCACTTTCCTTTGATAGTGCCTTAAGCTACTTGCAAGCATTAGGAAGAAACTCACATGCGTTTCTCTGAAAGAGAAGCAGTCTGTTCCAACACTTCAATTCACTGTGTGAAGTGAATAGAGTGTTGCCTCACTTTCTAAATGCTGTCCTATCAGAGAAAATCACTTTCCTTTGAAAGTGCCTTAAACTACTTACAAGCATTTAACAGAAACTCACATGCGTTTCTCTGAAAGAGAAGCAGTCTGTTCCAACACTTCAATTCACTGTGCGAAGTGAATGGAGTGTTGCTTCACTTTCTAAATGCTGTTCTTTCAGAGAAAATCACTTTCCTTTGAAAGTGCCTTAAGCTACTTGCAAGCATTAGGAAGAAACTCACATGCGTTTCTCTGAAAGAGAAGCAGTCCATTCCAACACTTCAATTCACTGTGCGAAGTGAATGGAGTGTTGCTTCACTTTCTAAATGCTGTCCTTTCAGAGAAAATCACTTTCCTTTGAAAGTGCCTTAAGCAACTTGCAAGCATTCACAAGAGACACTAATGCGTTTATATGAAAGAGAGGCACTCTGTTCCAACACTTTAATTCACTGCACGAAGGGAATGGAGTGTTTCTTCACTTTCTAAATGCTGTCCTTTAAGAGAAAATCACTTTCCTTTGAAAATGCCTTAAGCTACTTACAAGCATTCACCAGAAACTCACATGCGTTTCTCTGAAAGAGAAGCAGTCGGTTCCAACACTTCAATTCACTGTGCGAAGTGAATGGAGTGTTGCTTCACTTTCTAAATGCTGTCCTTTCAGAGAAAATCACTTTCCTTTGAAAGTGCCTTAAGCAATTTGCAAGAATTCACAAGAAACTCACATGCCTATCTCTGAAAGAGAAGCAGTCTTTTCCAACACTTCAATTCACTGTGCGAAGTGAATGGAGTGTTGCTTCACTTTCTAAATGCTGTCCTTTCAGAGAAAATCACTTTCCTTTGAATGTGCCTTAAACTACTTTCAAGCATTCACAAAAAACTCACATGCGTTTCTCTGAAAGAGAAGCAGACTGTTCCAACACTTCAATTCACTGTGCGAAGTGAATGGAGTGTTGTTTCACTTTCTAAATGCTGTCCTTTCAGAGAAAATCCCTTTCCTTTGAATGTGCCTTAAGCTACTTGCAAGCATTTAACAGAAACTCAAATGCGTTTCTCTGAAAGAGAAGCAGTCTGTTCCAACACTTCAATTCACTGTGCGAAGTGAATGGAGTGTTGCTTCACTTTCTGAATGCTGTCCAATCAGAGAAAATCACTTTCCTTTGAAAGTGCCTTAAGCTACTTGCAAGCATTAGGAAGAAACTCACATGCGTTTCTCTGAAAGAGAAGCATCTGTTCCAACACTTCAATTCACTGTGCGAAGGGAATGGAGTGTTGCTTCAGTTTCTAAATGCTGTCCTTTCAGAGAAAATCACTTTCCTTTGAAACTGCCTTAAACTACTTTCAAGCATTCACAAAAAAATCACATGCGTTTCTCTGAAAGAGCAGTCTGTTCCAACAATCAATTCACAGTGCGAAGTGAATGGAGTGTTGCTTCAGTTTCTAAATGCTGTCCTTTCAGACAAAATCACTTTCCTTTGAAAGTGCCTTAAGCAACTTGCAAGAATTCACAAGAAACTCACATGCGTTTCTCTGAAAGAGAAGCAGTCTGTTCCAACACTTCAATTCACTGTGCGAAGTGAATGGAGTGTTGCTTCACTTTCTAAATGCTGTCCTTTCAGAGAAAATCACTTTCCATTGAAAGTGCCTTAAGCTACTTGTAAGCATTCACAAGAAACACTAATGCGTTTCTATGAAAGAGAAGCAGTCTTTTCCAACACTTCAATTCATTGCGCGAAGGGAATGGAGTGTTGCTTTACTTTCTAAATGCTGTCCTTTCAGAGAAAATCACTTTCCTTTGTAAGAGCCTTAAGCTACTTACAAGCATTCAACAGAAACTCACATGCATTTCTCTGAAAGAGAAGCAGTCTGTTCCAACACTTCAATTCACTGTGCAAAGTGAATGGAGTGTTGCTTCACTTTCTAAATGCTGTCCTTTCAGAGAAAATCACTTTCCTTTGAAAGTGCATTCAACTACTTACAAGCATTCACCAGAAACTCACATGCGTTTTTCTGAAAGAGAAGCAGTCTGTTCCAACACTTCAATTCACTGTGCGAAGTGAATGGAGTGTTGCTTCACTTTCTAAATGCTGTCCTTTCAGAGAAAATCACTTTCCTTTGAAAGTGCCTCAAGCTACTTGCAAGCATTAGGAAGAAAGTCACATGCGTTTCTCTGAAAGAGAAGCAGTCTGTTCCAACACTTCAATTCACTGTGCGAAGTGAATGGAGTGTTGCTTCACTTTCTAAATGCTGTCCTTTCAGAGAAAATCACTTTCCTTTGATAGTGCCTTAAGCTACTTGCAAGCATTAGGAAGAAACTCACATGCGTTTCTCTGAAAGAGAAGCAGTCTGTTCCAACACTTCAATTCACTGTGTGAAGTGAATAGAGTGTTGCCCCACTTTCTAAATGCTGTCCTATCAGAGAAAATCACTTTCCTTTGAAAGTGCCTTAAACTACTTACAAGCATTTAACAGAAACTCACATGCGTTTCTCTGAAAGAGAAGCAGTCTGTTCCAACACTTCAATTCACTATGCGAAGTGAATGGAGTGTTGCTTCACTTTCTAAATGCTGTTCTTTCAGAGAAAATCACTTTCCTTTGAAAGTGCCTTAAGCTACTTGCAAGCATTAGGAAGAAACTCACATGCGTTTCTCTGAAAGAGAAGCAGTCCGTTCCAACACTTCAATTCACTGTGCGAAGTGAATGGAGTGTTGCTTCACTTTCTAAATGCTGTCCTTTCAGAGAAAATCACTTTCCTTTGAAAGTGCCTTAAGCTACTTGCAAGCATTAGCAGAAACTCACATGCGTTTCTCTGAAAGAGAAGCAGTCTGTTCCAACACTTCAATTCACTGTGCGAAGTGAATGGAGTGTTGCCTCACTTTCTAAATGCTGTCCTTTCAGAGAAAATCACTTTCCATTGAAAGTGCCTTAAACTACTTTCAAACATTCACAAAAAACTCACATGCGTTTCTCTGAAAGAGAAGCAGACTGTTCCAACACTTCAATTCACTGTCCGAAGTGAATGGAGTGTTGCTTCAGTTTCTAAATGCTGTCCTTTCAGAGAAAATCCCTTTCCTTTGAATGTGCCTTAAGCTACTTACAAGCATTCAACAGAAACTCACATGCATTTCTCTGAAAGAGAAGCAATCTGTTCCAACACTTCAATTCTCTGTGCGAAGTGAATGGAGTGTTGCTTCACTTTCTAAATGCTGTCCTTTCAGAGAAAATCACTTTCCTTTGTAAGTTCCTTAAGCAACTTGCAAGCATTCACAAGAAACCCTAATGCGTTTCTATGAAAGAGAAGCACTCTGTTCCAACACTTCAATTCACTCCACGAAGTGAATGGAGTGTTGCTTCACTTTATAAATGCTGTCCTTTCAGAGAAAATCACTTTCCTTTGAAAGTGCCTTAAGCAACTTGCAAGAATTCACAAGAAACTCACATGCGTTTCTCTGAAAGAGAAGCAATCTTTTCCAACACTTCAATTCAGAGTGCGAAGTGAATGGAGTGTTGCTTCACTTTCTAAATGCTGTCCTTTCAGAGAAAATCACTTTCCTTTGAAAGTGCCTTAAGCTACTTGCAAGCATTCACAAGAAACACTAATGCGTTTCTATGAAAGAGAAGCACTCTGTTCCAAAACTTCAATTCACTGCACGAAGGGAATGGAGTGTTGTTTCACTTTCTAAATGCTGTCCTTTCAGAGAAAATCACTTTCCTTTGAAAGTGCCTTAAGCTACTTACAAGCATTAGGAAGAAACCCACATGCGTTTCTCTGAAAGAGAAGCAGTCTGTTCCAACACTTCAATTCACTGTGCGAAGTGAATGGAGTGTTGCATCACTTTCTAAATTCTGTCCTTTCAGAGAAAATCACTTTCCTTTGAAAGTGCCTTAAACTACTTTCAAGCATTCACAAAAAACTCACATGCGTTTCTCTGAAAGAGAAGCAGACTGTTCCAACACTTCAATTCACTGTGCGAAGTGAATGGAGTGTTGCTTCAGTTTCTAAATGCTGTCCTTTCAGAGAAAATCACTTTCCCTTGAAAGTGCCTTAAGCAACTTGCAAGAATTCACAAGAAACTCACATGCGTTTCTCTGAAAGAGAAGCAGTCTGTTCCAACACTTCAATTCACTGCACGAAGGGAATGGAGTGTGGCTTCACTTTCTAAATGCTGTCCTTTCAGAGAAAATCACTTTCCTTTGAAAGTGCCTTAAGCTACTTACAAGCATTCAACAGAAAGTCACATGCGTTTCTCTGAAAGAGAAGCAGACTGTTCCAACACTTCAATTCACTGTGCGAAGTGAATGGAGTGTTGCTTCACTTTCTAAATGCTGTCCTTTCAGAGAAAATCACTTTCCTTTGAAAGTGCCTTAAGCAACTTGCAAGCATTCACAAGAAACCCTAATGCGTTTCAATGAAAGAGAAGCACTCTGTTCCAACACTTCAATTCACTGCACGAAGGGAATGGAGTGTGGCTTCACTTTCTAAATGCTGTCCTTTCAGAGAAAATCACTTTCCTTTGAAAGTGCCTTAAGCTACTTTAAAGTATTCACCAGAAAATCACATGCGTTTCTCTGAAAGAGAAGCAGTCTGTTCCAACACTTCAATTCACTGTGCGACGTGAATGGAGTGTTGCTTCACATTCTAAATGCTGTCCAATCAGAGAAAATCACTTTCCTTTGAAAGTGCCTTAAGCTACTTGCAAGCATTAGGAAGAAACTCACATGCGTTTCTGTGAAAGAGAAGCATCTGTTCCAACACTTCAATTCACTGTGCGAAGTGAATGGAGTGTTGCTTCACTTTCTAAATTCTGTCTTTTCAGAGAAAATCACTTTCCTTTGAGAGTGCCATAAACTACTTTCAAGCATTCACAAAAAACTCACATGCGTTTCTCTGAAAGAGAAGCAGTCTGTTCCAACACTTCAATTCACTGTGTGAAGTGAATAGAGTGTTGCCTCACTTTCTAAATGCTGTCCTTTCAGAGAAAATCACTTTCCTTTGAAAGTGCCTTAAGCTACTTACAAGCATTTAACAGAAACTCACATGCGTTTCTCTGAAAGAGAAGCAGTCTGTTCCAACACTTCAATTCACTGTGCGAAGTGAATGGAGTGTTGCTTCACATTCTAAATGCTGTTCTTTCAGAGAAAATCAGTTTCCTTTGAAAGTGCCTTAAGCTACTTGCAAGCATTAGGAAGAAACTCACATGCGTTTCTGTGAAAGAGAAGCATCTGTTCCAACACTTCAATTCACTGTGCGAAGTGAATGGAGTGTTGCTTCACTTTCTAAATTCTGTCCTTTCAGAGAAATTCACTTTCCTTTGAAAGTGCCTTAAACTACTTTCAAGCATTCACAAAAAACTCACATGCGTTTCTCTGAAAGAGAAGCAGTCTGTTCCAACACTTCAATTCACTGTGCGAAGTGAATGGAGTGTTGCTTCAGTTTCTAAATGCTGTCCTTTCAGAGAAAATCACTTTCCATTGAAAGTGCCTTAAGCAACTTGCAAGAATTCACAAGAAACTCACATGCGTTTCTCTGAAAGAGAAGCAGTCTGTTCCAACACTTCAATTCACTGTGCGAAGTGAATGGAGTGTTGCTTCACTTTCTAAATGCTGTCCTTTCAGAGAAAATCACTTTCCTTTGAAAGAGCCTTAAGCTACTTACAAGCATTCAACAGAAACTCACATGCATTTCTCTGAAAGAGAAGCAGTCTGTTCCAACACTTCAATTCACTGTACAAAGTGAATGGAGTGTTGCTTCACTTTCTAAATGCTGTCCTTTCAGAGATAATCACTTTCCTTTGAAAGTGCCTTAAGCTACTTACAAGCATTCAACAGAAACTCACATGAATTTCTCTGAAAGAGAAGCAATCTGTTCCAACACTTCAATTAACTGTGCAAAGTGAATCGAGTGTTGCTTCACTTTCTAAATGCTGTCCTTTCAGAGAAAATCACTTTCCTTTGAAAGTGCATTAAGCTACTTACAAGCATTCACCAGAAACTCACATGCGTTTTTCTGAAAGAGAAGCAGTCTGTTCCAACACTTCAATTCACTGTGCGAAGTGAATGGAGTGTTGCTTCACTTTCTAAATGCTGTCCTTTCAGAGAAAATCACTTTCCTTTGAAAGTGCCTTAAGCTACTTGCAAGCATTAGGAAGAAACTCACATGCGTTTCTCTGAAAGAGAAGCAGTCTGTTCAAACACTTCAATTCACTGTGCGAAGTGAATGGAGTGTTGCTTCACTTTCTAAATGCTGTCCTTTCAGAGAAAATCACTTTCCTTTGATAGTGCCTTAAGCTACTTGCAAGCATTAGGAAGAAACTCACATGCGTTTCTCTGAAAGAGAAGCAGTCTGTTCCAACACTTCAATTCACTGTGTGAAGTGAATAGAGCGTTGCCTCACTTTCTAAATGCTGTCCTTTCAGAGAAAATCACTTTCCTTTGAAAGTGCCTTAAACTACTTACAAGCATTTAACAGAAACTCACATGCGTTTCTCTGAAAGAGAAGCAGTCGGTTCCAACACTTCAATTCACTGTGCGAAGTGAATGGAGTGTTGCTTCACTTTCTAAATGCTGTTCTTTCAGAGAAAATCACTTTCCTTTGAAAGTGCCTTAAGCTACTTGCAAGCATTAGGAAGAAACTCACATGCGTTTCTCTGAAAGAGAAGCAGTCCGTTCCAACACTTCAAATCACTGTGCGAAGTGAATGGAGTGTTGCTTCACTTTCTAAATGCTGTCCTTTCAGAGAAAATCACTTTCCATTGAAAGTGCCTTAAACTACTTTCAAGCATTCACAAAAAACTCACATGCGTTTCTCCTAAAGAGAAGCAGACTGTTCCAACACTTCAATTCACTGTGCAAAGTGAATGGAGTGTTGCTTCACTTTCTAAATGCTGTCCTTTCAGAGAAAATCACTTTCCTTTGAAAGTGCCTTAATAACTTGCAAGCATTCACAAGAAACCCTAATGCGTTTCTATGAAAGAGAAGCACTCTGTTCCAACACTTCAGTTCACTCCACGAAGGGAATGGAGTGTTGCTTCACTTTCTAAATGCTGTCCTTTCAGAGAAAATCACTTTCCTTTACAAGTGCCTTAAGCTACTTAAAAGCATTCACCAGAAACTCACATGCGTTTCTCTGAAAGAGAAGCAGTCTGTTCCAACACTTCAATTCACTGTGCGAAGTGAATGGAGTGTTGCTTCACTTTCTAAATGCTGTCCTTTCAGAGAAAATCACTTTCCTTTGAAAGTGCATTAAGCTACTTACAAGCATTCACCAGAAACTCACATGCATTTCTCTGAAAGAGAAGCAGTCTGTTCCAACACTTCAATTCACTGTGCGAAGTGAACGGAGTGTTGCTTAACTTTCTAAATGCTGTCCTTTCAGAGAAAATCACTTTCCTTTGAAAGTGCCTTAAGCTACTTGCAAGAATTAGGAAGAAACTCACATGCGTTTCTCTGAAAGAGAAGCAGTCTGTTCCAACACTTCAATTCACTGTGCGAAGTGAATGGAGTGTTGCTTCACTTTCTAAATGCTGTCCTTTCAGAGAAAATCACTTTCCTTTGATAGTGCCTTAAGCTACTTGCAAGCATTAGGAAGAAACTCACATGCGTTTCTCTGAAAGAGAAGCAGTCTGTTCCAATACTTCAATTCACTGTGCGAAGTGAATGGAGTGTTGCCTCACTTTCTAAATGCTGTCCTTTCAGAGAAAATCACTTTCCATTGAAAGTGCCTTAAACTACTTTCAAGCATTCACAAAAAACTCACATGCGTTTCTCTGAAAAAGAAGCAGACTGTTCCAACACTTCAATTCACTCTGCGAAGTGAATGGAGTGTTGCTTCACTTTCTAAATGCTGTCCTTTCAGAGAAAATCCCTTTCCTTTGAATGTGCCTTAAGCTACTTACAAGCATTCAACAGAAAGTCACATGCGTTTCTCTGAAAGAGAAGCAGACTGTTCCAACACTTCAATTCACTGTGCGAAGTGAATGGAGTGTTGCTTCACTTTCTAAATGCTGTCCTTTCAGAGAAAATCACTTTCCTTTGAAAGTGCCTTAAGCAACTTGCAAGCATTCACAAGAAACCCTAATGCGTTTCAATGAAAGAGAAGCACTCTGTTCCAACACTTCAATTCACTGCACGAAGGGAATGGAGTGTGGCTTCACTTTCTAAATGCTGTCCTTTCAGAGAAAATCACTTTCCTTTGAAAGTGCCTTAAGCTACTTTAAAGTATTCACCAGAAAATCACATGCGTTTCTCTGAAAGAGAAGCAGTCTGTTCCAACACTTCAATTCACTGTGCGAAGTGAATGGAGTGTTGCTTCACTTTCTAAATGCTGTCCTTTCAGAGAAAATCACTTTCCTTTGAAAGAGCCTTAAGCTACTTACAAGCATTCAACAGAAACTCACATGCATTTCTCTGAAAGAGAAGCAGTCTGTTCCAACACTTCAATTCACTGTACAAAGTGAATGGAGTGTTGCTTCACTTTCTAAATGCTGTCCTTTCAGAGAAAATCACTTTCCTTTGAAAGTGCCTTAAGCTACTTACAAGCATTCAACAGAAACTCACATGAATTTCTCTGAAAGAGAAGCAATCTGTTCCAACACTTCAATTAACTGTGCAAAGTGAATCGAGTGTTGCTTCACTTTCTAAATGCTGTCCTTTCAGAGAAAATCACTTTCCTTTGAAAGTGCATTAAGCTACTTACAAGCATTCACCAGAAACTCACATGCGTTTTTCTGAAAGAGAAGCAGTCTGTTCCAACACTTCAATTCACTGCACGAAGGTAATCGAGTGTTGCTTCACTTTCTAAATGCTGTCCTTTCAGAGAAAATCACTTTCCTTTGAAAGTGCCTTAAGCTACTTGCAAGCATTAGGAAGAAACTCACATGCGTTTCTCTGAAAGAGAAGCAGTCTGTTCAAACACTTCAATTCACTGTGCGAAGTGAATGGAGTGTTGCTTCACTTTCTAAATGCTGTCCTTTCAGAGAAAATCACTTTCCTTTGATAGTGCCTTAAGCTACTTGCAAGCATTAGGAAGAAACTCACATGCGTTTCTCTGAAAGAGAAGCAGTCTGTTCCAACACTTCAATTCACTGTGTGAAGTGAATAGATTGTTGCCTCACTTTCTAAATGCTGTCCTTTCAGAGAAAATCACTTTCCTTTGAAAGTGCCTTAAACTACTTACAAGCATTTAACAGAAACTCACATGCGTTTCTCTGAAAGAGAAGCAGTCTGTTCCAACACTTCAATTCACTGTGCGAAGTGAATGGAGTGTTGCTTCACTTTCTAAATGCTGTTCTTTCAGAGAAAATCACTTTCCTTTGAAAGTGCCTTAAGCTACTTGCAAGCATTAGGAAGAAACTCACATGCGTTTCTCTGAAAGAGAAGCAGTCCGTTCCAACACTTCAAATCACTGTGCGAAGTGAATGGAGTGTTGCTTCACTTTCTAAATGCTGTCCTTTCAGAGAAAATCACTTTCCATTGAAAGTGCCTTAAACTACTTTCAAGCATTCACAAAAAACTCACATGCGTTTCTCCTAAAGAGAAGCAGACTGTTCCAACACTTCAATTCACTGTGCAAAGTGAATGGAGTGTTGCTTCACTTTCTAAATGCTGTCCTTTCAGAGAAAATCACTTTCCTTTGAAAGTGCCTTAATAACTTGCAAGCATTCACAAGAAACCCTAATGCGTTTCTATGAAAGAGAAGCACTCTGTTCCAACACTTCAGTTCACTCCACGAAGGGAATGGAGTGTTGCTTCACTTTCTAAATGCTGTCCTTTCAGAGAAAATCACTTTCCTTTACAAGTGCCTTAAGCTACTTAAAAGCATTCACCAGAAACTCACATGCGTTTCTCTGAAAGAGAAGCAGTCTGTTCCAACACTTCAATTCACTGTGCGAAGTGAATGGAGTGTTGCTTCACTTTCTAAATGCTGTCCTTTCAGAGAAAATCACTTTCCTTTGAAAGAGCCTTAAGCTACTTACAAGCATTCAACAGAAACTCACATGCATTTCTCTGAAAGAGAAGCAGTCTGTTCCAACACTTCAATTCACTGTACAAAGTGAATGGAGTGTTGCTTCACTTTCTAAATGCTGTCCTTTCAGAGAAAATCACTTTCCTTTGAAAGTGCCTTAAGCTACTTACAAGCATTCAACAGAAACTCACATGAATTTCTCTGAAAGAGAAGCAATCTGTTCCAACACTTCAATTAACTGTGCAAAGTGAATCGAGTGTTGCTTCACTTTCTAAATGCTGTCCTTTCAGAGAAAATCACTTTCCTTTGAAAGTGCATTAAGCTACTTACAAGCATTCACCAGAAACTCACATGCGTTTTTCTGAAAGAGAAGCAGTCTGTTCCAACACTTCAATTCACTGCACGAAGGTAATCGAGTGTTGCTTCACTTTCTAAATGCTGTCCTTTCAGAGAAAATCACTTTCCTTTGAAAGTGCCTTAAGCTACTTGCAAGCATTAGGAAGAAACTCACATGCGTTTCTCTGAAAGAGAAGCAGTCTGTTCAAACACTTCAATTCACTGTGCGAAGTGAATGGAGTGTTGCTTCACTTTCTAAATGCTGTCCTTTCAGAGAAAATCACTTTCCTTTGATAGTGCCTTAAGCTACTTGCAAGCATTAGGAAGAAACTCACATGCGTTTCTCTGAAAGAGAAGCAGTCTGTTCCAACACTTCAATTCACTGTGTGAAGTGAATAGATTGTTGCCTCACTTTCTAAATGCTGTCCTTTCAGAGAAAATCACTTTCCTTTGAAAGTGCCTTAAACTACTTACAAGCATTTAACAGAAACTCACATGCGTTTCTCTGAAAGAGAAGCAGTCTGTTCCAACACTTCAATTCACTGTGCGAAGTGAATGGAGTGTTGCTTCACTTTCTAAATGCTGTTCTTTCAGAGAAAATCACTTTCCTTTGAAAGTGCCTTAAGCTACTTGCAAGCATTAGGAAGAAACTCACATGCGTTTCTCTGAAAGAGAAGCAGTCCGTTCCAACACTTCAAATCACTGTGCGAAGTGAATGGAGTGTTGCTTCACTTTCTAAATGCTGTCCTTTCAGAGAAAATCACTTTCCATTGAAAGTGCCTTAAACTACTTTCAAGCATTCACAAAAAACTCACATGCGTTTCTCCTAAAGAGAAGCAGACTGTTCCAACACTTCAATTCACTGTGCAAAGTGAATGGAGTGTTGCTTCACTTTCTAAATGCTGTCCTTTCAGAGAAAATCACTTTCCTTTGAAAGTGCCTTAATAACTTGCAAGCATTCACAAGAAACCCTAATGCGTTTCTATGAAAGAGAAGCACTCTGTTCCAACACTTCAGTTCACTCCACGAAGGGAATGGAGTGTTGCTTCACTTTCTAAATGCTGTCCTTTCAGAGAAAATCACTTTCCTTTACAAGTGCCTTAAGCTACTTAAAAGCATTCACCAGAAACTCACATGCGTTTCTCTGAAAGAGAAGCAGTCTGTTCCAACACTTCAATTCACTGTGCGAAGTGAATGGAGTGTTGCTTCACTTTCTAAATGCTGTCCTTTCAGAGAAAATCACTTTCCTTTGAAAGTGCATTAAGCTACTTACAAGCATTCACCAGAAACTCACATGCATTTCTCTGAAAGAGAAGCAGTCTGTTCCAACACTTCAATTCACTGTGCGAAGTGAACGGAGTGTTGCTTAACTTTCTAAATGCTGTCCTTTCAGAGAAAATCACTTTCCTTTGAAAGTGCCTTAAGCTACTTGCAAGAATTAGGAAGAAACTCACATGCGTTTCTCTGAAAGAGAAGCAGTCTGTTCCAACACTTCAATTCACTGTGCGAAGTGAATGGAGTGTTGCTTCACTTTCTAAATGCTGTCCTTTCAGAGAAAATCACTTTCCTTTGATAGTGCCTTAAGCTACTTGCAAGCATTAGGAAGAAACTCACATGCGTTTCTCTGAAAGAGAAGCAGTCTGTTCCAATACTTCAATTCACTGTGCGAAGTGAATGGAGTGTTGCCTCACTTTCTAAATGCTGTCCTTTCAGAGAAAATCACTTTCCATTGAAAGTGCCTTAAACTACTTTCAAGCATTCACAAAAAACTCACATGCGTTTCTCTGAAAAAGAAGCAGACTGTTCCAACACTTCAATTCACTCTGCGAAGTGAATGGAGTGTTGCTTCACTTTCTAAATGCTGTCCTTTCAGAGAAAATCCCTTTCCTTTGAATGTGCATTAAGCTACTTACAAGCATTCAACAGAAAGTCACATGCGTTTCTCTGAAAGAGAAGCAGACTGTTCCAACACTTCAATTCACTGTGCGAAGTGAATGGAGTGTTGCTTCACTTTCTAAATGCTGTCCTTTCAGAGAAAATCACTTTCCTTTGAAAGTGCCTTAAACAACTTGCAAGCATTCACAAGAAACCCTAATGCGTTTCAATGAAAGAGAAGCACTCTGTTCCAACACTTCAATTCACTGTGCGAAGTGAATGGAGTGTTGCTTCACTTTCTAAATGCTGTCCTTTCAGAGAAAATCACTTTCCTTTGAAAGTGCCTTAAGCTACTTTAAAGTATTCACCAGAAAATCACATGCGTTTCTCTGAAAGAGAAGCAGTCTGTTCCAACACTTCAATTCACTGTGCGACGTGAATGGAGTGTTGCTTCACATTCTAAATGCTGTCCAATCAGAGAAAATCACTTTCCTTTGAAAGTGCCTTAAGCTACTTGCAAGCATTAGGAAGAAACTCACATGCGTTTCTGTGAAAGAGAAGCATCTGTTCCAACACTTCAATTCACTGTGCGAAGTGAATGGAGTGTTGCTTCACTTTCTAAATTCTGTCTTTTCAGAGAAAATCACTTTCCTTTGAGAGTGCCTTAAACTACTTTCAAGCATTCACAAAAAACTCACATGCGTTTCTCTGAAAGAGAAGCAGTCTGTTCCAACACTTCAATTCACTGTGTGAAGTGAATAGAGTGTTGCCTCACTTTCTAAATGCTGTCCTTTCAGAGAAAATCACTTTCCTTTGAAAGTGCCTTAAGCTACTTACAAGCATTTAACAGAAACTCACATGCGTTTCTCTGAAAGAGAAGCAGTCTGTTCCAACACTTCAATTCACTGTGCGAAGTGAATGGAGTGTTGCTTCACATTCTAAATGCTGTTCTTTCAGAGAAAATCAGTTTCCTTTGAAAGTGCCTTAAGCTACTTGCAAGCATTAGGAAGAAACTCACATGCGTTTCTGTGAAAGAGAAGCATCTGTTCCAACACTTCAATTCACTGTGCGAAGTGAATGGAGTGTTGCTTCACTTTCTAAATTCTGTCCTTTCAGAGAAAATCACTTTCCTTTGAAAGTGCCTTAAACTACTTTCAAGCATTCACAAAAAACTCACATGCGTTTCTCTGAAAGAGAAGCAGTCTGTTCCAACACTTCAATTCACTGTGCGAAGTGAATGGAGTGTTGCTTCAGTTTCTAAATGCTGTCCTTTCAGAGAAAATCACTTTCCATTGAAAGTGCCTTAAGCAACTTGCAAGAATTCACAAGAAACTCACATGCGTTTCTCTGAAAGAGAAGCAGTCTGTTCCAACACTTCAATTCACTGTGCGCAGTGAATGGAGTGTTGCTTCACTTTCTAAATGCGGTCCTTTCAGAGAAAATCACTTTCCTTTGAAAGAGCCTTAAGCTACTTACAAGCATTCAACAGAAACTCACATGCATTTCTCTGAAAGAGAAGCAGTCTGTTCCAACACTTCAATTCACTGTACAAAGTGAATGGAGTGTTGCTTCACTTTCTAAATGCTGTCCTTTCAGAGAAAATCACTTTCCTTTGAAAGTGCCTTAAGCTACTTACAAGCATTCAACAGAAACTCACATGAATTTCTCTGAAAGAGAAGCAATCTGTTCCAACACTTCAATTAACTGTGCAAAGTGAATCGAGTGTTGCTTCACTTTCTAAATGCTGTCCTTTCAGAGAAAATCACTTTCCTTTGAAAGTGCATTAAGCTACTTACAAGCATTCACCAGAAACTCACATGCGTTTTTCTGAAAGAGAAGCAGTCTGTTCCAACACTTCAATTCACTGTGCGAAGTGAATGGAGTGTTGCTTCACTTTCTAAATGCTGTCCTTTCAGAGAAAATCACTTTCCTTTGAAAGTGCCTTAAGCTACTTGCAAGCATTAGGAAGAAACTCACATGCGTTTCTCTGAAAGAGAAGCAGTCTGTTCAAACACTTCAATTCACTGTGCGAAGTGAATGGAGTGTTGCTTCACTTTCTAAATGCTGTCCTTTCAGAGAAAATCACTTTCCTTTGATAGTGCCTTAAGCTACTTGCAAGCATTAGGAAGAAACTCACATGCGTTTCTCTGAAAGAGAAGCAGTCTGTTCCAACACTTCAATTCACTGTGTGAAGTGAATAGAGTGTTGCCTCACTTTCTAAATGCTGTCCTTTCAGAGAAAATCACTTTCCTTTGAAAGTGCCTTAAACTACTTACAAGCATTTAACAGAAACTCACATGCGTTTCTCTGAAAGAGAAGCAGTCTGTTCCAACACTTCAATTCACTGTGCGAAGTGAATGGAGTGTTGCTTCACTTTCTAAATGCTGTTCTTTCAGAGAAAATCACTTTCCTTTGAAAGTGCCTTAAGCTACTTGCAAGCATTAGGAAGAAACTCACATGCGTTTCTCTGAAAGAGAAGCAGTCCGTTCCAACACTTCAAATCACTGTGCGAAGTGAATGGAGTGTTGCTTCACTTTCTAAATGCTGTCCTTTCAGAGAAAATCACTTTCCATTGAAAGTGCCTTAAACTACTTTCAAGCATTCACAAAAAACTCACATGCGTTTCTCCTAAAGAGAAGCAGACTGTTCCAACACTTCAATTCACTGTGCAAAGTGAATGGAGTGTTGCTTCACTTTCTAAATGCTGTCCTTTCAGAGAAAATCACTTTCCTTTGAAAGAGCCTTAAGCTACTTACAAGCATTCAACAGAAACTCACATGAATTTCTCTGAAAGAGAAGCAGTCTGTTCCAACACTTCAATGCACTGTGCGATGTGAATGGAGTGTTGCCTCACTTTCTAAATGCTGTCCTTTGAGAGAAAATCACTTTCCATTGAAAGTGCCTTAAACTACTTTCAAGCATTCACAAAAAACTCACATGCGTTTCTCCTAAAGAGAAGCAGTCTGTTCCAACACTTCAATTCACTGTGCGAAGTGAACGGAGTGTTGCTTAACTTTCTAAATGCTGTCCTTTCAGAGAAAATCACTTTCCTTTGAAAGTGCCTTAAGCTACTTGCAAGAATTAGGAAGAAACTCACATGCGTTTCTCTGAAAGAGAAGCAGTCTGTTCCAACACTTCAATTCACTGTGCGAAGTGAATGGAGTGTTGCTTCACTTTCTAAATGCTGTCCTTTCAGAGAAAATCACTTTCCTTTGATAGTGCCTTAAGCTACTTGCAAGCATTAGGAAGAAACTCACATGCGTTTCTCTGAAAGAGAAGCAGTCTGTTCCAATACTTCAATTCACTGTGCGAAGTGAATGGAGTGTTGCCTCACTTTCTAAATGCTGTCCTTTCAGAGAAAATCACTTTCCATTGAAAGTGCCTTAAACTACTTTCAAGCATTCACAAAAAACTCACATGCGTTTCTCTGAAAAAGAAGCAGACTGTTCCAACACTTCAATTCACTCTGCGAAGTGAATGGAGTGTTGCTTCACTTTCTAAATGCTGTCCTTTCAGAGAAAATCCCTTTCCTTTGAATGTGCATTAAGCTACTTACAAGCATTCAACAGAAAGTCACATGCGTTTCTCTGAAAGAGAAGCAGACTGTTCCAACACTTCAATTCACTGTGCGAAGTGAATGGAGTGTTGCTTCACTTTCTAAATGCTGTCCTTTCAGAGAAAATCACTTTCCTTTGAAAGTGCCTTAAGCAACTTGCAAGCATTCACAAGAAACCCTAATGCGTTTCAATGAAAGAGAAGCACTCTGTTCCAACACTTCAATTCACTGTGCGAAGTGAATGGAGTGTTGCTTCACTTTCTAAATGCTGTCCTTTCAGAGAAAATCACTTTCCTTTGAAAGTGCCTTAAGCTACTTTAAAGTATTCACCAGAAAATCACATGCGTTTCTCTGAAAGAGAAGCAGTCTGTTCCAACACTTCAATTCACTGTGCGACGTGAATGGAGTGTTGCTTCACATTCTAAATGCTGTCCAATCAGAGAAAATCACTTTCCTTTGAAAGTGCCTTAAGCTACTTGCAAGCATTAGGAAGAAACTCACATGCGTTTCTGTGAAAGAGAAGCATCTGTTCCAACACTTCAATTCACTGTGCGAAGTGAATGGAGTGTTGCTTCACTTTCTAAATTCTGTCTTTTCAGAGAAAATCACTTTCCTTTGAGAGTGCCTTAAACTACTTTCAAGCATTCACAAAAAACTCACATGCGTTTCTCTGAAAGAGAAGCAGTCTGTTCCAACACTTCAATTCACTGTGTGAAGTGAATAGAGTGTTGCCTCACTTTCTAAATGCTGTCCTTTCAGAGAAAATCACTTTCCTTTGAAAGTGCCTTAAGCTACTTACAAGCATTTAACAGAAACTCACATGCGTTTCTCTGAAAGAGAAGCAGTCTGTTCCAACACTTCAATTCACTGTGCGAAGTGAATGGAGTGTTGCTTCACATTCTAAATGCTGTTCTTTCAGAGAAAATCAGTTTCCTTTGAAAGTGCCTTAAGCTACTTGCAAGCATTAGGAAGAAACTCACATGCGTTTCTGTGAAAGAGAAGCATCTGTTCCAACACTTCAATTCACTGTGCGAAGTGAATGGAGTGTTGCTTCACTTTCTAAATTCTGTCCTTTCAGAGAAAATCACTTTCCTTTGAAAGTGCCTTAAACTACTTTCAAGCATTCACAAAAAACTCACATGCGTTTCTCTGAAAGAGAAGCAGTCTGTTCCAACACTTCAATTCACTGTGCGAAGTGAATGGAGTGTTGCTTCAGTTTCTAAATGCTGTCCTTTCAGAGAAAATCACTTTCCATTGAAAGTGCCTTAAGCAACTTGCAAGAATTCACAAGAAACTCACATGCGTTTCTCTGAAAGAGAAGCAGTCTGTTCCAACACTTCAATTCACTGTGCGCAGTGAATGGAGTGTTGCTTCACTTTCTAAATGCGGTCCTTTCAGAGAAAATCACTTTCCTTTGAAAGAGCCTTAAGCTACTTACAAGCATTCAACAGAAACTCACATGCATTTCTCTGAAAGAGAAGCAGTCTGTTCCAACACTTCAATTCACTGTACAAAGTGAATGGAGTGTTGCTTCACTTTCTAAATGCTGTCCTTTCAGAGAAAATCACTTTCCTTTGAAAGTGCCTTAAGCTACTTACAAGCATTCAACAGAAACTCACATGAATTTCTCTGAAAGAGAAGCAATCTGTTCCAACACTTCAATTAACTGTGCAAAGTGAATCGAGTGTTGCTTCACTTTCTAAATGCTGTCCTTTCAGAGAAAATCACTTTCCTTTGAAAGTGCATTAAGCTACTTACAAGCATTCACCAGAAACTCACATGCGTTTTTCTGAAAGAGAAGCAGTCTGTTCCAACACTTCAATTCACTGTGCGAAGTGAATGGAGTGTTGCTTCACTTTCTAAATGCTGTCCTTTCAGAGAAAATCACTTTCCTTTGAAAGTGCCTTAAGCTACTTGCAAGCATTAGGAAGAAACTCACATGCGTTTCTCTGAAAGAGAAGCAGTCTGTTCAAACACTTCAATTCACTGTGCGAAGTGAATGGAGTGTTGCTTCACTTTCTAAATGCTGTCCTTTCAGAGAAAATCACTTTCCTTTGATAGTGCCTTAAGCTACTTGCAAGCATTAGGAAGAAACTCACATGCGTTTCTCTGAAAGAGAAGCAGTCTGTTCCAACACTTCAATTCACTGTGTGAAGTGAATAGAGTGTTGCCTCACTTTCTAAATGCTGTCCTTTCAGAGAAAATCACTTTCCTTTGAAAGTGCCTTAAACTACTTACAAGCATTTAACAGAAACTCACATGCGTTTCTCTGAAAGAGAAGCAGTCTGTTCCAACACTTCAATTCACTGTGCGAAGTGAATGGAGTGTTGCTTCACTTTCTAAATGCTGTTCTTTCAGAGAAAATCACTTTCCTTTGAAAGTGCCTTAAGCTACTTGCAAGCATTAGGAAGAAACTCACATGCGTTTCTCTGAAAGAGAAGCAGTCCGTTCCAACACTTCAAATCACTGTGCGAAGTGAATGGAGTGTTGCTTCACTTTCTAAATGCTGTCCTTTCAGAGAAAATCACTTTCCATTGAAAGTGCCTTAAACTACTTTCAAGCATTCACAAAAAACTCACATGCGTTTCTCCTAAAGAGAAGCAGACTGTTCCAACACTTCAATTCACTGTGCAAAGTGAATGGAGTGTTGCTTCACTTTCTAAATGCTGTCCTTTCAGAGAAAATCACTTTCCTTTGAAAGAGCCTTAAGCTACTTACAAGCATTCAACAGAAACTCACATGAATTTCTCTGAAAGAGAAGCAGTCTGTTCCAACACTTCAATGCACTGTGCGATGTGAATGGAGTGTTGCCTCACTTTCTAAATGCTGTCCTTTGAGAGAAAATCACTTTCCATTGAAAGTGCCTTAAACTACTTTCAAGCATTCACAAAAAACTCACATGCATTTCTCTGAAAGAGAAGCAGACTGTTCCAACACTTCAATTCACTGTGCGAAGTGAATGGAGTGTTGCTTCACTTTCTAAATGCTGTCCTTTCAGAGAAAATCCCTTTCCTTTGAATGTGCATTAAGCTACTTACAAGCATTCAACAGAAGCTCACATGCATTTCTCTGAAAGAGAAGCAATCTGTTCCAACACTTCAATTCTCTGTGCAAAGTGAATGGAGTGTTGCTTCACTTTCTAAATGCTGTCCTTTCAGAGAAAATCACTTTCCTTTGAAAGTGCCTTAATAACTTGCAAGCATTCACAAGAAACCCTAATGCGTTTCTATGAAAGAGAAGCACTCTGTTCCAACACTTCAGTTCACTCCACGAAGGGAATGGAGTGTTGCTTCACTTTCTAAATGCTGTCCTTTCAGAGAAAATCACTTTCCTTTACAAGTGCCTTAAGGTACTTAAAAGCATTCACCAGAAACTCACATGCGTTTCTCTGAAAGAGAAGCAGTCTGTTCCAACACTTCAATTCACTGTGCGAAGTGAATGGAGTGTTGCTTCACTTTCTAAATGCTGTCCTTTCAGAGAAAATCACTTTCCTTTGAAAGTGCATTAAGCTACTTACAAGCATTCACCAGAAACTCACATGCATTTCTCTGAAAGAGAAGCAGTCTGTTCCAACACTTCAATTCACTGTGCGAAGTGAATGGAGTGTTGCTTCACTTTCTAAATGCTGTCCTTTCAGAGAAAATCACTTTCCTTTGAAAGTGCCTTAAGCTACTTGCAAGCATTAGGAAGAAACTCACAAGCGTTTCTCTGAAAGAGAAGCAGTCTGTTCCAACACTTCAATTCACTGTGCGAAGTGAATGGAGTGTTGCTTCACTTTCTAAATGCTGTCCTTTCAGAGAAAATCACTTTCCTTTGATAGTGCCTTAAGCTACTTGCAAGCATTAGGAAGAAACTCACATGCGTTTCTCTGAAAGAGAAGCAGTCTGTTCCAATACTTCAATTCACTGTGCGAAGTGAATGGAGTGTTGCCTCACTTTCTAAATGCTGTCCTTTCAGAGAAAATCACTTTCCCTTGAAAGTGCCTTAAACTACTTTCAAGCATTCACAAAAAACTCCCATGCGTTTCTCTGAAAGAGAAGCAGACTGTTCCAACACTTCAATTCACTCTGCGAAGTGAATGGAGTGTTGCTTCACTTTCTAAATGCTGTCCTTTCAGAGAAAATCCCTTTCCTTTGAATGTGCCTTAAGCTACTTACAAGCATTCAACAGAAAGTCTCATGCGTTTCTCTGAAAGAGAAGCAGACTGTTCCAACACTTCAATTCACTGTGCGAAGTGAATGGAGTGTTGCTTCACTTTCTAAATGCTGTCCTTTCAGAGAAAATCACTTTCCTTTGAAAGTGCCTTAAGCAACTTGCAAGCATTCACAAGAAAGCCTAATGCGTTTCAATGAAAGAGAAGCACTCTGTTCCAACACTTCAATTCACTGCACGAAGGGAATGGAGTGTGGCTTCACTTTCTAAATGCTGTCCTTTCAGAGAAAATCACTTTCCTTTGAAAGTGCCTTAAGCTACTTTAAAGTATTCACCAGAAACTCACATGCGTTTCTCTGAAAGAGAAGCAGTCTGTTCCAACACTTCAATTCACTGTGCGACGTGAATGGAGTGTTGCTTCACATTCTAAATGCTGTCCAATCAGAGAAAATCACTTTCCTTTGAAAGTGCCTTAAGCTACTTGCAAGCATTAGGAAGAAACTCACATGCGTTTCTGTGAAAGAGAAGCAGTCTGTTCCAACACTTCAATTCACTGTGCGAAGTGAATGGAGTGTTGCTTCACTTTCTAAATTCTGTCTTTTCAGAGAAAATCACTTTCCTTTGAAAGTGCCTTAAACTACTTTCAAGCATTCACAAAAAACTCACATGCGTTTCTCTGAAAGAGAAGCAGTCTGTTCCAACACTTCAATTCACTGTGTGAAGTGAATAGAGTGTTGCCTCACTTTCTAAATGCTGTCCTTTCAGAGAAAATCACTTTCCTTTGAAAGTGCCTTAAGCTACTTACAAGCATTTAACAGAAACTCACATGCGTTTCTCTGAAAGAGAAGCAGTCTGTTCCAACACTTCAATTCACTGTGCGAAGTGAATGGAGTGTTGCTTCACTTTCTAAATGCTGTTCTTTCAGAGAAAATCAGTTTCCTTTGAAAGTGCCTTAAGCTACTTGCAAGCATTAGGAAGAAACTCACATGCGTTTCTCTGAAAGAGAAGCAGTCCGTTCCAACACTTCAATTCACTCTGCGAAGTGAATGGAGTGTTTCTTCACTTTCTAAATGCTGTCCTTTCAGAGAAAATCACTTTCCTTTGAAAGTGCCTTAAGCAACTTGCAAGAATTCACAAGAAACTCACATGCGTTTCTCCTAAAGAGAAGCAGTCTGTTCCAACACTTCAATTCACTGTGCGAAGTGAATGGAGTGTTGCTTCACTTTCTAAATGCTGTCCTTTCAGAGAAAATCACTTTCCTTTGAAAGAGCCTTAAGCTACTTACAAGCATTCAACAGAAACTCACATGCATTTCTCTGAAAGAAAAGCAGTCTGTTCCAACACTTCAATTCACTGTACAAAGTGAATGGAGTGTTGCTTCACTTTCTAAATGCTGTCCTTTCAGAGAAAATCACTTTCCTTTGAAAGTGCCTTAAGCTACTTACAAGCATTCAACAGAAACTCACATGAATTTCTCTGAAAGAGAAGCAATCTGTTCCAACACTTCAATTAACTGTGCAAAGTGAATGGAGTGTTGCTTCACTTTCTAAATGCTGTCCTTTCAGAGAAAATCACTTTCCTTTGAAAGTGCATTAAGCTACTTACAAGCATTCACCAGAAACTCACATGCGTTTTTCTGAAAGAGAAGCAGTCTGTTCCAACACTTCAATTCACTGTGCGAAGTGAATGGAGTGTTGCTTCACTTTCTAAATGCTGTCCTTTCAGAGAAAATCACTTTCCTTTGAAAGTGCCTTAAGCTACTTGCAAGCATTAGGAAGAAACTCACATGCGTTTCTCTGAAAGAGAAGCAGTCTGTTCCAACACTTCAATTCACTGTGTGAAGTGAATAGAGTGTTTCCTCACTTTCTAAATGCTGTCCTTTCAGAGAAAATCACTTTCCTTTGAAAGTGCCTTAAGCTACTTACAAGCATTCAACAGAAACTCACATGCGTTTTTCTGAAAGAGAAGCAGTCTGTTCCAACACTTCAATTCACTGTGCGAAGTGAATGGAGTGTTGCTTCACTTTCTAAATGCTGTCCTTTCAGAGAAAATCACTTTCCTTTGAAAGTGCCTTAAGCTACTTGCAAGCATTAGGAAGAAACTCACATGCGTTTCTCTGAAAGAGAAGCAGTCTGTTCCAACACTTCAATTCACTGTGTGAAGTGAATAGAGTGTTGCCTCACTTTCTAAATGCTGTCCTTTCAGAGAAAATCACTTTCCTTTGAAAGTGCCTTAAACTACTTACAAGCATTTAACAGAAACTCACATGCGTTTCTCTGAAAGAGAAGCAGTCTGTTCCAACAATTCAATTCACTGTGCGAAGTGAATGGAGTGTTGCTTCACTTTCTAAATGCTGTTCTTTCAGAGAAAATCACTTTCCTTTGAAAGTGCCTTAAGCTACTTGCAAGCATTAGGAAGAAACTCACATGCGTTTCTCTGAAAGAGAAGCAGTCTGTTCCAACACTTCAATTCACTGTGCGAAGTGAATGGAGTGTTGCTTCACTTTCTAAATGCTGTCCTTTCAGAGAAAATCACTTTCCTTTGAAAGTGCCTTAAACTACTTTCAAGCATTCACAAAAAACTCACATGCATTTCTCTGAAAGAGAAGCAGACTGTTCCAACACTTCAATTCACTGTGCGAAGTGAATGGAGTGTTGCTTCACTTTCTAAATGCTGTCCTTTCAGAGAAAATCCCTTTCCTTTGAATGTGCATTAAGCTACTTACAAGCATTCAACAGAAGCTCACATGCATTTCTCTGAAAGGGAAGCAATCTGTTCCAACACTTCAATTCTCTGTGCGAAGTGAATGGAGTGTTGCTTCACTTTCTAAATGCTGTCCTTTCAGAGAAAATCACTTTCCTTTGAAAGTGCCTTAATAACTTGCAAGCATTCACAAGAAACCCTAATGCGTTTCTATGAAAGAGAAGCACTCTGTTCCAACACTTCAGTTCACTCCACGAAGGGAATGAAGTGTTGCTTCACTTTCTAAATGCTGTCCTTTCAGAGAAAATCACTTTCCTTTACAAGTGCCTTAAGCTACTTAAAAGCATTCACCAGAAACTCACATGCGTTTCTCTGAAAGAGAAGCAGTCTGTTCCAACACTTCAATTCACTGTGCGAAGTGAATGGAGTGTTGCTTCACTTTCTAAATGCTGTCCTTTCAGAGAAAATCACTTTCCTTTGAAAGTGCATTAAGCTACTTACAAGCATTCACCAGAAACTCACATGCATTTCTCTGAAAGAGAAGCAGTCTGTTCCAACACTTCAATTCACTGTGCGAAGTGAATGGAGTGTTGCTTCACTTTCTAAATGCTGTCCTTTCAGAGAAAATCACTTTCCTTTGAAAGTGCCTTAAGCTACTTGCAAGCATTAGGAAGAAACTCACATGCGTTTCTCTGAAAGAGAAGCAGTCTGTTCCAACACTTCAATTCACTGTGCGAAGTGAATGGAGTGTTGCTTCACTTTCTAAATGCTGTCCTTTCAGAGAAAATCACTTTCCTTTGATAGTGCCTTAAGCTACTTGCAAGCATTAGGAAGAAACTCACATGCGTTTCTCTGAAAGAGAAGCAGTCTGTTCCAATACTTCAATTCACTGTGCGAAGTGAATGGAGTGTTGCCTCACTTTCTAAATGCTGTCCTTTCAGAGAAAATCACTTTCCATTGAAAGTGCCTTAAACTACTTTCAAGCATTCACAAAAAACTCACATGCGTTTCTCTGAAAGAGAAGCAGTCTGTTCCAACACTTCAATTCACTGTTTGAAGTGAATAGAGTGTTGCCTCACTTTCTAAATGCTGTCCTTTCAGAGAAAATCACTTTCCTTTGAAAGTGCCTTAAGCTACTTAGAAGCATTTAACAGAAACTCACATGCGTTTCTCTGAAAGAGAAGCAGTCTGTTCCAACACTTCAATTCACTGTGCGAAGTGAATGGAGTGTTGCTTCACTTTCTAAATGCTGTTCTTTCAGAGAAAATCAGTTTCCTTTGAAAGTGCCTTAAGCTACTTGCAAGCATTAGGAAGAAACTCACATGCGTTTCTCTGAAAGAGAAGCAGTCCGTTCCAACACTTCAATTCACTCTGCGAAGTGAATGGAGTGTTTCTTCACTTTCTAAATGCTGTCCTTTCAGAGAAAATCACTTTCCTTTGAAAGTGCCTTAAGCAACTTGCAAGAATTCACAAGAAACTCACATGCGTTTCTCTGAAAGAGAAGCAGTCTGTTCCAACACTTCAATTCACTGTGCGAAGTGAATGGAGTGTTGCTTCACTTTCTAAATGCTGTCCTTTCAGAGAAAATCACTTTCCTTTGAAAGAGCCTTAAGCTACTTACAAGCATTCAACAGAAACTCACATGCATTTCTCTGAAAGAGAAGCAGTCTGTTCCAACACTTCAATTCACTGTACAAAGTGAATGGAGTGTTGCTTCACTTTCTAAATGCTGTCCTTTCAGAGAAAATCACTTTCCTTTGAAAGTGCCTTAAGCTACTTACAAGCATTCAACAGAAACTCACATGAATTGCTCTGAAAGAGAAGCAATCTGTTCCAACACTTCAATTAACTGTGCAAAGTGAATGGAGTGTTGCTTCACTTTCTAAATGCTGTCCTTTCAGAGAAAATCACTTTCCTTTGAAAGTGCATTAAGCTACTTACAAGCATTCACCAGAAACTCACATGCGTTTTTCTGAAAGAGAAGCAGTCTGTTCCAACACCTCAATTCACTGTGCGAAGTGAATGGAGTGTTGCTTCACTTTCTAAATGCTGTCCTTTCAGAGAAAATCACTTTCCTTTGAAAGTGCCTTAAGCTACTTGCAAGCATTAGGAAGAAACTCACATGCGTTTCTCTGAAAGAGAAGCAGTCTGTTCCAACACTTCAATTCACTGTGTGAAGTGAATAGAGTGTTTCCTCACTTTCTAAATGCTGTCCTTTCAGAGAAAATCACTTTCCTTTGAAAGTGCCTTAAGCTACTTACAAGCATTCAACAGAAACTCACATGCGTTTTTCTGAAAGAGAAGCAGTCTGTTCCAACACTTCAATTCACTGTGCGAAGTGAATGGAGTGTTGCTTCACTTTCTAAATGCTGTCCTTTCAGAGAAAATCACTTTCCTTTGAAAGTGCCTTAAGCTACTTGCAAGCATTAGGAAGAAACTCACATGCGTTTCTCTGAAAGAGAAGCAGTCTGTTCCAACACTTCAATTCACTGTGTGAAGTGAATAGAGTGTTGCCTCACTTTCTAAATGCTGTCCTTTCAGAGAAAATCACTTTCCTTTGAAAGTGCCTTAAACTACTTACAAGCATTTAACAGAAACTCACATGCGTTTCTCTGAAAGAGAAGCAGTCTGTTCCAACAATTCAATTCACTGTGCGAAGTGAATGGAGTGTTGCTTCATTTTCTAAATGCTGTTCTTTCAGAGAAAATCACTTTCCTTTGAAAGTGCCTTAAGCTACTTGCAAGCATTAGGAAGAAACTCACATGCGTTTGTCTGAAAGAGAAGCAGTCCGTTCCAACACTTCAAATCACTGTGCGAAGTGAATGGAGTGTTGCTTCACTTTCTAAATGCTGTCCTTTCAGAGAAAATCACTTTCCTTTGAAAGTGCCTTAAACTACTTGCAAGCATTAGGAAGAAATTGACATGCGTTTCTCTGAAAGGGAAGCAGTCTCTTCCAACACTTCAATTCACTGTGCGATGTGAATGGAGTGTTGCCTCACTTTCTAAATGCTGTCCTTTCAGAGAAAATCACTTTCCATTGAAAGTGCCTTAAACTACTTTCAAGCATTCACAAAAAACTCACATGCATTTCTCTGAAAGAGAAACCGACTGTTCCAACACTTCAATTCACTGTGCGAAGTGAATGGAGTGTTGCTTCACTTTCTAAATGCTGTCCTTTCAGAGAAAATCCCTTTCCTTTGAATGTGCATTAAGCCACTTACAAGCATTCAACAGAAGCTCACATGCATTTCTCTGAAAGGGAAGCAATCTGTTCCAACACTTCAATTCTCTGTGCGAAGTGAATGGAGTGTTGCTTCACTTTCTAAATGCTGTCCTTTCAGAGAAAATCACTTTCCTTTGAAAGTGCCTTAATAACTTGCAAGCATTCACAAGAAACCCTAATGCGTTTCTATGAAAGAGAAGCACTCTGTTCCAACACTTCAGTTCACTCCACGAAGGGAATGAAGTGTTGCTTCACTTTCTAAATACTGTCCTTTCAGAGAAAATCACTTTCCTTTACAAGTGCCTTAAGCTACTTAAAAGCATTCACCAGAAACTCACATGCGTTTCTCTGAAAGAGAAGCAGTCTGTTCCAACACTTCAATTCACTGTGCGAAGTGAATGGAGTGTTGCTTCACTTTCTAAATGCTGTCCTTTCAGAGAAAATCACTTTCCTTTGAAAGTGCCTTAAGCTACTTGCAAGCATTTAACAGAAACTCACATGCGTTTCTCTGAAAGAGAAGCAGTCTGTTCCAACACTTCAATTCACTGTGCGAAGTGAATGGAGTGTTGCTTCACTTTCTAAATGCTGTCCTTTCAGAGAAAATCACTTTCCTTTGATAGTGCCTTAAGCTACTTGCAAGCATTAGGAAGAAACTCACATGCGTTTCTCTGAAAGAGAAGCAGTCTGTTCCAACACTTCAATTCACTGTGTGAAGTGAATAGAGTGTTGCCTCACTTTCTAAATGCTGTCCTTTCAGAGAAAATCACTTTCCTTTGAAAGTGCCTTAAGCTACTTACAAGCATTTAACAGAAACTGACATGCGTTT
Organism: Myodes glareolus; assembly: GCF_982192425.1. Lineage (NCBI taxonomy): Eukaryota > Metazoa > Chordata > Mammalia > Rodentia > Cricetidae > Myodes > Myodes glareolus. The sequence goes on from NW_028263231.1 coordinate 562,589, forward strand.
CCCTGAAAGAGAAGCAGTCCGTTCCAACACTTCAATTCACTGTGCGAAGTGAATGGAGTGTTGCTTCACTTCCTAAATGCTGTTCTTTCAGAGAAAATCAGTTTCCTTTGAAAGTGCCTTGAGCTACTTGCAAGCATTAGGAAGAAACTCACATGCGTTTCTCTGAAAGAGAAGCAGTCCGTTCCAACACTTCAATTCACTGTGCGAAGTGAATGGAGTGTTGCTTCACTTTCTAAATGCTGTCCTTTCAGAGAAAATCACTTTCCTTTGAAAGTGCCTTAAGCTACTTGCAAGCATTAGGAAGAAACTCACATGCGTTTCTCTGAAAGAGAAGCAGTCTGTTCCAACACTTCAATTCACTGTGCGAAGTGAATGGAGTGTTGCCTCACTTTCTAAATGCTGTCCTTTCAGAGAAAATCACTTTCCATTGAAAGTGCCTTAAACTACTTTCAAGCATTAACAAAAAACTCACATTCGTTTCTCTGAAAGAAGAGCAGACTGTTCCAACACGTCAATTCACTGTGCGAAGTGAATGGAGTGTTGCTTCACTTTCTAAATTATGTCCTTTCAGAGAAAATCCCTTTCCTTTGAATGTGCCTTAAGCTACTTACAGGCATTCAACAGAAAGTCACATGCTTTTCTCTGAAAGAGAAGCAATCTGTTCCAACACTTCAATTCTCTGTGCGAAGTGAATGGAGTGTTGCCTCACTTTCTAAATGCTGTTCTTTCAGAGAAAATCACTTTCCTTTAAGAGTGCCTTAAGCAACTTGCAAGCATTCACAAGAAACCCTAATGCGTTTCAATGAAAGAGAAGCACTCTGTTCCAACACTTCAATTCACTGCACGAAGGTAATCGAGTGTTGCTTCACTTTCTAAATGCTGTCCTTTCAGAGAAAATCACTTTCCTTTGCAAGTGCCTTAAGCTACTTAAAATTATTCACCAGAAACTCACATGCGTTTCTCTGAAAGAGAAGCAGTCTGTTCCAACACTTCAATTCACTATGCGACGTGAATGGATTGTTGCTTCACTTTCTAAATGCTGTACTTTCAGAGAAAATCACTTTCCTTTGAAAGTGCCTTAAGCTACTGGCAAGCATTAGGAAGAAACTCACATGCGTTTCTGTGAAAGAGAAGAATCTGTTCCAACACTTCAATTCACTGTGCGAAGTGAATGGAGTGTTGCTTCACTTTCTAAATTCTGTCCTTTCAGAGAAAATCACTTTCCTTTGAAAGTGCCTTAAACTACTTTCAAGCATTCACAAAAAACTCACATGCGTTTCTCTGAAAGAGAAGCAGTCTGTTCCAACATTTCAATACACAGTGCGAAGTGAATGGAGTGTTGCTTCAGTTTCTAAATGCTGTCCTTTCAGAGAAAATCACTTTCCTTTGAAAGTGCCTTAAGCTACTTACAAGCATTCAACAGAAACTCACATGCACTTCTCTGAAAGAGAAGCAGTCTGTTCCAACACTTCAATTCACTGTGTGAAGTGAATGGAGTGTTGCCTCACTTTCTAAATGCTGTCCTTTCAGAGAAAATCACTTTCCTTTGAAAGTGCCTTAAGCTACTTACAAGCATTCACCAGAAACTCACATGCGTTTCTCTGAAAGAGAAGCAGTCTGTTCCAACACTTCAATTCAATGTGCGAAGTGAATGGAGTGTTGCTTCACTTTCTAAATGCTGTCCTTTCAGAGAAAATCACTTTCCTTTGAAAGTGCCTTAAGCTACTAACAAGCATTCAACAGAAACTCACATGCATTTCTCTGAAAGAGAAGCAGTCTGTTCCAACACTTCAATTCACTGTGCGAAGTGAATGGAGTGTTGCTTCACTTTCTAAATGCTGTCCTTTCAGAGAAAATCACTTTCCTTTGAAAGTGCCTTAAGCAACTTGCAAGCATTCACAAGAAACACTAATGCGTTTATATGAAAGAGAAGCACTCTGTTCCAACACTCTAATTCACTGCACGAAGGGAATGGAGTGTTGCTTCACTTTCTAAATGCTGTCCTTTCAGAGAAAATCACTTTCCTTTGAAAGTGCCTTAAGCTACTTACAAGCATTCACCAGAAATTCACATGCGTTTCTCTGAAAGAGAAGTAGTCGGTTCCAACACTTCAATTCACTGTGCGAAGTGAATGGAGTGTTGCTTCACTTTCTAAATGCTGTCTTTTCAGAGAAAATCACTTTCCTTTGAAAGTGCCTTAAGCAACTTGCAAAAATTCACAAGAAACTCACATGCGTATCTCTGAATGAGAAGCAGTCTGTTCCAACACTTCAATTCACTGTGTGAAGTGAAGGGAGTGTTGCTTCACTTTCTAAATGCTGTCCTTTCAGAGAAAATCACTTTCCTTTGAATGTGCCTTAAGCTACTTACAAGCATTCACCAGAAACTCACATGCGTTTCTCTGAAAGAGAAGCAGTCTGTTTCAATACTTCAATTCACTGTGCGAAGTGAATGGAGTGTTGCTTCACTTTCTAAATGCTGTCCTTTCAGAGAAAATCACTTTCTTTTGAAAGTGCCTTAAGCTACTTACAAGCATTCAACAGAAACTCACATGCATTTCTCTGAAAGAGAAGCCGTCTGTTCCAACACTTCAATTCACTGTGCGAAGTGAATGGAGTGTTGCTTCACTTTCTAAATGCTGTCCTTTCAGAGAAAATCACTTTCCTTTGAAAGTGCCTTAAGCAACTTGCAAAAATTCACAAGAAACTCACATGCGTATCTCTGAATGAGAAGCAGTCTGTTCCAACACTTCAATACACAGTGTGAAGTGAATGGAGTGTTGCTTCACTTTCTAAATGCTGTCCTTTCAGAGAAAATCACTTTCCTTTGAATGTGCCTTAAGCTACTTACAAGCATTCACCAGAAACTCACATGCGTTTCTCTGAAAGAGAAGCAGTCTGTTTCAATACTTCAATTCACTCTGCGAAGTGAATGGAGTGTTGCTTCATTTTCTAAATGCTGTCCTTTCAGAGAAAATCACTTTCTTTTGAAAGTGCCTTAAGCTACTTACAAGCATTCAACAGAAACTCACATGCATTTCTCTGAAAGAGAAGCAGTCTGTTCCAACACTTCAATTCACTGTGCGAAGTGAATGGAGTGTTGCTTCACTTTCTAAATGCTGGCCTTTCAGAGAAAATCACTTTCCTTTGTAAGTGCCTTAAGCTACTTACAAGCATTCACCAGAAACTCACATGCGTTTCGCTGAAAGAGAAGCAGTCTGTTCCAACACTTCAATTCACTGTGCGAAGTGAATGGAGTGTTGCTTCACTTTCTAAATGCTGTCCTTTCAGAGAAAATCACTTTCCTTTGAAAGTGCCTTAAGCTACTTGCAAGCATTAGGAAGAAACTCACATGCGTTTCTCTGAAAGAGAAGCAGACTGTTCCAACACTTCAATTCACTGTGCGTATTGAATGGAGTGTTGCTTCACTTTCTAAATGCTGTCCTTTCAGAGAAAATCACTTTCCTTTGAAAGTGCCTTAAGCTACTTACAAGCATTAGGAAGAAACTCACATGCGTTTCTCTGAAAGAGAAGCAGTCTGTTCCAACACTTCAATTCACTGTGCGAAATGAATGGAGTGTTGCATCACTTTCTAAATTCTGTCCTTTCAGAGAAAATCACTTTCCTTTGAAAGTGCCTTAAACTACTTTCAAGCATTCACAAAAAACTCATATGCGTTTCTCTTAAAGAGAAGCAGACTGTTCCAACACTTCAATTCACTGTGCGAATTGAATGGAGTGTTGCTTCACTTTCTAAATGCTGTCCTTTCAGAGAAAATCACTTTCCTTTGAAAGTGCCTTAAGCTACTTACAAGCATTCACCAGAAACTCACATGCGTTTCGCTGAAAGAGAAGCAGTCTGTTGCAACACTTCAATTCACTGTGCGAAGTGAATGGAGTGTTGCTTCACTTTCTAAATGCTGTCCTTTCAGAGAAAATCACTTTCCTTTGAAAGTGCCTTAAGCTACTTGCAAGCATTAGGAAGAAACTCACATGCGTTTCTCTGAAAGAGAAGCAGTCTGTTCCAACACTTCAATTCACTGTGCGAAGTGAATGGAGTGTTGCATCACTTTCTAAATTCTGTCCTTTCAGAGAAAATCACTTTCCTTTGAAAGTGCCTTAAGCAACTTGCAAGAATTCACAAGAAACTCACATGTGTTTCTCTGAAAGAGAAGCAGTCTGTTCCAACACTTCAATTCACTGTGTGAAGTGAATGGAGTGTTGTTTCACTTTCTAAATGCTGTCCTTTCAGAGAAAATCACTTTCCTTTGAAAGTGCCTTAAGCTACTTACAAGCATTCACCAGAAACTCACATGCGTTTCTCGGAAAGAGAAGCAGTCTGTTCCAACACTTCAATGCACTGTGCGAAGTGAATGGAGTGTTGCTTCACTTTCTAAATGCTGTCCTTTCAGAGAAAATCACTTTCCTTTGATAGTGCCTTAAGCTACTCGCAAGCATTAGGAAGAAACTCACATGCGTTTCTCTGAAAGAGAAGCAGACTGTTCCAACACTTCAATTCACTGTGCGAAGTGAATGGAGTGTTGCTTCACTTTCTAAATGCTGTCCTTTCAGAGAAAATCACTTTCCTTTGAAAGTGCCTTAAGCTACTTTCTAGCACTCACAGGAAACACACATGCTTTTCCCTGAAAGAGAAGCAGTCTGTTTCAACACTTCAATTCACTTTGCGAAGTGAATGGAGTGTTGCCTCACTTTCTAAATGCTGTACTTTCAGAGAAAATCCCTTTCCTTTGAAAGTGCCTTAAGCTACTTACAAGCATTCACCAGAAACTCACATGCGTTTCTCTGAAAGAGAAGCAGTCTGTTCCAACACTTCAATTCACTGTGCGAAGTGAATGGAGTGTTGCTTCACTTTCTAAATGCTGTCCTTTCAGAGAAAATCTCTTTCCTTTGAAAGTGCCTTAAGCTACTTGCAAGCATTAGGAAGAAACTCACATGCGTTTCTCTGAAAGAGAAGCAGTCTGTTCCAACACTTCAATTCACTGTGTGAAGTGAATAGAGTGTTACCTCACTTTCTAAATGCTGTCCTTTCAGAAAATCACTTTCCTTCGAAAGTGCCTTAATCTACTTACAAGCATTCAGCAGAAACTCACATGCGTTTCTCTGAAAGAGAAGCAATCTGTTCCAACACTTCAATTCATGGTGCGAAGTAAATGGAGTGTTGCTTCACTTTCTAAATGCTGTCCTTTCAGAGAAAATCACTTTCCTTTGAAAGTGCCTTAAACTACTTTCAAGCATTCACAAAAAACTCACATGCGTTTCTCTTAAAGAGAAGCAGTCTGTTCCAACACTTCAATTCACTGTGCGAAGTGAATGGAGTGTTGCTTCAGTTTCTAAATGCTGTCTTTTCAGAGAAAATTACTTTCCTTTGAAAGTGCCTTAAGAAACTTGCAAGCATTCACAAGAAACTCACATGCGTTTCTCTGAAAGAGAAGCAGTCTGTTCCAACACTTCAATTCACTGTGCGAAGTGAATGGAGTGTTGCTTCACTTTCTAAATGCTGTCCTTTCAGAGAAAATCACTTTCCTTTGAAAGTGCCTTAAGCTACTTACAAGCATTCACCAGAAACTCACATGCGTTTCTATGAAAAAGAAGCAGTCTGTTCCAATACTTCAATTCACTATGCGAAGTGAATGCAGTGTTGCTTCACTTTCTAAATGCAGTCCTTTCAGAGAAAATCACTTTCCTTTGAAAGTGCCTTAAGCTACTTACAAGCATTCAACAGAAACTCACATGCATTTCTCTGAAAGAGAAGCAATCTGTTCCAACACTTCAATTAACTGTGCAAAGTGAATGGAGTGTTGCTTCACTTTCTAAATGCTGTCCTTTCAGAGAAAATCACTTTCCTTTGAAAGTACCTTAAGCTACTTACAAGCATTCACCAGAAACTCACATGCGTTTCTCTGAAAGAGAAGCAGTCTGTTCCAACACTTCAATTCACTGTGCGAAGTGAATGGAGTGTTGCTTCACTTTCTAAATGCTGTCCTTTCAGAGAAAATCACTTTCCTTTGAAAGTGCCTTAAGCTACTTACAAGCATTTAACAGAAACTCACATGCGTTTCTCTGAAAGAGAAGCCGTCTGTTCCAACACTTCAATTCACTGTGCGAAGTGAATGGAGTGTTGCTTCACTTTCTAAATGCTGTCCAATCAGAGAAAATCACTTTCCTTTGAAAGTGCCTTAAGCTACTTGCAAGCATTAGGAAGAAACTCACATGCGTTTCTCTGAAAGAGAAGCAGTCCGTTCCAACACTTCAATTCACTGTGCGAAGTGAATGGAGTGTTGCTTCACTTTCTAAATGCTGTACTTTCAGAGAAAATCACTTTCCTTTGAAAGTGCCTTAAGCTACTTGCAAGCATTAGAATGAAACTCACATGCGTTTCTCTGAAAGAGAAGCAGTCTGTTCCAACACTTCAATTCACTGTGCGAAGTGAATGGAGTGTTGCCTCACTTTCTAAATGCTGTCCTTTCAGAGAAAATCACTTTCCATTGAAAGTGCCTTAAACTACTTTCAAGCATTCACAAAAAACTCACATGCGTTTTTCTGAAATAGAAGCAGTCTGTTCCAACACTTCAATTCACTGTGCGAAGTGAATGGAGTGTTGCTTCACTTTCTAAATGCTGTCCTTTCAGTGAAAATCCCTTTCCTTTGAATGTGCCTTAAGCTACTTACAAGCATTCAACAGAAACTCACATGCATTTCTCTGAAAGAGAAGCAATCTGTTCCAAAACTTCAATTCTCTGTGCGAAGTGAATGGAGTGTTGCTTCACTTTCTAAATGCTGTCCTTTCAGAGAAAATCACTTTCCTTTGAAAGTGCCTTAAGCAACTTCAAAGCATTCACAAGAAACCCTAATGCGTTTCTATGAAAGAGAAGCACTCTGTTCCAACACTTCAATTCACTGCACGAAGGGAACGGAGTGTTGCTTCACTTTCTAAATGCTGTCCTTTCAGAGAAAATCACTTTCCTTTGAAAGTGCCTTAAGCTACTTTCAAGCATTCACCAGAAACTCACATGCGTTTCTCTGAAAGAGAAGCAGTCTGTTCCAACACTTCAATTCACTGTGCGAAGTGAATGGAGTGTTGCCTCACTTTCAAAATGCTGTCCAATCAGAGAAAATCACTTTCCTTTGAAAGTGCCTTAAGCTACTTGCAAGCATTAGGAAGAAACTCACATGCGTTTCTCTGAAAGAGAAGCATCTGTTCCAACACTTCAATTCACTGTGCGAAGTGAATGGAGTGTTGCTTCACTTTCTAAATTCTGTCCTTTCAGAGAAAATCACTTTCCTTTGAAAGTGCCTTTAACTACTTTCAGCATTCACAAAAAACTCACATGCGTTTCTCTGAAAGAGAAGCAGTCTGTTCGAACACTTCAATTCACAGTGCGAAGTGAATGGAGTCTTGCTTCAGTTTCTAAATGCTGTCCTTTCAGAGAAAATCACTTTCCTTTGAAAGTGCCTTAAGCTACTTGCAAGCATTCACAAGAAACACTCTTGCGTTTCTATGAAAGAGAAGCAGTCTTTTCCAACACTTCAATTCATTGCGCGAAGGAATGGAGTGTTGCTTTACTTTCTAAATGATGTCCTTTCAGAGAAAATCACTTTCCTTTGAAAGAGCCTTAAGCTACTTACAAGCATTCAACAGAAACTCACATGCATTTCTCTGAAAGAGAAGCAGTCTGTTCCAACACTTCAATTCACTCTACAAAGTGAATGGAGTGTTGCTTCACTTTCTAAATGCTGTCCTTTCAGAGAAAATAACTTTCCTTTGAAAGTGCCTTAAGCAACTTGCAAGCATTCACAAGAAACACTAATGCGTTTCTATGAAAGAGAAGCAGTCTGTTCCAACACTTCAATTCACTGTGCGAAGTGAATGGAGTGTTGCTTCACTTTCTAACTGCTGTCCTTTCAGAGAAAATCACTTTCCTTTGAAAGTGCCTTAAGCTACTTACAAGCATTTAACAGAAACTCACATGCGTTTCTCTGAAAGAGAAGCAGTCTGTTCCAACACTTCAATTCACTGTGCGAAGTGAATGGAGTGTTGCTTCACTTTCTAAATGCTGTACTTTCAGAGAAAATCTCTTTCCTTTGAAAGTGCCTTAAGCTACTTGCAAGCATTAGGAAGAAACTCACATGCGTTTCTCTGAAAGAGAAGCAGTCTTTTCCAACATTTCAATTCACTGTGTGAAGTGAATAGAGTGTTACCTCACTTTCTAAATGCTGTCCTTTCAGAGAAAATCACTTTCCTTCGAAAGTGCCTTAATCTACTTACAAGCATTCACCAGAAACTCACATGCGTTTCTCTGAAAGAGAAGCAATCTGTTCCAACACTTCAATTTATGTTGCGAAGTGAATGGAGTGTTGCTTCACTTTCTAAATGCTGTCCTTTCAGAGAAAATCACTTTCCTTTGAAAGTGCCTTAAACTACTTACAAGCATTCACAAAAAACTCACATGCGTTTCTCTTAAAGAGAAGCAGTCTGTTCCAACACTTCAATTCACTGTGCGAAGTGAATGGAGTGTTGCTTCAGTTTCTTAATGCTGTCCTTTCAGAGAAAATTACTTTCCTTTGAAAGTGCCTTAAGAAACTTGCAAGCATTCACAAGAAACTCACATGCGTTTCTCTGAAAGAGAAGCAGTCTGTTCCAACACTTCAATTCACTGTGCGAAGTGAATGGAGTGTTGCTTCACTTTCTAAATGCTGTCCTTTCAGAGAAAATCACTTTCCTTTGAAAGTGCCTTAAGCTACTTACAAGCATTCACCAGAAACTCACATGCGTTTCTCTGAAAAAGAAGCAGTCTGTTCCAATACTTCAATTCACTATGCGAAGTGAATGGAGTGTTGCTTCACTTTCTAAATGCAGTCCTTTCAGAGAAAATCACTTTCCTTTGAAAGTGCCTTAAGCTACTTACAAGCATTCAACAGAAACTCACATGCATTTCTCTGAAAGAGAAGCAATCTGTTCCAACACTTCAATTAACTGTGCAAAGTGAATGGAATGTTGCTTCACTTTCTAAATACTGTCCTTTCAGAGAAAATCACTTTCCTTTGAAAGTACCTTAAGCTACTTGCAAGCATTCACCAGAAACTCACATGCGTTTCTCTGAAAGAGAAGCAGTCTGTTCCAACACTTCAATTCACTGTGCGAAGTGAATGGAGTGTTGCTTCACTTTCTAAATGCTGTCCTTTCAGAGAAAATCACTTTCCTTTGAAAGTGCCTTAAGCTACTTACAAGCATTTAACAGAAACTCACATGCGTTTCTCTGAAAGAGAAGCAGTCTGTTCCAACACTTCAATTCACTGTGCGAAGTGAATGGAGTGTTGCTTCACTTTCTAAATGCTGTCCAATCAGAGAAAATCACTTTCCTTTGAAAGTGCCTTAAGCTACTTGCAAGCATTAGGAAGAAACTCACATGCGTTTCTCTGAAAGAGAAGCAGTCCGTTCCAACACTTCAATTCACTGTGCGAAGTGAATGGAGTGTTGCTTCACTTTCTAAATGCTGTACTTTCAGAGAAAATCACTTTCCTTTGAAAGTGCCTTAAGCTACTTGCAAGCATTAGAATGAAACTCACATGCGTTTCTCTGAAAGAGAAGCAGTCTGTTCCAACACTTCAATTCACTGTGGGAAGTGAATGGAGTGTTGCCTCACTTTCTAAATGCTGTCCTTTCAGAGAAAATCACTTTCCATTGAAAGTGCCTTAAACTACTTTCAAGCATTCACAAAAAACTCACATGCGTTTTTCTGAAATAGAAGCAGTCTGTTCCAACACTTCAATTCACTGTGCGAAGTGAATGGAGTGTTGCTTCACTTTCTAAATGCTGTCCTTTCAGTGAAAATCCCTTTCCTTTGAATGTGCCTTAAGCTACTTACAAGCATTCAACAGAAACTCACATGCATTTCTCTGAAAGAGAAGCAATCTGTTCCAAAACTTCAATTCTCTGTGCGAAGTGAATGGAGTGTTGGTTCACTTTCTAAATGCTGTCCTTTCAGAGAAAATCACTTTCCTTTGAAAGTGCCTTAAGCAACTTCAAAGCATTCACAAAAAACCCTAATGCGTTTCTATGAAAGAGAAGCACTCTGTTCCAACACTTCAATTCACTGCACGAAGGGAATGGAGTGTTGCTTCACTTTCTAAATGCTGTCCTTTCAGAGAAAATCACTTTCCTTTGAAAGTGCCTTAAGCTACTTACAAGCATTCACCAGAAACTCACATGCGTTTTTCTGAAATAGAAGCAGTCTGTTCCAACACTTCAATTCACTGTGCGAAGTGAATGGAGTGTTGCTTCACTTTCTAAATGCTGTCCTCTCAGTGAAAATCCCTTTCCTTTGAATGTGCCTTAAGCTACTTACAAGCATTCAACAGAAACTCACATGCATTTCTCTGAAAGAGAAGCAATCTGTTCCAAAACTTCAATTCTCTGTGCGAAGTGAATGGAGTGTTGCTTCACTTTCTAAATGCTGTCCTTTCAGAGAAAATCACTTTCCTTTGAAAGTGCCTTAAGCAACTTCAAAGCATTCACAAGAAACCCTAATGCGTTTCTATGAAAGAGAAGCACTCTGTTCCAACACTTCAATTCACTGCACGAAGGGAATGGAGTGTTGCTTCACTTTCTAAATGCTGTCCTTTCAGAGAAAATCACTTTCCTTTGAAAGTGCCTTAAGCTACTTACAAGCATTCACCAGAAACTCACATGCGTTTCTCTGAAAGAGAAGCAGTCTGTTCCAACACTTCAATTCACTGTGCGAAGTGAATGGAGTGTTGCTTCACTTTCAAAATGCTGTCCAATCAGAGAAAATCACTTTCCTTTGAAAGTGCCTTAAGCTACTTGCAAGCATTAGGAAGAAACTCACATGCGTTTCTCTGAAAGAGAAGCATCTGTTCCAACACTTCAATTCACTGTGCGAAGTGAATGGAGTGTTGCTTCACTTTCTAAATTCTGTCCTTTCAGAGAAAATCACTTTCCTTTGAAAGTGCCTTTAACTACTTTCAACCATTCACAAAAAACTCACATGCGTTTCTCTGAAAGAGAAGCAGTCTGTTCGAACACTTCAATTCAAAGTGCGAAGTGAATGGAGTGTTGCTTCAGTTTCTAAATGCTGTCCTTTCAGAGAAAATCACTTTCCTTTGAACGTGCCTTAAGCTACTTGCAAGCATTCACAAGAAACACTCTTGCGTTTCTATGAATGAGAAGCAGTCTTTTCCAACACTTCAATTCATTGCGCGAAGGAATGGAGTGTTGCTTTACTTTCTAAATGATGTCCTTTCAGAGAAAATCACTTTCCTTTGAAAGAGCCTTAAGCTACTTACAAGCATTCAACAGAAACTCACATGCATTTCTCTGAAAGAGAAGCAGTCTGTTCCAACACTTCAATTCACTCTACAAAGTGAATGGAGTGTTGCTTCACTTTCTAAATGCTGTCCTTTCAGAGAAAATAACTTTCCTTTGAAAGTGCCTTAAGCAACTTGCAAGCATTCACAAGAAACACTAATGCGTTTCTATGAAAGAGAAGCAGTCTGTTCCAACACTTCAATTCACTGTGCGAAGTGAATGGAGTGTTGCTTCACTTTCTAACTGCTGTCCTTTCAGAGAAAATCACTTTCCTTTGAAAGTGCCTTAAGCTACTTACAAGCATTTAACAGAAACTCACATGCGTTTCTCTGAAAGAGAAGCAGTCTGTTCCAACACTTCAATTCACTGTGCGAAGTGAATGGAGTGTTGCTTCACTTTCTAAATGCTGTACTTTCAGAGAAAATCTCTTTCCTTTGAAAGTGCCTTAAGCTACTTGCAAGCATTAGGAAGAAACTCACATGCGTTTCTCTGAAAGAGAAGCAGTCTGTTCCAACATTTCAATTCACTGTGTGAAGTGAATAGAGTGTTACCTCACTTTCTAAATGCTGTCCTTTCAGAGAAAATCACTTTCCTTCGAAAGTGCCTTAATCTACTTACAAGCATTCACCAGAAACTCACATGCGTTTCTCTGAAAGAGAAGCAATCTGTTCCAACACTTCAATTTATGTTGCGAAGTGAATGGAGTGTTGCTTCACTTTCTAAATGCTGTCCTTTCAGAGAAAATCACTTTCCTTTGAAAGTGCCTTAAACTACTTACAAGCATTCACAAAAAACTCACATGCGTTTCTCTTAAAGAGAAGCAGTCTGTTCCAACACTTCAATTCACTGTGCGAAGTGAATGGAGTGTTGCTTCAGTTTCTAAATGCTGTCCTTTCAGAGAAAATTACTTTCCTTTGAAAGTGCCTTAAGAAACTTGCAAGCATTCACAAGAAACTCACATGCGTTTCTCTGAAAGAGAAGCAGTCTGTTCCAACACTTCAATTCACTGTGCGAAGTGAATGGAGTGTTGCTTCACTTTCTAAATGCTGTCCTTTCAGAGAAAATCACTTTCCTTTGAAAGTGCCTTAAGCTACTTACAAGCATTCACCAGAAACTCACATGCGTTTCTCTGAAAAAGAAGTAGTCTGTTCCAATACTTCAATTCACTATGCGAAGTGAATGGAGTGTTGCTTCACTTTCTAAATGCAGTCCTTTCAGAGAAAATCACTTTCCTTTGAAAGTGCCTTAAGCTACTTACAAGCATTCAACAGAAACTCACATGCATTTCTCTGAAAGAGAAGCAATCTGTTCCAACACTTCAATTAACTGTGCAAAGTGAATGGAGTGTTGCTTCACTTTCTAAATGCTGTCCTTTCAGAGAAAATCACTTTCCTTTGAAAGTGCCTTAAGCTACTTACAAGCATTCACCAGAAACTCACATGCGTTTCTCTGAAAGAGAAGCAGTCTGTTCCAACACTTCAATTCACTGTGTGAAGTGAATGGAGTGTTGCTTCACTTTCTAAATGCTGTCCTTTCAGAGAAAATCACTTTCCTTTGAAAGTGCCTTAAGCTACTTACAAGCATTTAACAGAAACTCACATGCGTTTCTCTGAAATAGAAGCAGTCTGTTCCAACACTTCAATTCACTGTGCGAAGTGAATGGAGTGTTGCTTCACTTTCTAAATGCTGTTCTTTCAGAGAAAATCACTTTCCTTTGAAAGTGCCTTAAGCTACTTGCAAGCATTAGGAAGAAACTCACTTGCGTTTCTCTGAAAGAGAAGCAGTCCGTTCCAACACTTCAATTCACTGTGCGAAGTGAATGGAGTGTTGCTTCACTTTCTAAATGCTGTACTTTCAGAGAAAATCACTTTCCTTTGAAAGTGCCTTAAGCTACTTGCAAGCATTAGAATGAAACTCACATGCGTTTCTCTGAAAGAGAAGCAGTCTGTTCCAACACTTCAATTCACTGTGCGAAGTGAATTCAGTGTTGCCTCACTTTCTAAATGCTGTCCTTTCCGAGAAAATCACTTTCCATTGAAAGTGCCTTAAACTACTTTCAAGCATTCACAAAAAACTCACATGCGTTTTTCTGAAATAGAAGCAGTCTTTTCCAACACTTCAATTCACTGTGCGAAGTGAATGGAGTGTTGCTTCACTTTCTAAATACTGTCCTTTCAGTGAAAATCCCTTTCCTTTGAAAGTGCCTTAAGCTACTTACAAGCATTCAACAGAAACTCACATGCATTTCTCTGAAAGAGAAGCAATCTGTTCAAAAACTTCAATTCTCTGTGCGAAGTGAATGGAGTGTTGCTTCACTTTCTAAATGCTGTCCTCTCAGAGAAAATCACTTTCCTTTGAAAGTGCCTTAAGCAACTTCAAAGCATTCACAAGAAACCCTAATGCGTTTCTATGAAAGAGAAGCACTCTGTTCCAACACTTCAATTCACTGCACGAAGGGAATGGAGTGTTGCTTCACTTTCTAAATGCTGTCCTTTCAGAGAAAATCACTTTCCTTTGAAAGTGCCTTAAGCTACTTACAAGCATTCACCAGAAACTCACATGCGTTTCTCTGAAAGAGAAGCAGTCTGTTCCAACACTTCAATTCACTGTGCGAAGTGAATGGAGTGTTGCTTCACTTTCACAATGCTGTCCAATCAGAGAAAATCACTTTCCTTTGAAAGTGCCTTAAGCTACTTGCAAGCATTAGGAAGAAACTCACATGCGTTTCTCTGAAAGAGAAGCATCTGTTCCAACACTTCAATTCACTGTGCGAAGTGAATGGAGTGTTGCTTCACTTTCTAAATTCTGTCCTTTCAGAGAAAATCACTTTCCTTTGAAAGTGCCTTTAACTACTTTCAAGCATTCACAAAAAACTCACATGCGTTTCTCTGAAAGAGAAGCAGTCTGTTCGAACACTTCAATTCACAGTGCGAAGTGAATGGAGTGTTGCTTCAGTTTCTAAATGCTGTCCTTTCAGAGAAAATCACTTTCCTTTGAAAGTGCCTTAAGCTACTTGCAAGCATTCACAAGAAACACTAATGCGTTTCTATGAAAGAGAAGCAGTCTTTTCCAACACTTCAATTCATTGCGCGAAGGAATGGAGTGTTGCTTTACTTTCTAAAAGCTGTCCTTTCAGAGAAAATCACTTTCCTTTGAAAGAGCCTTAAGCTACTTACAAGCATTCAACAGAAACTCACATGCATTTCTCTGAAAGAGAAGCAGTCTGTTCCAACACTTCAATTCACTCTACAAAGTGAATGGAGTGTTGCTTCACTTTCTAAATGCTGTCCTTTCAGAGAAAATAACTTTCCTTTGAAAGTGCCTTAAGCAACTTGCAAGCATTCACACGAAACACTAATGCGTTTCTATGAAAGAGAAGCAGTCTGTTCCAACACTTCAATTCACTGTGCGAAGTGAATGGAGTGTTGGTTCACTTTCTAAATGCTGTCCTTTCAGAGAAAATCACTTTCCTTTGAAAATGCCTTAAGCTACTTACAAGCATTTAACAGAAACTCATATGCGTTTCTCTGAAAGATAAGCAGTCTGTTCCAACACTTCAATTCACTGTGCGAAGTGAATGGAGTGTTGCTTCACTTTCTAAATGCTGTACTTTCAGAGAAAATCTCTTTCCTTTGAAAGTGCCTTAAGCTACTTGCAAGCATTAGGAAGAAACTCACATGCGTTTCTCTGAAAGAGAAGCAGTCTGTTCCAACACTTCAATTCACTGTGCGAAGTGAATGGAGTGTTGCTTCACTTTCTAAATGCTGTACTTTCAGAGAAAATCTCTTTCCTTTGAAAGTGCCTTAAGCTACTTGCAAGCATTAGGAAGAAACTCACATGCGTTTCTCTGAAAGAGAAGCAGTCTGTTCCGACATTTCAATTCACTGTGTGAAGTGAATAGAGTGTTACCTCACTTTCTAAATGCTGTCCTTTCAGAGACAATCACTTTCCTTCGAAAGTGCCTTAATCTACTTACAAGCATTCATCAGAAACTCACATGCGTTTCTCTGAAAGAGAAGCAATCTGTTCCAACACTTCAATTCACTGTGCGAAGTGAATGGAGTGTTGCATCACTTTCTAAATGCTGTCCTTTCAGAGAAAATCACTTTCCTTTGAAAGTGCCTTAAGCTACTTACAAGCATTCACCAGAAACTCACATGCGTTTCTCTGAAAAAGAAGCAGTCTGTTCCAATACTTCAATTCACTATGCGAAGTGAATGGAGTGTTGCTTCACTTTCTAAATGCAGTCCTTTCAGAGAAAATCACTTTCCTTTGAAAGTGCCTTAAGCTACTTACAAGCATTCAACAGAAACTCACATGCATTTCTCTGAAAGAGAAGCAATCTGTTCCAACACTTCAATTAACTGTGCAAAGTGAATGGAGTGTTGCTTCACTTTCTAAATGCTGTCCTTTCAGAGAAAATCACTTTCCTTTGAAAGTGCCTTAAGCTACTTACAAGCATTCACCAGAAACTCACATGCGTTTCTCTGAAAGAGAAGCAGTCTGTTCCAACACTTCAATTCACTGTGCGAAGTGAATGGAGTGTTGCTTCACTTTCTAAATGCTGTCCTTTCAGAGAAAATCACTTTCCTTTGAAAGTGCCTTAAGCTACTTACAAGCATTTAACAGAAACTCACATGCGTTTCTCTGAAAGAGAAGCAGTCTGTTCCAACACTTCAATTCACTGTGCGAAGTGAATGGAGTGTTGCTTCACTTTCTAAATGCTGTTCTTTCAGAGAAAATCACTTTTTTTTGAAAGTGCCTTAAGCTACTTGCAAGCATTAGGAAGAAACTCACTTGCGTTTCTCTGAAAGAGAAGCAGTCCGTTCCAAAACTTCAATTCACTGTGCGAAGTGAATGGAGTGTTGCTTCACTTTCTAAATGCTGTACTTTCAGAGAAAATCACTTTCCTTTGAAAGTGCCTTAAGCTACTTGCAAGCATTAGAATGAAACTCACATGCGTTTCTCTGAAAGAGAAGCAGTCTGTTCCAACACTTCAATTCACTGTGCGAAGTGAATGGAGTGTTGCCTCACTTTCTAAATGCTGTCCTTTCAGAGAAAATCACTTTCCATTGAAAGTGCCTTAAACTACTTTTAAGCATTCACAAAAAACTCACATGCGTTTATTGAAATAGAAGCAGTCTGTTCCAACACTTCAATTCACTGTGCGAAGTGAATGGAGTGTTGCTTCACTTTCTAAATGCTGTCCTTTCAGTGAAAATCCCTTTCCTTTGAATGTGCCTTAAGCTACTTACAAGCATTCAACAGAAACTCACATGCATTTCTCTGAAAGAGAAGCAATCTGTTCCAAAACTTCAATTCTCTGTGCGAAGTGAATGGAGTGTTGCTTCACTTTCTAAATGCTGTCCTCTCAGAGAAAATCACTTTCCTTTGAAAGTGCCTTAAGCAACTTCAAAGCATTCACAAGAAACCCTAATGCGTTTCTATGAAAGAGAAGCACTCTGTTCCAACACTTCAATTCACTGCACGAAGGGAATGGAGTGTTGCTTCACTTTCTAAATGCTGTCCTTTCAGAGAAAATCACTTTCCTTTGAAAGTGCCTTAAGCTACTTACAAGCATTCACCAGAAACTCACATGCGTTTCTCTGAAAGAGAAGCAGTCTGTTCCAACACTTCAATTCACTGTGCGAAGTGAATGGAGTGTTGCTTCACTTTCACAATGCTGTCCAATCAGAGAAAATCACTTTCCTTTGAAAGTGCCTTAAGCTACTTGCAAGCATTAGGAAGAAACTCACATGCGTTTCTCTGAAAGAGAAGCATCTGTTCCAACACTTCAATTCACTGTGCGAAGTGAATGGAGTGTTGCTTCACTTTCTAAATTCTGTCCTTTCAGAGAAAATCACTTTCCTTTGAAAGTGCCTTTAACTACTTTCAAGCATTCACAAAAAACTCACATGCGTTTCTCTGAAAGAGAAGCAGTCTGTTCGAACACTTCAATTCACAGTGCGAAGTGAATGGAGTGTTGCTTCAGTTTCTAAATGCTGTCCTTTCAGAGAAAATCACTTTCCTTTGAAAGTGCCTTAAGCTACTTGCAAGCATTCACAAGAAACACTAATGCGTTTCTATGAAAGAGAAGCAGTCTTTTCCAACACTTCAATTCATTGCGCGAAGGAATGGAGTGTTGCTTTACTTTCTGAATGCTGTCCTTTCAGAGAAAATCACTTTCCTTTGAAAGAGCCTTAAGCTACTTACAAGCATTCAACAGAAACTCACATGCATTTCTCTGAAAGAGAAGCAGTCTGTTCCAACACTTCAATTCACTCTACAAAGTGAATGGAGTGTTGCTTCACTTTCTAAATGCTGTCCTTTCAGAGAAAATAACTTTCCTTTGAAAGTGCCTTAAGCAACTTGCAAGCATTCACACGAAACACTAATGCGTTTCTATGAAAGAGAAGCAGTCTGTTCCAACACTTCAATTCACTGTGCGAAGTGAATGGAGTGTTGGTTCACTTTCTAAATGCTGTCCTTTCAGAGAAAATCACTTTCCTTTGAAAATGCCTTAAGCTACTTACAAGCATTTAACAGAAACTCACATGCGTTTCTCTGAAAGAGAAGCAGTCTGTTCCAACACTTCAATTCACTGTGCGAAGTGAATGGAGTGTTGCTTCACTTTCTAAATGCTGTACTTTCAGAGAAAATCTCTTTCCTTTGAAAGTGCCTTAAGCTACTTGCAAGCATTAGGAAGAAACTCACATGCGTTTCTCTGAAAGAGAAGCAGTCTGTTCCAACACTTCAATTCACTGTGCGAAGTGAATGGAGTGTTGCTTCACTTTCTAAATGCTGTACTTTCAGAGAAAATCTCTTTCCTTTGAAAGTGCCTTAAGCTACTTGCAAGCATTAGGAAGAAACTCACATGCGTTTCTCTGAAAGAGAAGCAGTCTGTTCCGACATTTCAATTCACTGTGTGAAGTGAATAGAGTGTTACCTCACTTTCTAAATGCTGTCCTTTCAGAGAAAATCACTTTCCTTCGAAAGTGCCTTAATCTACTTACAAGCATTCATCAGAAACTCACATGCGTTTCTCTGAAAGAGAAGCAATCTGTTCCAACACTTCAATTCACTGTGCGAAGTGAATGGAGTGTTGCTTCACTTTCTAAATGCTGTCCTTTCAGAGAAAATCACTTTCCTTTGAAAGTGCCTTAAGCTACTTACAAGCATTCACCAGAAACTCACATGCGTTTCTCTGAAAAAGAAGCAGTCTGTTCCAATACTTCAATTCACTATGCGAAGTGAATGGAGTGTTGCTTCACTTTCTAAATGCAGTCCTTTCAGAGAAAATCACTTTCCTTTGAAAGTGCCTTAAGCTACTTACAAGCATTCAACAGAAACTCACATGCATTTCTCTGAAAGAGAAGCAATCTGTTCCAACACTTCAATTAACTGTGCAAAGTGAATGGAGTGTTGCTTCACTTTCTAAATGCTGTCCTTTCAGAGAAAATCACTTTCCTTTGAAAGTGCCTTAAGCTACTTACAAGCATTCACCAGAAACTCACATGCGTTTCTCTGAAAGATAAGCAGTCCGTTCCAACACTTCAATTCACTGTGCGAAGTGAATGGAGTGTTGCTTCACTTTCTAAATGCTGTCCTTTCAGAGAAAATCACTTTCCTTTGAAAGTGCCTTAAGCTACTTACAAGCATTTAACAGAAACTCACATGCGTTTCTCTGAAAGAGAAGCAGTCTGTTCCAACACTTCAATTCACTGTGCGAAGTGAATGGAGTGTTGCTTCACTTTCTAAATGCTGTTCTTTCAGAGAAAATCACTTTTTTTTGAAAGTGCCTTAAGCTACTTGCAAGCATTAGGAAGAAACTCACTTGCGTTTCTCTGAAAGAGAAGCAGTCCGTTCCAACACTTCAATTCACTGTGCGAAGTGAATGGAGTGTTGCTTCACTTTCTAAATGCTGTGCTTTCAGAGAAAATCACTTTCCTTTGAAAGTGCCTTAAGCTACTTGCAAGCATTAGAATGAAACTCACATGCGTTTCTCTGAAAGAGAAGCAGTCTGTTCCAACACTTCAATTCACTGTGCGAAGTGAATGGAGTGTTGCCTCACTTTCTAAATGCTGTCCTTTCAGAGAAAATCACTTTCCATTGAAAGTGCCTTAAACTACTTTTAAGCATTCACAAAAAACTCACATGCGTTTATTGAAATAGAAGCAGTCTGTTCCAACACTTCAATTCACTGTGCGAAGTGAATGGAGTGTTGCTTCACTTTCTAAATGCTGTCCTTTCAGTGAAAATCCCTTTCCTTTGAATGTGCCTTAAGCTACTTACAAGCATTCAACAGAAACTCACATGCATTTCTCTGAAAGAGAAGCAATCTGTTCCAAAACTTCAATTCTCTGTGCGAAGTGAATGGAGTGTTGCTTCACTTTCTAAATCCTGTCCTCTCAGAGAAAATCACTTTCCTTTGAAAGTGCCTTAAGCAACTTCAAAGCATTCACAAGAAACCCTAATGCGTTTCTATGAAAGAGAAGCACTCTGTTCCAACACTTCAATTCACTGCACGAAGGGAATGGAGTGTTGCTTCACTTTCTAAATGCTGTCCTTTCAGAGAAAATCACTTTCCTTTGAAAGTGCCTTAAGCTACTTACAAGCATTCACCAGAAACTCACATGCGTTTCTCTGAAAGAGAAGCAGTCTGTTCCAACACTTCAATTCACTGTGCGAAGTGAATGGAGTGTTGCTTCACTTTCAAAATGCTGTCCAATCAGAGAAAATCACTTTCCTTTGAAAGTGCCTTAAGCTACTTACAAGCATTCACCAGAAACTCACATGCGTTTCTCTGAAAGAGAAGCAGTCTGTTCCAACACTTCAATTCACTGTGCGAAGTGAATGGAGTGTTGCTTCACTTTCTAAATGCTGTCCTTTCAGAGAAAATCACTTTCCTTTGAAAGTGCCTTAAGCTACTTACAAGCATTCACCATAAACTCACATGCGTTTCTCTGAAAGAGAAGCAGTCTGTTCCAACACTTCAATTCACTGTGTGAAGTGAATGGAGTGTTGCCTCACTTTTTATATGCTGTCCTTTCAGAGAAAATCACTTTCCTTTGAAAGTGCCTTAAGCTACTTACAAGCATTCAACAGAAACTCACATGCGTTTCTCTGAAAGAGAAGCAGTCTGTTCCAACACTTCAATTCACTGTGCGAAGTGAATGGAGTGTTGCTTCACTTTCTAAATGCTGTCCTTTCAGAGAAAATCACTTTCCTTTGAAAGAGCCTTAAGCTACTTACAAGCATTCAACAGAAACTCACATGCATTTCTCTGAAAGAGAAGCAGTCTGTTCCAACACTTCAATTCACTCTACAAAGTGAATGGAGTGTTGCTTCACTTTCTAAATGCTGTCCTTTCAGAGAAAATAACTTTCCTTTGAAAGTGCCTTAAGCAACTTGCAAGCATTCACACGAAACACTAATGCGTTTCTATGAAAGAGAAGCAGTCTGTTCCAACACTTCAATTCACTGTGCGAAGTGAATGGAGTGTTGGTTCACTTTCTAAATGCTGTCCTTTCAGAGAAAATCACTTTCCTTTGAAAATGCCTTAAGCTACTTACAAGCATTTAACAGAAACTCACATGCGTTTCTCTGAAAGAGAAGCAGTCTGTTCCAACACTTCAATTCACTGTGCGAAGTGAATGGAGTGTTGCTTCACTTTCTAAATGCTGTACTTTCAGAGAAAATCTCTTTCCTTTGAAAGTGCCTTAAGCTACTTGCAAGCATTAGGAAGAAACTCACATGCGTTTCTCTGAAAGAGAAGCAGTCTGTTCCAACACTTCAATTCACTGTGCGAAGTGAATGGAGTGTTGCTTCACTTTCTAAATGCTGTACTTTCAGAGAAAATCTCTTTCCTTTGAAAGTGCCTTAAGCTACTTGCAAGCATTAGGAAGAAACTCACATGCGTTTCTCTGAAAGAGAAGCAGTCTGTTCCGACATTTCAATTCACTGTGTGAAGTGAATAGAGTGTTACCTCACTTTCTAAATGCTGTCCTTTCAGAGAAAATCACTTTCCTTCGAAAGTGCCTTAATCTACTTACAAGCATTCATCAGAAACTCACATGCGTTTCTCTGAAAGAGAAGCAATCTGTTCCAACACTTCAATTAACTGTGCAAAGTGAATGGAGTGTTGCTTCACTTTCTAAATGCTGTCCTTTCAGAGAAAATCACTTTCCTTTGAAAGTGCCTTAAGCTACTTACAAGCATTCACCAGAAACTCACATGCGTTTCTCTGAAAGAGAAGCAGTCTGTTCCAACACTTCAATTCACTGTGCGAAGTGAATGGAGTGTTGCTTCACTTTCTAAATGCTGTCCTTTCAGAGAAAATCACTTTCCTTTGAAAGTGCCTTAAGCTACTTACAAGCATTTAACAGAAACTCACATGCGTTTCTCTGAAAGAGAAGCAGTCTGTTCCAACACTTCAATTCACTGTGCGAAGTGAATGGAGTGTTGCTTCACTTTCTAAATGCTGTTCTTTCAGAGAAAATCACTTTTTTTTGAAAGTGCCTTAAGCTACTTGCAAGCATTAGGAAGAAACTCACTTGCGTTTCTCTGAAAGAGAAGCAGTCCGTTCCAACACTTCAATTCACTGTGCGAAGTGAATGGAGTGTTGCTTCACTTTCTAAATGCTGTGCTTTCAGAGAAAATCACTTTCCTTTGAAAGTGCCTTAAGCTACTTGCAAGCATTAGAATGAAACTCACATGCGTTTCTCTGAAAGAGAAGCAGTCTGTTCCAACACTTCAATTCACTGTGCGAAGTGAATGGAGTGTTGCCTCACTTTCTAAATGCTGTCCTTTCAGTGAAAATCCCTTTCCTTTGAATGTGCCTTAAGCTACTTACGAGCATTCAACAGAAACTCACATGCATTTCTCTGAAAGAGAAGCAATCTGTTCCAAAACTTCAATTCTCTGTGCGAAGTGAATGGAGTGTTGCTTCACTTTCTAAATCCTGTCCTCTCAGAGAAAATCACTTTCCTTTGAAAGTGCCTTAAGCAACTTCAAAGCATTCACAAGAAACCCTAATGCGTTTCTATGAAAGAGAAGCACTCTGTTCCAACACTTCAATTCACTGCACGAAGGGAATGGAGTGTTGCTTCACTTTCTAAATGCTGTACTTTCAGAGAAAATCTCTTTCCTTTGAAAGTGCCTTAAGCTACTTGCAAGCATTAGGAAGAAACTCACATGCGTTTCTCTGAAAGAGAAGCAGTCTGTTCCGACATTTCAATTCACTGTGTGAAGTGAATAGAGTGTTACCTCACTTTCTAAATGCTGTCCTTTCAGAGAAAATCACTTTCCTTCGAAAGTGCCTTAATCTACTTACAAGCATTCATCAGAAACTCACATGCGTTTCTCTGAAAGAGAAGCAATCTGTTCCAACACTTCAATTCACTGTGCGAAGTGAATGGAGTGTTGCTTCACTTTCTAAATGCTGTCCTTTCAGAGAAAATCACTTTCCTTTGAAAGTGCCTTAAGCTACTTACAAGCATTCACCAGAAACTCACATGCGTTTCTCTGAAAAAGAAGCAGTCTCTTCCAATACTTCAATTCACTATGCGAAGTGAATGGAGTGTTGCTTCACTTTCTAAATGCAGTCCTTTCAGAGAAAATCACTTTCCTTTGAAAGTGCCTTAAGCTACTTACAAGCATTCAACAGAAACTCACATGCATTTCTCTGAAAGAGAAGCAATCTGTTCCAACACTTCAATTAACTGTGCAAAGTGAATGGAGTGTTGCTTCACTTTCTAAATGCTGTCCTTTCAGAGAAAATCACTTTCCTTTGAAAGTGCCTTAAGCTACTTACAAGCATTCACCAGAAACTCACATGCGTTTCTCTGAAAGAGAAGCAGTCTGTTCCAACACTTCAATTCACTGTGCGAAGTGAATGGAGTGTTGCTTCACTTTCTAAATGCTGTCCTATCAGAGAAAATCACTTTCCTTTGAAAGTGCCTTAAGCTACTTACAAGCATTTAACAGAAACTCACATGCGTTTCTCTGAAAGAGAAGCAGTCTGTTCCAACACTTCAATTCACTGTGCGAAGTGAATGGAGTGTTGCTTCACTTTCTAAATGCTGTTCTTTCAGAGAAAATCACTTTTTTTTGAAAGTGCCTTAAGCTACTTGCAAGCATTAGGAAGAAACTCACTTGCGTTTCTCTGAAAGAGAAGCAGTCCGTTCCAACACTTCAATTCACTGTGCGAAGTGAATGGAGTGTTGCTTCACTTTCTAAATGCTGTGCTTTCAGAGAAAATCACTTTCCTTTGAAAGTGCCTTAAGCTACTTGCAAGCATTAGAATGAAACTCACATGCGTTTCTCTGAAAGAGAAGCAGTCTGTTCCAACACTTCAATTCACTGTGCGAAGTGAATGGAGTGTTGCCTCACTTTCTAAATGCTGTCCTTTCAGTGAAAATCCCTTTCCTTTGAATGTGCCTTAAGCTACTTACAAGCATTCAACAGAAACTCACATGCATTTCTCTGAAAGAGAAGCAATCTGTTCCAAAACTTCAATTCTCTGTGCGAAGTGAATGGAGTGTTGCTTCACTTTCTAAATCCTGTCCTCTCAGAGAAAATCACTTTCCTTTGAAAGTGCCTTAAGCAACTTCAAAGCATTCACAAGAAACCCTAATGCGTTTCTATGAAAGAGAAGCACTCTGTTCCAACACTTCAATTCACTGCACGAAGGGAATGGAGTGTTGCTTCACTTTCTAAATGCTGTCCTTTCAGAGAAAATCACTTTCCTTTGAAAGTGCCTTAAGCTACTTACAAGCATTCACCAGAAACTCACATGCGTTTCTCTGAAAGAGAAGCAGTCTGTTCCAACACTTCAATTCACTGTGCGAAGTGAATGGAGTGTTGCTTCACTTTCAAAATGCTGTCCAATCAGAGAAAATCACTTTCCTTTGAAAGTGCCTTAAGCTACTTGCAAGCATTAGGAAGAAACTCACATGCGTTTCTCTGAAAGAGAAGCATCTGTTCCAACACTTCAATTCACTGTGCGAAGTGAATGGAGTGTTGCTTCACTTTCTAAATTCTGTCCTTTCAGAGAAAATCACTTTCCTTTGAAAGTGCCTTTAACTACTTTCAAGCATTCACAAAAAACTCACATGAGTTTCTCTGAAAGAGAAGCAGTCTGTTCGAACACTTCAATTCACAGTGCGAAGTGAATGGAGTGTTGCTTCAGTTTCTAAATGCTGTCCTTTCAGAGAAAATCACTTTCCTTTGAAAGTGCCTTAAGCTACTTGCAAGCATTCACAAGAAACACTAATGCGTTTCTATGAAAGAGAAGCAGTCTTTTCCAACACTTCAATTCATTGCGCGAAGGAATGGAGTGTTGCTTTACTTTCTAAATGATCTCCTTTCAGAGAAAATCACTTTCCTTTGAAAGACCCTTAAGCTACTTACAAGCATTCAACAGAAACTCACATGCATTTCTCTGAAAGAGAAGCAGTCTGTTCCAACACTTCAATTCACTCTACAAAGTGAATGGAGTGTTGCTTCACTTTCTAAATGCTGTCCTTTCAGAGAAAATAACTTTCCTTTGAAAGTGCCTTAAGCTACTTGCAAGCATTCACAAGAAACACTAATGCGTTTCTATGAAAGAGAAGCACTCTGCTCCAACACTTCAATTCACAGCATGAAGGGAATGGAGTGTTGCTTCACTTTCTAAATGCTGTCCTTTCAGAGAAAATCACTTTCCTTTGAAAGTGCCTTAAGCTACTTACAAGCATTAGGAAGAAACTCACATGCGTTTCTCTGAAAGAGAAGCATTCTGTTCCAACACTTCAATTCACTGTGCGAAGTGAATGGAGTGTTGCATCACTTTCTAAATTCTGTCCTTTCAGAGAAAATCACTTTCCTTTGAAAGTGCCTTAAACTACTTTCAAGCATTCACAAAAAACTCACATGCGTTTCTCTTAAAGAGAAGCAGTCTGTTCCAACACTTCAATTCACTGTGCGAAGTGAATGGAGTGTTGCTTCACTTTCTAAATGCTGTCCTTTCAGAGAAAATCACTTTCCTTTGAAAGTGCCTTAAGCAACTTGCAAGAATTCACAAGAAACTCACATGCGTTTCTCTGAAAGAGAAGCAGTCTATTCCAACACTTCAACTCACTTTGTGAAGTGAATGGAGTGTTGCTTCACTTTCTAAATGCTGTCCTTTCAGAGAAAATCACTTTCCTTTGAAAGTGCCTTAAGCTACTTACAAGCATTCACCAGAAACTCACATGCGTTTCTCTGAAAGAGAAGCAGTCTGTTCCAATACTTCAATTCACTCTGCGAAGTGAATGGAGTGTTGCTTCACTTTCTAAATGCTGTCCTTTCAGAGAAAATCACTTTCCTTTGTAAGTGCCTTAAGCTACTTACAAGCATTCAACAGAAACTCACATGCATTTCTCTGAAAGAGAAGCAGTCTGTTCCAACACTTCAATTCACTGTGCGAAGTGAATGGAGTGTTGCTTCACTTTCTAAATGCTGTCCTTTCAGAGAAAATCACTTTCCTTTGAAAGTGCCTTAAGCTACTTACAAGCATTCACCGGAAACTCACATGCGTTTCTCTGAAAGAGAAGCAGACTGTTCCAACACTTCAATTCACTCTGCGAAGTGAATGGAGTGTTGCTTCACTTTCTAAATGCTGTCCTTTCAGAGAAAATCACTTTCCTTTGAAAGTGCCTTCAGCTACTTGCAAGCATTAGGAAGAAACTCTCATGCGTTTCTCTGAAAGAGAAGCAGTCTGTTCCAACACTTCAATTCACTGTGTGAAGTGAATGGAGCGTTGCCTCACTTTCTAAATGCTGTCCTTTCAGAGAAAATCACTTTCCTTTGAAAGTGCCTTAAGCTACTTACAAGCATTCACCAGAAACTCACATGCGTTTCTCTGAAAGAGAAGCAGTCTGTTCCAACACTTCAATTCAATGTGCGAAGTGAATGGAGTGTTGCTTCACTTTCTAAATGCTGTCCTTTCAGAGAAAATCACTTTCCTTTGAAAGTGCCTTAAACTACTTTCAAGCATTCACAAAAAACTCACATGCGTTTCTCTTAAAGAGAAACAGTCTGTTCCAACACTTCAATTCACCTTGCGAAGTGAATGGAGTGTTGCTTCAGTTTCTAAATGCTGTCCTTTCAGAGAAAATTACTTTCCTTTGAAAGTGCCTTAAGAAACTTGCAAGCATTCACAAGAAACTCACATGCGTTTCTCTGAAAGAGAAGCAGTCTGTTCCAACACTTCAATTCACTGTGCGAAGTGAATGGAGTGTTGCTTCACTTTCTAAATGCTGTCCTTTCAGAGAAAATCACTTTCCTTTGAAAGTGCCTTAAGCTACTTACAAGCATTCACCAGAAACTCACATGCGTTTTTCTGAAAGAGAAGCAGTCTGTTCCAATACTTCAATTCACTATGCGAAGTGAATGGAGTGTTGCTTCACTTTCTAAATGCAGTCCTTTCAGAGAAAATCACTTTCCTTTGAAAGTGCCTTAAGCTACTTACAAGCATTCAACAGAAACTCACATGCATTTCTCTGAAAGAGAAGCAATCTGCTCAAACACTTCAATTAACTGTGCAAAGTGAATGGAGTGTTGCTTCACTTTCTAAATGCTGTCCTTTCAGAGAAAATCACTTTCCTTTGAAAGTGCATTAAGCTACTTACAAGCATTCACCAGAAACTCACATGCGTTTCTCTGAAAGAGAAGCAGTCTGTTCCAACACTTCAATTCACTGTGCGAAGTGAATGGAGTGTTGCTTCACTTTCTAAATGCTGTCCTTTCAGAGAAAATCACTTTCCTTTGAAAGTGCCTTAAGCTACTTACAAGCATTTAACAGAAACTCACATGCATTTCTCTGAAAGAGAAGCAGTCTGTTCCAACACTTCAATTCACTGTGCGAAGTGAATGGAGTGTTGCTTCACTTTCTAAATGCTGTTCTTTCAGAGAAAATCACTTTCCTTTGAAAGTGCCTTAAGCTACTTGCAAGCATTAGGAAGAAACTCACATGCGTTTCTCTGAAAGAGAAGCAGTCCGTTCCAACACTTCAATTCACTGTGCGAAGTGAATGGAGTGTTGCTTCACTTTCTAAATGCTGTACTTTCAGAGAAAATCACTTTCCTTTGAAAGTGCCTTAAGCTACTTGCAAGCATTAGGAAGAAAGTCACATGCGTTTCTCTGAAAGAGAAGCAGTCTGTTCCAACACTTCAATTCACTGTGCGAAGTGAATGGAGTGTTGCCTCACTTTCTAAATGCTGTCCTTTCAGAGAAAATCACTTTCCTTTGAAAGTGCCTTAAGCAACTTCAAAGCATTCACAAGAAACCCTAATGCGTTTCTCTGAAAGAGAAGCACTCTGTTCCAACACTTCAATTCACTGCACAAAGGGAATGGAGTGTTGCTTCACTTTCTAAATGCTGTCCTTTCAGAGAAAATCACTTTCCTTTGAAAGTGCCTTAAGCTACTTACAAGCATTCACCAGAAACTCACATGCGTTTCTCTGAAAGAGAAGCAGTCTGTTCCAACACTTCAATTCACTGTGCGAAGTGAATGGAGTGTTGCTTCACTTTCTAAATGCTGTCCTTTCAGAGAAAATCACTTTCCTTTGAAAGTGCCTTAAGCAACTTGCAAAAATTCACAAGAAACTCACATGCGTATCTCTGAATGAGAAGCAGTCTGTTCCAACACTTCAATTCACTGTGTGAAGTGAATGGAGTGTTGCTATACTTTCTAAATGCTGTCCTTTCAGAGAAAATCACTTTCCTTTGAATGTGCCTTAAGCTACTTACAAGCATTCACCAGAAACTCACATGCGTTTCTCTGAAAGAGAAGCAGTCTGTTTCAATACTTCAATTCACTCTGCGAAGTGAATGGAGTGTTGCTTCACTTTCTAAATGCTGTCCTTTCAGAGAAAATCACTTTCTTTTGAAAGTGCCTTAAGCTACTTACAAGCATTCAACAGAAACTCACATGCATTTCTCTGAAAGAGAAGCAGTCTGTTCCAACACTTCAATTCACTGTGCGAAGTGAATGGAGTGTTGCTTCACTTTCTAAATGCTGTACTTTCAGAGAAAATCACTTTCCTTTGAAAGTGCCTTAAGCTACTTACAAGCATTCACCAGAAACTCACATGTGTTTCGCTGAAAGAGACGCAGTCTGTTCCAACACTTTAATTCACTGTGCGAAGTGAATGGAGTGTTGCTTCACTTTCTAAATGCTGTCCTTTCAGAGAAAATCACTTTCCTTTGAAAGTGCCTTAAGCTACTTGCAAGCATTAGGAAGAAACTCACATGCGTTTCTCTGAAAGAGAAGCAGACAGTTCCAACACTTCAATTCACTGTGCGAATTGAATGGAGTGTTGCTTCACTTTCTAAATGCTGTCCTTTCAGAGAAAATCACTTTCCTTTGAAAGTGCCTTAAGCTACTTACAAGCATTAGGAAGAAACTCACATGCGTTTCTCTGAAAGAGAAGCAGTCTGTTCCAACACTTCAATTCACTGTGCGAAGTGAATGGAGTGTTGCTTCACTTTCTAAATGCTGTCCTTTCAGAGAAAATCACTTTCCTTTGAAAGTGCCTTAAGCTACTTACAAGCATTTAACAGAAACTCACATGCGTTTCTCTGAAAGAGAAGCAGTCTGTTCCAACACTTCAATTCACTGTGCGAAGTGAATGGAGTGTTGCTTCACTTTCTAAATGCTGTTCTTTCAGAGAAAATCACTTTCCTTTGAAAGTGCCTTAAGCTACTTGCAAGCATTAGGAAGAAACTCACATGCGTTTCTCTGAAAGAGAAGCAGTCGGTTCCAACACTTCAATTCACTGTGCGAAGTGAATGGAGTGTTGCTTCACTTTCTAAATGCTGTACTTTCAGAGAAAATCACTTTCCTTTGAAAGTGCCTTAAGCTACTTGCAAGCATTAGAATGAAACTCACATGCGTTTCTCTGAAAGAGAAGCAGTCTGTTCCAACACTTCAATTCACTGTGCGAAGTGAATGGAGTGTTGCCTCACTTTCTAAATGCTGTCCTTTCAGAGAAAATCACTTTCCATTGAAAGTGCCTTAAACTACTTTCAAGCATTCACAAAAAACTCACATGCGTTTTTCTGAAATAGAAGCAGTCTGTTCCAACACTTCAATTCACTGTGCGAAGTGAATGGAGTGTTGCTTCACTTTCTAAATGCTGTCCTTTCAGTGAAAATTCCTTTCCTTTGAATGTGCCTTAAGCTACTTACAAGCATTCAACAGAAACTCACATGCATTTCTCTGAAAGAGAAGCAATCTGTTCCAAAACTTCAATTCTCTGTGCGAAGTGAATGGAGTGTTGCTTCACTTTCTAAATGCTGTCCTTTCAGAGAAAATCACTTTCCTTTGAAAGTGCCTTAAGCTACTTACAAGCATTCAACAGAAACTCACATGCGTTTCTCTGAAAGAGAAGCAGTCTGTTCCAACACTTCAATTCACTGTGCGAAGTGAATGGAGTGTTGCTTCACTTTCAAAATGCTGTCCAATCAGAGAAAATCACTTTCCTTTGAAAGTGCCTTAAGCTACTTGCAAGCATTAGGAAGAAACTCACATGCGTTTCTCTGAAAGAGAAGCATCTGTTCCAACACTTCAATTCACTGTGCGAAGTGAATGGAGTGTTGCTTCACTTTCTAAATTCTGTCCTTTCAGAGAAAATCACTTTCCTTTGAAAGTACCTTTAACTACTTTCAAGCATTCACAAAAAACTCACATGCGTTTCTCTGAAAGAGAAGCAGTCTGTTCGAACACTTCAATTCACAGTGCGAAGTGAATGGAGTGTTGCTTCAGTTTCTAAATGCTGTCCTTTCAGAGAAAATCACTTTCCTTTGAAAGTGCCTTAAGCTACTTGCAAGCATTCACAAGAAACACTAATGCGTTTCTATGAAAGAGAATCAGTCTTTTCCAACACTTCAATTCATTGCGCGAAGGAATGGAGTGTTGCTTTACTTTCTAAATGATGTCCTTTCAGAGAAAATCACTTTCCTTTGAAAGAGCCTTAAGCTACTTACAAGCATTCAACAGAAACTCACATGCATTTCTCTGAAAGAGAAGCAGTCTGTTCCAACACTTCAATTCACTCTACAAAGTGAATGGAGTGTTGCTTCACTTTCTAAATGCTGTCCTTTCAGAGAAAATAACTTTCCTTTGAAAGTGCCTTAAGCAACTTGCAAGAATTCACAAGAAACACTAATGCGTTTCTATGAAAGAGAAGCACTCTGCTCCAACACTTCAATTCACTGCATGAAGGGAATGGAGTGTTGCTTCACTTTCTAAATGCTGTCCTTTCAGAGAAAATCACTTTCCTTTGAAAGTGCCTTAAGCTACTTACAAGCATTAGGAAGAAACTCACATGCGTTTCTCTGAAAGAGAAGCATTCTGTTCCAACACTTCAATTCACTGTGCGAAGTGAATGGAGTGTTGCATCACTTTCTAAATTCTGTCCTTTCAGAGAAAATCACTTTCCTTTGAAAGTGCCTTAAACTACTTTCAAGCATTCACAAAAAACTCACATGCGTTTCTCTTAAAGAGAAGCAGTCTGTTCCAACACTTCAATTCACTGTGCTAAGTGAATGGAGTGTTGCTTCAGTTTCTAAATGCTGTCCTTTCAGAGAAAATCACTTTCCTTTGAAAGTGCCTTAAGCAACTTGCAAGAATTCACAAGAAACTCACATGCGTTTCTCTGAAAGAGAAGCAGTCTGTTCCAACACTTCAATTCACTGTGCGAAGTGAATGGAGTGTTGCTTCAGTTTCTTAATGCTGTCCTTTCAGAGAAAATTACTTTCCTTTGAAAGTGCCTTAAGAAACTTGCAAGCATTCACAAGAAACTCACATGCGTTTCTCTGAAAGAGAAGCAGTCTGTTCCAACACTTCAATTCACTGTGCGAAGTGAATGGAGTGTTGCTTCACTTTCTAAATGCTGTCCTTTCAGAGAAAATCACTTTCCTTTGAAAGTGCCTTAAGCTACTTACAAGCATTCACCAGAAACTCACATGCGTTTCTCTGAAAAAGAAGCAGTCTGTTCCAATACTTCAATTCACTATGCGAAGTGAATGGAGTGTTGCTTCACTTTCTAAATGCAGTCCTTTCAGAGAAAATCACTTTCCTTTGAAAGTGCCTTAAGCTACTTACAAGCATTCAACAGAAACTCACATGCATTTCTCTGAAAGAGAAGCAATCTGTTCCAACACTTCAATTAACTGTGCAAAGTGAATGGAATGTTGCTTCACTTTCTAAATGCTGTCCTTTCAGAGAAAATCACTTTCCTTTGAAAGTACCTTAAGCTACTTGCAAGCATTCACCAGAAACTCACATGCGTTTCTCTGAAAGAGAAGCAGTCTGTTCCAACACTTCAATTCACTGTGCGAAGTGAATGGAGTGTTGCTTCACTTTCTAAATGCTGTCCTTTCAGAGAAAATCACTTTCCTTTGAAAGTGCCTTAAGCTACTTACAAGCATTTAACAGAAACTCACATGCGTTTCTCTGAAAGAGAAGCAGTCTGTTCCAACACTTCAATTCACTGTGCGAAGTGAATGGAGTGTTGCTTCACTTTCTAAATGCTGTCCAATCAGAGAAAATCACTTTCCTTTGAAAGTGCCTTAAGCTACTTGCAAGCATTAAGAAGAAACTCACATGCGTTTCTCTGAAAGAGAAGCAGTCCGTTCCAACACTTCAATTCACTGTGCGAAGTGAATGGAGTGTTGCTTCACTTTCTAAATGCTGTACTTTCAGAGAAAATCACTTTCCTTTGAAAGTGCCTTAAGCTACTTGCAAGCATTAGAATGAAACTCACATGCATTTCTCTGAAAGAGAAGCAATCTGTTCCAAAACTTCAATTCTCTGTGCGAAGTGAATGGAGTGTTGCTTCACTTTCTAAATGCTGTCCTTTCAGAGAAAATCACTTTCCTTTGAAAGTGCCTTAAGCAACTTCAAAGCATTCACAAGAAACCCTAATGCGTTTCTATGAAAGAGAAGCACTCTGTTCCAACACTTCAATTCACTGCACGAAGGGAATGGAGTGTTGCTTCACTTTCTAAATGCTGTCCTTTCAGAGAAAATCACTTTCCTTTGAAAGTGCCTTAAGCTACTTACAAGCATTCACCAGAAACTCACATGCGTTTCTCTGAAAGAGAAGCAGTCTGTTCCAACACTTCAATTCACTGTGCGAAGTGAATGGAGTGTTGCTTCACTTTCAAAATGCTGTCCAATCAGAGAAAATCACTTTCCTTTGTAAGTGCCTTAAGCTACTTGCAAGCATTAGGAAGAAACTCACATGCGTTTCTCTGAAAGAGAAGCATCTGTTCCAACACTTCAATTCACTGTGCGAAGTGAATGGAGTGTTGCTTCACTTTCTAAATTCTGTCCTTTCAGAGAAAATAACTTTCCTTTGAAAGTGCCTTTAACTACTTTCAAGCATTCACAAAAAACTCACATGCGTTTCTCTGAAAGAGAAGCAGTCTGTTCGAACACTTCAATTCAAAGTGAGAAGTGAATGGAGTGTTGCTTCAGTTTCTAAATGCTGTCCTTTCAGAGAAAATCACTTTCCTTTGAACGTGCCTTAAGCTACTTGCAAGCATTCACAAGAAACACTCTTGCGTTTCTATGAAAGAGAAGCAGTCTTTTCCAACACTTCAATTCATTGCGCGAAGGAATGGAGTGTTGCTTTACTTTCTAAATGATGTCCTTTCAGAGAAAATCACTTTCCTTTGAAAGAGCCTTAAGCTACTTACAAGCATTCAACAGAAACTCACATGCATTTCTCTGAAAGAGAAGCAGTCTGTTCCAACACTTCAATTCACTCTACAAAGTGAATGGAGTGTTGCTTCACTTTCTAAATGCTGTCCTTTCAGAGAAAATAACTTTCCTTTGAAAGTGCCTTAAGCAACTTGCAAGCATTCACAAGAAACACTAATGCGTTTCTATGAAAGAGAAGCAGTCTGTTCCAACACTTCAATTCACTGTGCGAAGTGAATGGAGTGTTGCTTCACTTTCTAACTGCTGTCCTTTCAGAGAAAATCACTTTCCTTTGAAAGTGCCTTAAGCTACTTACAAGCATTTAACAGAAACTCACATGCGTTTCTCTGAAAGAGAAGCAGTCTGTTCCAACACTTCAATTCACTGAACGAAGTGAATGGAGTGTTGCTTCACTTTCTAAATGCTGTACTTTCAGAGAAAATCTCTTTCCTTTGAAAGTGCCTTAAGCTACTTGCAAGCATTAGGAAGAAACTCACATGCGTTTCTCTGAAAGAGAAGCAGTCTGTTCCAACATTTCAATTCACTGTGTGAAGTGAATAGAGTGTTACCTCACTTTCTAAATGCTGTCCTTTCAGAGAAAATCACTTTCCTTCGAAAGTGCCTTAATCTACTTACAAGCATTCACCAGAAACTCACATGCGTTTCTCTGAAAGAGAAGCAATCTGTTCCAACACTTCAATTTATGTTGCGAAGTGAATGGAGTGTTGCTTCACTTTCTAAATGCTGTCCTTTCAGAGAAAATCACTTTCCTTTGAAAGTGCCTTAAACTACTTACAAGCATTCACAAAAAACTCACATGCGTTTCTCTTAAAGAGAAGCAGTCTGTTCCAACACTTCAATTCACTGTGCGAAGTGAATGGAGTGTTGCTTCAGTTTCTAAATGCTGTCCTTTCAGAGAAAATTACTTTCCTTTGAAAGTGCCTTAAGAAACTTGCAAGCATTCACAAGAAACTCACATGCGTTTCTCTGAAAGAGAAGCAGTCTGTTCCAACACTTCAATTCACTGTGCGAAGTGAATGGAGTGTTGCTTCACTTTCTAAATGCTGTCCTTTCAGAGAAAATCACTTTCCTTTGAAAGTGCCTTAAGCTACTTACAAGCATTCACCAGAAACTCACATGCGTTTCTCTGAAAAAGAAGCAGTCTGTTCCAATACTTCAATTCACTATGCGAAGTGAATGGAGTGTTGCTTCACTTTCTAAATGCAGTCCTTTCAGAGAAAATCACTTTCCTTTGAAAGTGCCTTAAGCTACTTACAAGCATTCAACAGAAACTCACATGCATTTCTCTGAAAGAGAAGCAATCTGTTCCAACACTTCAATTAACTGTGCAAAGTGAATGGAGTGTTGCTTCACTTTCTAAATGCTGTCCTTTCAGAGAAAATCACTTTCCTTTGAAAGTGCCTTAAGCTACTTACAAGCATTCACCAGAAACTCACATGCGTTTCTCTGAAAGAGAAGCAGTCTGTTCCAACACTTCAATTCACTGTGCGAAGTGAATGGAGTGTTGCTTCACTTTCTAAATGCTGTCCTTTCAGAGAAAATCACTTTCCTTTGAAAGTGCCTTAAGCTACTTACAAGCATTTAACAGAAACTCACATGCGTTTCTCTGAAAGAGAAGCAGTCTGTTCCAACACTTCAATTCACTGTGCGAAGTGAATGGAGTGTTGCTTCACTTTCTAAATGCTGTTCTTTCAGAGAAAATCACTTTCCTTTGAAAGTGCCTTAAGCTACTTGCAAGCATTAGGAAGAAACTCACTTGCGTTTCTCTGAAAGAGAAGCAGTCCGTTCCAACACTTCAATTCACTGTGCGAAGTGAATGGAGTGTTGCTTCACTTTCTAAATGCTGTACTTTCAGAGAAAATCACTTTCCTTTGAAAGTGCCTTAAGCTACTTGCAAGCATTAGAATGAAACTCACATGCGTTTCTCTGAAAGAGAAGCAGTCTGTTCCAACACTTCAATTCACTGTGCGAAGTGAATTCAGTGTTGCCTCACTTTCTAAATGCTGTCCTTTCCGAGAAAATCACTTTCCATTGAAAGTGCCTTAAACTACTTTCAAGCATTCACAAAAAACTCACATGCGTTTTTCTGAAATAGAAGCAGTCTTTTCCAACACTTCAATTCACTGTGCGAAGTGAATGGAGTGTTGCTTCACTTTCTAAATACTGTCCTTTCAGTGAAAATCCCTTTCCTTTGAAAGTGCCTTAAGCTACTTACAAGCATTCAACAGAAACTCACATGCATTTCTCTGAAAGAGAAGCAATCTGTTCAAAAACTTCAATTCTCTGTGCGAAGTGAATGGAGTGTTGCTTCACTTTCTAAATGCTGTCCTCTCAGAGAAAATCACTTTCCTTTGAAAGTGCCTTAAGCAACTTCAAAGCATTCACAAGAAACCCTAATGCGTTTCTATGAAAGAGAAGCACTCTGTTCCAACACTTCAATTCACTGCACGAAGGGAATGGAGTGTTGCTTCACTTTCTAAATGCTGTCCTTTCAGAGAAAATCACTTTCCTTTGAAAGTGCCTTAAGCTACTTACAAGCATTCACCAGAAACTCACATGCGTTTCTCTGAAAGAGAAGCAGTCTGTTCCAACACTTCAATTCACTGTGCGAAGTGAATGGAGTGTTGCTTCACTTTCACAATGCTGTCCAATCAGAGAAAATCACTTTCCTTTGAAAGTGCCTTAAGCTACTTGCAAGCATTAGGAAGAAACTCACATGCGTTTCTCTGAAAGAGAAGCATCTGTTCCAACACTTCAATTCACTGTGCGAAGTGAATGGAGTGTTGCTTCACTTTCTAAATTCTGTCCTTTCAGAGAAAATCACTTTCCTTTGAAAGTGCCTTTAACTACTTTCAAGCATTCACAAAAAACTCACATGCGTTTCTCTGAAAGAGAAGCAGTCTGTTCGAACACTTCAATTCACAGTGCGAAGTGAATGGAGTGTTGCTTCAGTTTCTAAATGCTGTCCTTTCAGAGAAAATCACTTTCCTTTGAAAGTGCCTTAAGCTACTTGCAAGCATTCACAAGAAACACTAATGCGTTTCTATGAAAGAGAAGCAGTCTTTTCCAACACTTCAATTCATTGCGCGAAGGAATGGAGTGTTGCTTTACTTTCTAAATGCTGTCCTTTCAGAGAAAATCACTTTCCTTTGAAAGAGCCTTAAGCTACTTACAAGCATTCAACAGAAACTCACATGCATTTCTCTGAAAGAGAAGCAGTCTGTTCCAACACTTCAATTCACTCTACAAAGTGAATGGAGTGTTGCTTCACTTTCTAAATGCTGTCCTTTCAGAGAAAATAACTTTCCTTTGAAAGTGCCTTAAGCAACTTGCAAGCATTCACACGAAACACTAATGCGTTTCTATGAAAGAGAAGCAGTCTGTTCCAACACTTCAATTCACTGTGCGAAGTGAATGGAGTGTTGGTTCACTTTCTAAATGCTGTCCTTTCAGAGAAAATCACTTTCCTTTGAAAATGCCTTAAGCTACTTACAAGCATTTAACAGAAACTCATATGCGTTTCTCTGAAAGATAAGCAGTCTGTTCCAACACTTCAATTCACTGTGCGAAGTGAATGGAGTGTTGCTTCACTTTCTAAATGCTGTACTTTCAGAGAAAATCTCTTTCCTTTGAAAGTGCCTTAAGCTACTTGCAAGCATTAGGAAGAAACTCACATGCGTTTCTCTGAAAGAGAAGCAGTCTGTTCCAACACTTCAATTCACTGTGCGAAGTGAATGGAGTGTTGCTTCACTTTCTAAATGCTGTACTTTCAGAGAAAATCTCTTTCCTTTGAAAGTGCCTTAAGCTACTTGCAAGCATTAGGAAGAAACTCACATGCGTTTCTCTGAAAGAGAAGCAGTCTGTTCCGACATTTCAATTCACTGTGTGAAGTGAATAGAGTGTTACCTCACTTTCTAAATGCTGTCCTTTCAGAGAAAA
This sequence comes from Myodes glareolus, assembly GCF_982192425.1. Lineage (NCBI taxonomy): Eukaryota > Metazoa > Chordata > Mammalia > Rodentia > Cricetidae > Myodes > Myodes glareolus. The sequence goes on from NW_028263231.1 coordinate 599,624, forward strand.
TCACTTTCCTTCGAAAGTGCCTTAATCTACTTACAAGCATTCATCAGAAACTCACATGCGTTTCTCTGAAAGAGAAGCAATCTGTTCCAACACTTCAATTCACTGTGCGAAGTGAATGGAGTGTTGCTTCACTTTCTAAATGCTGTCCTTTCAGAGAAAATCACTTTCCTTTGAAAGTGCCTTAAGCTACTTACAAGCATTCACCAGAAACTCACATGCGTTTCTCTGAAAAAGAAGCAGTCTGTTCCAATACTTCAATTCACTATGCGAAGTGAATGGAGTGTTGCTTCACTTTCTAAATGCAGTCCTTTCAGAGAAAATCACTTTCCTTTGAAAGTGCCTTAAGCTACTTACAAGCATTCAACAGAAACTCACATGCATTTCTCTGAAAGAGAAGCAATCTGTTCCAACACTTCAATTAACTGTGCAAAGTGAATGGAGTGTTGCTTCACTTTCTAAATGCTGTCCTTTCAGAGAAAATCACTTTCCTTTGAAAGTGCCTTAAGCTACTTACAAGCATTCACCAGAAACTCACATGCGTTTCTCTGAAAGAGAAGCAGTCTGTTCCAACACTTCAATTCACTGTGCGAAGTGAATGGAGTGTTGCTTCACTTTCTAAATGCTGTCCTTTCAGAGAAAATCACTTTCCTTTGAAAGTGCCTTAAGCTACTTACAAGCATTTAACAGAAACTCACATGCGTTTCTCTGAAAGAGAAGCAGTCTGTTCCAACACTTCAATTCACTGTGCGAAGTGAATGGAGTGTTGCTTCACTTTCTAAATGCTGTTCTTTCAGAGAAAATCACTTTTTTTTGAAAGTGCCTTAAGCTACTTGCAAGCATTAGGAAGAAACTCACTTGCGTTTCTCTGAAAGAGAAGCAGTCCGTTCCAACACTTCAATTCACTGTGCGAAGTGAATGGAGTGTTGCTTCACTTTCTAAATGCTGTACTTTCAGAGAAAATCACTTTCCTTTGAAAGTGCCTTAAGCTACTTGCAAGCATTAGAATGAAACTCACATGCGTTTCTCTGAAAGAGAAGCAGTCTGTTCCAACACTTCAATTCACTGTGCGAAGTGAATGGAGTGTTGCCTCACTTTCTAAATGCTGTCCTTTCAGAGAAAATCACTTTCCATTGAAAGTGCCTTAAACTACTTTTAAGCATTCACAAAAAACTCACATGCGTTTATTGAAATAGAAGCAGTCTGTTCCAACACTTCAATTCACTGTGCGAAGTGAATGGAGTGTTGCTTCACTTTCTAAATGCTGTCCTTTCAGTGAAAATCCCTTTCCTTTGAATGTGCCTTAAGCTACTTACAAGCATTCAACAGAAACTCACATGCATTTCTCAAAAAGAGAAGCAATCTGTTCCAAAACTTCAATTCTCTGTGCGAAGTGAATGGAGTGTTGCTTCACTTTCTAAATGCTGTCCTCTCAGAGAAAATCACTTTCCTTTGAAAGTGCCTTAAGCAACTTCAAAGCATTCACAAGAAACCCTAATGCGTTTCTATGAAAGAGAAGCACTCTGTTCCAACACTTCAATTCACTGCACGAAGGGAATGGAGTGTTGCTTCACTTTCTAAATGCTGTCCTTTCAGAGAAAATCACTTTCCTTTGAAAGTGCCTTAAGCTACTTACAAGCATTCACCAGAAACTCACATGCGTTTCTCTGAAAGAGAAGCAGTCTGTTCCAACACTTCAATTCACTGTGCGAAGTGAATGGAGTGTTGCTTCACTTTCACAATGCTGTCCAATCAGAGAAAATCACTTTCCTTTGAAAGTGCCTTAAGCTACTTGCAAGCATTAGGAAGAAACTCACATGCGTTTCTCTGAAAGAGAAGCATCTGTTCCAACACTTCAATTCACTGTGCGAAGTGAATGGAGTGTTGCTTCACTTTCTAAATTCTGTCCTTTCAGAGAAAATCACTTTCCTTTGAAAGTGCCTTTAACTACTTTCAAGCATTCACAAAAAACTCACATGCGTTTCTCTGAAAGAGAAGCAGTCTGTTCGAACACTTCAATTCACAGTGCGAAGTGAATGGAGTGTTGCTTCAGTTTCTAAATGCTGTCCTTTCAGAGAAAATCACTTTCCTTTGAAAGTGCCTTAAGCTACTTGCAAGCATTCACAAGAAACACTAATGCGTTTCTATGAAAGAGAAGCAGTCTTTTCCAACACTTCAATTCATTGCGCGAAGGAATGGAGTGTTGCTTTACTTTCTGAATGCTGTCCTTTCAGAGAAAATCACTTTCCTTTGAAAGAGCCTTAAGCTACTTACAAGCATTCAACAGAAACTCACATGCATTTCTCTGAAAGAGAAGCAGTCTGTTCCAACACTTCAATTCACTCTACAAAGTGAATGGAGTGTTGCTTCACTTTCTAAATGCTGTCCTTTCAGAGAAAATAACTTTCCTTTGAAAGTGCCTTAAGCAACTTGCAAGCATTCACACGAAACACTAATGCGTTTCTATGAAAGAGAAGCAGTCTGTTCCAACACTTCAATTCACTGTGCGAAGTGAATGGAGTGTTGGTTCACTTTCTAAATGCTGTCCTTTCAGAGAAAATCACTTTCCTTTGAAAATGCCTTAAGCTACTTACAAGCATTTAACAGAAACTCACATGCGTTTCTCTGAAAGAGAAGCAGTCTGTTCCAACACTTCAATTCACTGTGCGAAGTGAATGGAGTGTTGCTTCACTTTCTAAATGCTGTACTTTCAGAGAAAATCTCTTTCCTTTGAAAGTGCCTTAAGCTACTTGCAAGCATTAGGAAGAAACTCACATGCGTTTCTCTGAAAGAGAAGCAGTCTGTTCCAACACTTCAATTCACTGTGCGAAGTGAATGGAGTGTTGCTTCACTTTCTAAATGCTGTACTTTCAGAGAAAATCTCTTTCCTTTGAAAGTGCCTTAAGCTACTTGCAAGCATTAGGAAGAAACTCACATGCGTTTCTCTGAAAGAGAAGCAGTCTGTTCCGACATTTCAATTCACTGTGTGAAGTGAATAGAGTGTTACCTCACTTTCTAAATGCTGTCCTTTCAGAGAAAATCACTTTCCTTCGAAAGTGCCTTAATCTACTTACAAGCATTCATCAGAAACTCACATGCGTTTCTCTGAAAGAGAAGCAATCTGTTCCAACACTTCAATTCACTGTGCGAAGTGAATGGAGTGTTGCTTCACTTTCTAAATGCTGTCCTTTCAGAGAAAATCACTTTCCTTTGAAAGTGCCTTAAGCTACTTACAAGCATTCACCAGAAACTCACATGCGTTTCTCTGAAAAAGAAGCAGTCTGTTCCAATACTTCAATTCACTATGCGAAGTGAATGGAGTGTTGCTTCACTTTCTAAATGCAGTCCTTTCAGAGAAAATCACTTTCCTTTGAAAGTGCCTTAAGCTACTTACAAGCATTCAACAGAAACTCACATGCATTTCTCTGAAAGAGAAGCAATCTGTTCCAACACTTCAATTAACTGTGCAAAGTGAATGGAGTGTTGCTTCACTTTCTAAATGCTGTCCTTTCAGAGAAAATCACTTTCCTTTGAAAGTGCCTTAAGCTACTTACAAGCATTCACCAGAAACTCACATGCGTTTCTCTGAAAGAGAAGCAGTCCGTTCCAACACTTCAATTCACTGTGCGAAGTGAATGGAGTGTTGCTTCACTTTCTAAATGCTGTCCTTTCAGAGAAAATCACTTTCCTTTGAAAGTGCCTTAAGCTACTTACAAGCATTTAACAGAAACTCACATGCGTTTCTCTGAAAGAGAAGCAGTCTGTTCCAACACTTCAATTCACTGTGCGAAGTGAATGGAGTGTTGCTTCACTTTCTAAATGCTGTTCTTTCAGAGAAAATCACTTTTTTTTGAAAGTGCCTTAAGCTACTTGCAAGCATTAGGAAGAAACTCACTTGCGTTTCTCTGAAAGAGAAGCAGTCCGTTCCAACACTTCAATTCACTGTGCGAAGTGAATGGAGTGTTGCTTCACTTTCTAAATGCTGTGCTTTCAGAGAAAATCACTTTCCTTTGAAAGTGCCTTAAGCTACTTGCAAGCATTAGAATGAAACTCACATGCGTTTCTCTGAAAGAGAAGCAGTCTGTTCCAACACTTCAATTCACTGTGCGAAGTGAATGGAGTGTTGCCTCACTTTCTAAATGCTGTCCTTTCAGAGAAAATCACTTTCCATTGAAAGTGCCTTAAACTACTTTTAAGCATTCACAAAAAACTCACATGCGTTTATTGAAATAGAAGCAGTCTGTTCCAACACTTCAATTCACTGTGCGAAGTGAATGGAGTGTTGCTTCACTTTCTAAATGCTGTCCTTTCAGTGAAAATCCCTTTCCTTTGAATGTGCCTTAAGCTACTTACAAGCATTCAACAGAAACTCACATGCATTTCTCTGAAAGAGAAGCAATCTGTTCCAAAACTTCAATTCTCTGTGCGAAGTGAATGGAGTGTTGCTTCACTTTCTAAATCCTGTCCTCTCAGAGAAAATCACTTTCCTTTGAAAGTGCCTTAAGCAACTTCAAAGCATTCACAAGAAACCCTAATGCGTTTCTATGAAAGAGAAGCACTCTGTTCCAACACTTCAATTCACTGCACGAAGGGAATGGAGTGTTGCTTCACTTTCTAAATGCTGTCCTTTCAGAGAAAATCACTTTCCTTTGAAAGTGCCTTAAGCTACTTACAAGCATTCACCAGAAACTCACATGCGTTTCTCTGAAAGAGAAGCAGTCTGTTCCAACACTTCAATTCACTGTGCGAAGTGAATGGAGTGTTGCTTCACTTTCAAAATGCTGTCCAATCAGAGAAAATCACTTTCCTTTGAAAGTGCCTTAAGCTACTTACAAGCATTCACCAGAAACTCACATGCGTTTCTCTGAAAGAGAAGCAGTCTGTTCCAACACTTCAATTCACTGTGCGAAGTGAATGGAGTGTTGCTTCACTTTCTAAATGCTGTCCTTTCAGAGAAAATCACTTTCCTTTGAAAGTGCCTTAAGCTACTTACAAGCATTCACCATAAACTCACATGCGTTTCTCTGAAAGAGAAGCAGTCTGTTCCAACACTTCAATTCACTGTGTGAAGTGAATGGAGTGTTGCCTCACTTTTTATATGCTGTCCTTTCAGAGAAAATCACTTTCCTTTGAAAGTGCCTTAAGCTACTTACAAGCATTCAACAGAAACTCACATGCGTTTCTCTGAAAGAGAAGCAGTCTGTTCCAACACTTCAATTCACTGTGCGAAGTGAATGGAGTGTTGCTTCACTTTCTAAATGCTGTCCTTTCAGAGAAAATCACTTTCCTTTGAAAGAGCCTTAAGCTACTTACAAGCATTCAACAGAAACTCACATGCATTTCTCTGAAAGAGAAGCAGTCTGTTCCAACACTTCAATTCACTCTACAAAGTGAATGGAGTGTTGCTTCACTTTCTAAATGCTGTCCTTTCAGAGAAAATAACTTTCCTTTGAAAGTGCCTTAAGCAACTTGCAAGCATTCACACGAAACACTAATGCGTTTCTATGAAAGAGAAGCAGTCTGTTCCAACACTTCAATTCACTGTGCGAAGTGAATGGAGTGTTGGTTCACTTTCTAAATGCTGTCCTTTCAGAGAAAATCACTTTCCTTTGAAAATGCCTTAAGCTACTTACAAGCATTTAACAGAAACTCACATGCGTTTCTCTGAAAGAGAAGCAGTCTGTTCCAACACTTCAATTCACTGTGCGAAGTGAATGGAGTGTTGCTTCACTTTCTAAATGCTGTACTTTCAGAGAAAATCTCTTTCCTTTGAAAGTGCCTTAAGCTACTTGCAAGCATTAGGAAGAAACTCACATGCGTTTCTCTGAAAGAGAAGCAGTCTGTTCCAACACTTCAATTCACTGTGCGAAGTGAATGGAGTGTTGCTTCACTTTCTAAATGCTGTACTTTCAGAGAAAATCTCTTTCCTTTGATAGTGCCTTAAGCTACTTGCAAGCATTAGGAAGAAACTCACATGCGTTTCTCTGAAAGAGAAGCAGTCTGTTCCGACATTTCAATTCACTGTGTGAAGTGAATAGAGTGTTACCTCACTTTCTAAATGCTGTCCTTTCAGAGAAAATCACTTTCCTTCGAAAGTGCCGTAATCTACTTACAAGCATTCATCAGAAACTCACATGCGTTTCTCTGAAAGAGAAGCAATCTGTTCCAACACTTCAATTCACTGTGCGAAGTGAATGGAGTGTTGCTTCACTTTCTAAATGCTGTCCTTTCAGAGAAAATCACTTTCCTTTGAAAGTGCCTTAAGCTACTTACAAGCATTCACCAGAAACTCACATGCGTTTCTCTGAAAAAGAAGCAGTCTGTTCCAATACTTCAATTCACTATGCGAAGTGAATGGAGTGTTGCTTCACTTTCTAAATGCAGTCCTTTCAGAGAAAATCACTTTCCTTTGAAAGTGCCTTAAGCTACTTACAAGCATTCAACAGAAACTCACATGCATTTCTCTGAAAGAGAAGCAATCTGTTCCAACACTTCAATTAACTGTGCAAAGTGAATGGAGTGTTGCTTCACTTTCTAAATGCTGTCCTTTCAGAGAAAATCACTTTCCTTTGAAAGTGCCTTAAGCTACTTACAAGCATTCACCAGAAACTCACATGCGTTTCTCTGAAAGAGAAGCAGTCTGTTCCAACACTTCAATTCACTGTGCGAAGTGAATGGAGTGTTGCTTCACTTTCTAAATGCTGTCCTTTCAGAGAAAATCACTTTCCTTTGAAAGTGCCTTAAGCTACTTACAAGCATTCACCAGAAACTCACATGCGTTTCTCTGAAAGAGAAGCAGTCTGTTCCAACACTTCAATTCACTGTGCGAAGTGAATGGAGTGTTGCTTCACTTTCTAAATGCTGTTCTTTCAGAGAAAATCACTTTTTTTTGAAAGTGCCTTAAGCTACTTGCAAGCATTACGAAGAAACTCACTTGCGTTTCTCTGAAAGAGAAGCAGTCCGTTCCAACACTTCAATTCACTGTGCGAAGTGAATGGAGTGTTGCTTCACTTTCTAAATGCTGTGCTTTCAGAGAAAATCACTTTCCTTTGAAAGTGCCTTAAGCTACTTGCAAGCATTAGAATGAAACTCACATGCGTTTCTCTGAAAGAGAAGCAGTCTGTTCCAACACTTCAATTCACTGTGCGAAGTGAATGGAGTGTTGCCTCACTTTCTAAATGCTGTCCTTTCAGTGAAAATCCCTTTCCTTTGAATGTGCCTTAAGCTACTTACAAGCATTCAACAGAAACTCACATGCATTTCTCTGAAAGAGAAGCAATATGTTCCAAAACTTCAATTCTCTGTGCGAAGTGAATGGAGTGTTGCTTCACTTTCTAAATCCTGTCCTCTCAGAGAAAATCACTTTCCTTTGAAAGTGCCTTAAGCAACTTCAAAGCATTCACAAGAAACCCTAATGCGTTTCTATGAAAGAGAAGCACTCTGTTCCAACACTTCAATTCACTGCACGAAGGGAATGGAGTGTTGCTTCACTTTCTAAATGCTGTCCTTTCAGAGAAAATCACTTTCCTTTGAAAGTGCCTTAAGCTACTTACAAGCATTCACCAGAAACTCACATGCGTTTCTCTGAAAGAGAAGCAGTCTGTTCCAACACTTCAATTCACTGTGCGAAGTGAATGGAGTGTTGCTTCACTTTCAAAATGCTGTCCAATCAGAGAAAATCACTTTCCTTTGAAAGTGCCTTAAGCTACTTGCAAGCATTAGGAAGAAACTCACATGCGTTTCTCTGAAAGAGAAGCATCTGTTCCAACACTTCAATTCACTGTGCGAAGTGAATGGAGTGTTGCTTCACTTTCTAAATTCTGTCCTTTCAGAGAAAATCACTTTCCTTTGAAAGTGCCTTTAACTACTTTCAAGCATTCACAAAAAACTCACATGAGTTTCTCTGAAAGAGAAGCAGTCTGTTCGAACACTTCAATTCACAGTGCGAAGTGAGTGGAGTGTTGCTTCAGTTTCTAAATGCTGTCCTTTCAGAGAAAATCACTTTCCTTTGAAAGTGCCTTAAGCTACTTGCAAGCATTCACAAGAAACACTAATGCGTTTCTATGAAAGAGAAGCAGTCTTTTCCAACACTTCAATTCATTGCGCGAAGGAATGGAGTGTTGCTTTACTTTCTAAATGATCTCCTTTCAGAGAAAATCACTTTCCTTTGAAAGACCCTTAAGCTACTTACAAGCATTCAACAGAAACTCACATGCATTTCTCTGAAAGAGAAGCAGTCTGTTCCAACACTTCAATTCACTCTACAAAGTGAATGGAGTGTTGCTTCACTTTCTAAATGCTGTCCTTTCAGAGAAAATAACTTTCCTTTGAAAGTGCCTTAAGCTACTTGCAAGCATTCACAAGAAACACTAATGCGTTTCTATGAAAGAGAAGCACTCTGCTCCAACACTTCAATTCACAGCATGAAGGGAATGGAGTGTTGCTTCACTTTCTAAATGCTGTCCTTTCAGAGAAAATCACTTTCCTTTGAAAGTGCCTTAAGCTACTTACAAGCATTAGGAAGAAACTCACATGCGTTTCTCTGAAAGAGAAGCATTCTGTTCCAACACTTCAATTCACTGTGCGAAGTGAATGGAGTGTTGCATCACTTTCTAAATTCTGTCCTTTCAGAGAAAATCACTTTCCTTTGAAAGTGCCTTAAACTACTTTCAAGCATTCACAAAAAACTCACATGCGTTTCTCTTAAAGAGAAGCAGTCTGTTCCAACACTTCAATTCACTGTGCGAAGTGAATGGAGTGTTGCTTCAGTTTCTAAATGCTGTCCTTTCAGAGAAAATCACTTTCCTTTGAAAGTGCCTTAAGCAACTTGCAAGAATTCACAAGAAACTCACATGCGTTTCTCTGAAAGAGAAGCAGTCTATTCCAACACTTCAACTCACTTTGTGAAGTGAATGGAGTGTTGCTTCACTTTCTAAATGCTGTCCTTTCAGAGAAAATCACTTTCCTTTGAAAGTGCCTTAAGCTACTTACAAGCATTCACCAGAAACTCACATGCGTTTCTCTGAAAGAGAAGCAGTCTGTTCCAATACTTCAATTCACTCTGCGAAGTGAATGGAGTGTTGCTTCACTTTCTAAATGCTGTCCTTTCAGAGAAAATCACTTTCCTTTGTAAGTGCCTTAAGCTACTTACAAGCATTCAACAGAAACTCACATGCATTTCTCTGAAAGAGAAGCAGTCTGTTCTAACACTTCAATTCACTGTGCGAAGTGAATGGAGTGTTGCTTCACTTTCTAAATGCTGTCCTTTCAGAGAAAATCACTTTCCTTTGAAAGTGCCTTAAGCTACTTACAAGCATTCACCGGAAACTCACATGCGTTTCTCTGAAAGAGAAGCAGACTGTTCCAACACTTCAATTCACTCTGCGAAGTGAATGGAGTGTTGCTTCACTTTCTAAATGCTGTCCTTTCAGAGAAAATCACTTTCCTTTGAAAGTGCCTTCAGCTACTTGCAAGCATTAGGAAGAAACTCTCATGCGTTTCTTTGAAAGAGAAGCAGTCTGTTCCAACACTTCAATTCACTGTGTGAAGTGAATGGAGCGTTGCCTCACTTTCTAAATGCTGTCCTTTCAGAGAAAATCACTTTCCTTTGAAAGTGCCTTAAGCTACTTACAAGCATTCACCAGAAACTCACATGCGTTTCTCTGAAAGAGAAGCAGTCTGTTCCAACACTTCAATTCAATGTGCGAAGTGAATGGAGTGTTGCTTCACTTTCTAAATGCTGTCCTTTCAGAGAAAATCACTTTCCTTTGAAAGTGCCTTAAACTACTTTCAAGCATTCACAAAAAACTCACATGCGTTTCTCTTAAAGAGAAACAGTCTGTTCCAACACTTCAATTCACTGTGCGAAGTGAATGGAGTGTTGCTTCAGTTTCTAAATGCTGTCCTTTCAGAGAAAATTACTTTCCTTTGAAAGTGCCTTAAGAAACTTGCAAGCATTCACAAGAAACTCACATGCGTTTCTCTGAAAGAGAAGCAGTCTGTTCCAACACTTCAATTCACTGTGCGAAGTGAATGGAGTGTTGCTTCACTTTCTAAATGCTGTCCTTTCAGAGAAAATCACTTTCCTTTGAAAGTGCCTTAAGCTACTTACAAGCATTCACCAGAAACTCACATGCGTTTTTCTGAAAGAGAAGCAGTCTGTTCCAATACTTCAATTCACTATGCGAAGTGAATGGAGTGTTGCTTCACTTTCTAAATGCAGTCCTTTCAGAGAAAATCACTTTCCTTTGAAAGTGCCTTAAGCTACTTACAAGCATTCAACAGAAACTCACATGCATTTCTCTGAAAGAGAAGCAATCTGCTCAAACACTTCAATTAACTGTGCAAAGTGAATGGAGTGTTGCTTCACTTTCTAAATGCTGTCCTTTCAGAGAAAATCACTTTCCTTTGAAAGTGCATTAATCTACTTACAAGCATTCACCAGAAACTCACATGCGTTTCTCTGAAAGAGAAGCAGTCTGTTCCAACACTTCAATTCACTGTGCGAAGTGAATGGAGTGTTGCTTCACTTTCTAAATGCTGTCCTTTCAGAGAAAATCACTTTCCTTTGAAAGTGCCTTAAGCTACTTACAAGCATTTAACAGAAACTCACATGCATTTCTCTGAAAGAGAAGCAGTCTGTTCCAACACTTCAATTCACTGTGCGAAGTGAATGGAGTGTTGCTTCACTTTCTAAATGCTGTTCTTTCAGAGAAAATCACTTTCCTTTGAAAGTGCCTTAAGCTACTTGCAAGCATTAGGAAGAAACTCACATGCGTTTCTCTGAAAGAGAAGCAGTCCGTTCCAACACTTCAATTCACTGTGCGAAGTGAATGGAGTGTTGCTTCACTTTCTAAATGCTGTACTTTCAGAGAAAATCACTTTCCTTTGAAAGTGCCTTAAGCTACTTGCAAGCATTAGGAAGAAAGTCACATGCGTTTCTCTGAAAGAGAAGCAGTCTGTTCCAACACTTCAATTCACTGTGCGAAGTGAATGGAGTGTTGCCTCACTTTCTAAATGCTGTCCTTTCAGAGAAAATCACTTTCCTTTGAAAGTGCCTTAATCAACTTCAAAGCATTCACAAGAAACCCTAATGCGTTTCTATGAAAGAGAAGCACTCTGTTCCAACACTTCAATTCACTGCACGAAGGGAATGGAGTGTTGCTTCACTTTCTAAATGCTGTCCTTTCAGAGAAAATCACTTTCCTTTGAAAGTGCCTTAAGCTACTTACAAGCATTCACCAGAAACTCACATGCGTTTCTCTGAAAGAGAAGCAGTCTGTTCCAACACTTCAATTCACTGTGCGAAGTGAATGGAGTGTTGCTTCACTTTCTAAATGCTGTCCTTTCAGAGAAAATCACTTTCCTTTGAAAGTGCCTTAAGCAACTTGCAAAAATTCACAAGAAACTCACATGCGTATCTCTGAATGAGAAGCAGTCTGTTCCAACACTTCAATTCACTGTGTGAAGTGAATGGAGTGTTGCTTCACTTTCTAAATGCTGTCCTTTCAGAGAAAATCACTTTCCTTTGAATGTGCCTTAAGCTACTTACAAGCATTCACCAGAAACTCACATGCGTTTCTCTGAAAGAGAAGCAGTCTGTTTCAATACTTCAATTCACTCTGCGAAGTGAATGGAGTGTTGCTTCACTTTCTAAATGCTGTCCTTTCAGAGAAAATCACTTTCTTTTGAAAGTGCCTTAAGCTACTTACAAGCATTCAACAGAAACTCACATGCATTTCTCTGAAAGAGAAGCAGTCTGTTCCAACACTTCAATTCACTGTGCGAAGTGAATGGAGTGTTGCTTCACTTTCTAAATGCTGTACTTTCAGAGAAAATCACTTTCCTTTGAAAGTGCCTTAAGCTACTTACAAGCATTCACCAGAAACTCACATGTGTTTCGCTGAAAGAGACGCAGTCTGTTCCAACACTTTAATTCACTGTGCGAAGTGAATGGAGTGTTGCTTCACTTTCTAAATGCTGTCCTTTCAGAGAAAATCACTTTCCTTTGAAAGTGCCTTAAGCTACTTGCAAGCATTAGGAAGAAACTCACATGCGTTTCTCTGAAAGAGAAGCAGACAGTTCCAACACTTCAATTCACTGTGCGAATTGAATGGAGTGTTGCTTCACTTTCTAAATGCTGTCCTTTCAGAGAAAATCACTTTCCTTTGAAAGTGCCTTAAGCTACTTACAAGCATTAGGAAGAAACTCACATGCGTTTCTCTGAAAGAGAAGCAGTCTGTTCCAACACTTCAATTCACTGTGCGAAGTGAATGGAGTGTTGCTTCACTTTCTAAATGCTGTCCTTTCAGAGAAAATCACTTTCCTTTGAAAGTGCCTTAAGCTACTTACAAGCATTCACCAGAAACTCACATGCGTTTCTCTGAAAGAGAAGCAGTCTGTTCCAACACTTCAATTCATTGTGCGAAGTGAATGGAGTGTTGCTTCACTTTCTAAATGCTGTCCTTTCAGAGAAAATCACTTTCCTTTGAAAGTGCCTTAAGCTACTTACAAGCATTTAACAGAAACTCACATGCGTTTCTCTGAAAGAGAAGCAGTCTGTTCCAACACTTCAATTCACTGTGCGAAGTGAATGGAGTGTTGCTTCACTTTCTAAATGCTGTTCTTTCAGAGAAAATCACTTTCCTTTGAAAGTGCCTTAAGCTACTTGCAAGCATTAGGAAGAAACTCACATGCGTTTCTCTGAAAGAGAAGCAGTCTGTTCCAACACTTCAATTCACTGTGCGAAGTGAATGGAGTGTTGCTTCACTTTCAAAATGCTGTCCAATCAGAGAAAATCACTTTCCTTTGAAAGTGCCTTAAGCTACTTGCAAGCATTAGGAAGAAACTCACATGCGTTTCTCTGAAAGAGAAGCATCTGTTCCAACACTTCAATTCACTGTGCGAAGTGAATGGAGTGTTGCTTCACTTTCTAAATTCTGTCCTTTCAGAGAAAATCACTTTCCTTTGAAAGTGCCTTTAACTACTTTCAAGCATTCACAAAAAACTCACATGAGTTTCTCTGAAAGAGAAGCAGTCTGTTCGAACACTTCAATTCACAGTGCGAAGTGAGTGGAGTGTTGCTTCAGTTTCTAAATGCTGTCCTTTCAGAGAAAATCACTTTCCTTTGAAAGTGCCTTAAGCTACTTGCAAGCATTCACAAGAAACACTAATGCGTTTCTATGAAAGAGAAGCAGTCTTTTCCAACACTTCAATTCATTGCGCGAAGGAATGGAGTGTTGCTTTACTTTCTAAATGATCTCCTTTCAGAGAAAATCACTTTCCTTTGAAAGACCCTTAAGCTACTTACAAGCATTCAACAGAAACTCACATGCATTTCTCTGAAAGAGAAGCAGTCTGTTCCAACACTTCAATTCACTCTACAAAGTGAATGGAGTGTTGCTTCACTTTCTAAATGCTGTCCTTTCAGAGAAAATAACTTTCCTTTGAAAGTGCCTTAAGCTACTTGCAAGCATTCACAAGAAACACTAATGCGTTTCTATGAAAGAGAAGCACTCTGCTCCAACACTTCAATTCACAGCATGAAGGGAATGGAGTGTTGCTTCACTTTCTAAATGCTGTCCTTTCAGAGAAAATCACTTTCCTTTGAAAGTGCCTTAAGCTACTTACAAGCATTAGGAAGAAACTCACATGCGTTTCTCTGAAAGAGAAGCATTCTGTTCCAACACTTCAATTCACTGTGCGAAGTGAATGGAGTGTTGCATCACTTTCTAAATTCTGTCCTTTCAGAGAAAATCACTTTCCTTTGAAAGTGCCTTAAACTACTTTCAAGCATTCACAAAAAACTCACATGCGTTTCTCTTAAAGAGAAGCAGTCTGTTCCAACACTTCAATTCACTGTGCGAAGTGAATGGAGTGTTGCTTCAGTTTCTAAATGCTGTCCTTTCAGAGAAAATCACTTTCCTTTGAAAGTGCCTTAAGCAACTTGCAAGAATTCACAAGAAACTCACATGCGTTTCTCTGAAAGAGAAGCAGTCTATTCCAACACTTCAACTCACTTTGTGAAGTGAATGGAGTGTTGCTTCACTTTCTAAATGCTGTCCTTTCAGAGAAAATCACTTTCCTTTGAAAGTGCCTTAAGCTACTTACAAGCATTCACCAGAAACTCACATGCGTTTCTCTGAAAGAGAAGCAGTCTGTTCCAATACTTCAATTCACTCTGCGAAGTGAATGGAGTGTTGCTTCACTTTCTAAATGCTGTCCTTTCAGAGAAAATCACTTTCCTTTGTAAGTGCCTTAAGCTACTTACAAGCATTCAACAGAAACTCACATGCATTTCTCTGAAAGAGAAGCAGTCTGTTCCAACACTTCAATTCACTGTGCGAAGTGAATGGAGTGTTGCTTCACTTTCTAAATGCTGTCCTTTCAGAGAAAATCACTTTCCTTTGAAAGTGCCTTAAGCTACTTACAAGCATTCACCGGAAACTCACATGCGTTTCTCTGAAAGAGAAGCAGACTGTTCCAACACTTCAATTCACTCTGCGAAGTGAATGGAGTGTTGCTTCACTTTCTAAATGCTGTCCTTTCAGAGAAAATCACTTTCCTTTGAAAGTGCCTTCAGCTACTTGCAAGCATTAGGAAGAAACTCTCATGCGTTTCTTTGAAAGAGAAGCAGTCTGTTCCAACACTTCAATTCACTGTGTGAAGTGAATGGAGCGTTGCCTCACTTTCTAAATGCTGTCCTTTCAGAGAAAATCACTTTCCTTTGAAAGTGCCTTAAGCTACTTACAAGCATTCACCAGAAACTCACATGCGTTTCTCTGAAAGAGAAGCAGTCTGTTCCAACACTTCAATTCAATGTGCGAAGTGAATGGAGTGTTGCTTCACTTTCTAAATGCTGTCCTTTCAGAGAAAATCACTTTCCTTTGAAAGTGCCTTAAACTACTTTCAAGCATTCACAAAAAACTCACATGCGTTTCTCTTAAAGAGAAACAGTCTGTTCCAACACTTCAATTCACTGTGCGAAGTGAATGGAGTGTTGCTTCAGTTTCTAAATGCTGTCCTTTCAGAGAAAATTACTTTCCTTTGAAAGTGCCTTAAGAAACTTGCAAGCATTCACAAGAAACTCACATGCGTTTCTCTGAAAGAGAAGCAGTCTGTTCCAACACTTCAATTCACTGTGCGAAGTGAATGGAGTGTTGCTTCACTTTCTAAATGCTGTCCTTTCAGAGAAAATCACTTTCCTTTGAAAGTGCCTTAAGCTACTTACAAGCATTCACCAGAAACTCACATGCGTTTTTCTGAAAGAGAAGCAGTCTGTTCCAATACTTCAATTCACTATGCGAAGTGAATGGAGTGTTGCTTCACTTTCTAAATGCAGTCCTTTCAGAGAAAATCACTTTCCTTTGAAAGTGCCTTAAGCTACTTACAAGCATTCAACAGAAACTCACATGCATTTCTCTGAAAGAGAAGCAATCTGCTCAAACACTTCAATTAACTGTGCAAAGTGAATGGAGTGTTGCTTCACTTTCTAAATGCTGTCCTTTCAGAGAAAATCACTTTCCTTTGAAAGTGCATTAATCTACTTACAAGCATTCACCAGAAACTCACATGCGTTTCTCTGAAAGAGAAGCAGTCTGTTCCAACACTTCAATTCACTGTGCGAAGTGAATGGAGTGTTGCTTCACTTTCTAAATGCTGTCCTTTCAGAGAAAATCACTTTCCTTTGAAAGTGCCTTAAGCTACTTACAAGCATTTAACAGAAACTCACATGCATTTCTCTGAAAGAGAAGCAGTCTGTTCCAACACTTCAATTCACTGTGCGAAGTGAATGGAGTGTTGCTTCACTTTCTAAATGCTGTTCTTTCAGAGAAAATCACTTTCCTTTGAAAGTGCCTTAAGCTACTTGCAAGCATTAGGAAGAAACTCACATGCGTTTCTCTGAAAGAGAAGCAGTCCGTTCCAACACTTCAATTCACTGTGCGAAGTGAATGGAGTGTTGCTTCACTTTCTAAATGCTGTACTTTCAGAGAAAATCACTTTCCTTTGAAAGTGCCTTAAGCTACTTGCAAGCATTAGGAAGAAAGTCACATGCGTTTCTCTGAAAGAGAAGCAGTCTGTTCCAACACTTCAATTCACTGTGCGAAGTGAATGGAGTGTTGCCTCACTTTCTAAATGCTGTCCTTTCAGAGAAAATCACTTTCCTTTGAAAGTGCCTTAATCAACTTCAAAGCATTCACAAGAAACCCTAATGCGTTTCTATGAAAGAGAAGCACTCTGTTCCAACACTTCAATTCACTGCACGAAGGGAATGGAGTGTTGCTTCACTTTCTAAATGCTGTCCTTTCAGAGAAAATCACTTTCCTTTGAAAGTGCCTTAAGCTACTTACAAGCATTCACCAGAAACTCACATGCGTTTCTCTGAAAGAGAAGCAGTCTGTTCCAACACTTCAATTCACTGTGCGAAGTGAATGGAGTGTTGCTTCACTTTCTAAATGCTGTCCTTTCAGAGAAAATCACTTTCCTTTGAAAGTGCCTTAAGCAACTTGCAAAAATTCACAAGAAACTCACATGCGTATCTCTGAATGAGAAGCAGTCTGTTCCAACACTTCAATTCACTGTGTGAAGTGAATGGAGTGTTGCTTCACTTTCTAAATGCTGTCCTTTCAGAGAAAATCACTTTCCTTTGAATGTGCCTTAAGCTACTTACAAGCATTCACCAGAAACTCACATGCGTTTCTCTGAAAGAGAAGCAGTCTGTTTCAATACTTCAATTCACTCTGCGAAGTGAATGGAGTGTTGCTTCACTTTCTAAATGCTGTCCTTTCAGAGAAAATCACTTTCTTTTGAAAGTGCCTTAAGCTACTTACAAGCATTCAACAGAAACTCACATGCATTTCTCTGAAAGAGAAGCAGTCTGTTCCAACACTTCAATTCACTGTGCGAAGTGAATGGAGTGTTGCTTCACTTTCTAAATGCTGTACTTTCAGAGAAAATCACTTTCCTTTGAAAGTGCCTTAAGCTACTTACAAGCATTCACCAGAAACTCACATGTGTTTCGCTGAAAGAGACGCAGTCTGTTCCAACACTTTAATTCACTGTGCGAAGTGAATGGAGTGTTGCTTCACTTTCTAAATGCTGTCCTTTCAGAGAAAATCACTTTCCTTTGAAAGTGCCTTAAGCTACTTGCAAGCATTAGGAAGAAACTCACATGCGTTTCTCTGAAAGAGAAGCAGACAGTTCCAACACTTCAATTCACTGTGCGAATTGAATGGAGTGTTGCTTCACTTTCTAAATGCTGTCCTTTCAGAGAAAATCACTTTCCTTTGAAAGTGCCTTAAGCTACTTACAAGCATTAGGAAGAAACTCACATGCGTTTCTCTGAAAGAGAAGCAGTCTGTTCCAACACTTCAATTCACTGTGCGAAGTGAATGGAGTGTTGCTTCACTTTCTAAATGCTGTCCTTTCAGAGAAAATCACTTTCCTTTGAAAGTGCCTTAAGCTACTTACAAGCATTCACCAGAAACTCACATGCGTTTCTCTGAAAGAGAAGCAGTCTGTTCCAACACTTCAATTCACTGTGCGAAGTGAATGGAGTGTTGCTTCACTTTCTAAATGCTGTCCTTTCAGAGAAAATCACTTTCCTTTGAAAGTGCCTTAAGCTACTTACAAGCATTTAACAGAAACTCACATGCGTTTCTCTGAAAGAGAAGCAGTCTGTTCCAACACTTCAATTCACTGTGCGAAGTGAATGGAGTGTTGCTTCACTTTCTAAATGCTGTTCTTTCAGAGAAAATCACTTTCCTTTGAAAGTGCCTTAAGCTACTTGCAAGCATTAGGAAGAAACTCACATGCGTTTCTCTGAAAGAGAAGCAGTCGGTTCCAACACTTCAATTCACTGTGCGAAGTGAATGGAGTGTTGCTTCACTTTCTAAATGCTGTACTTTCAGAGAAAATCACTTTCCTTTGAAAGTGCCTTAAGCTACTTGCAAGCATTAGAATGAAACTCACATGCGTTTCTCTGAAAGAGAAGCAGTCTGTTCCAACACTTCAATTCACTGTGCGAAGTGAATGGAGTGTTGCCTCACTTTCTAAATGCTGTCCTTTCAGAGAAAATCACTTTCCATTGAAAGTGCCTTAAACTACTTTCAAGCATTCACAAAAAACTCACATGCGTTTTTCTGAAATAGAAGCAGTCTGTTCCAACACTTCAATTCACTGTGCGAAGTGAATGGAGTGTTGCTTCACTTTCTAAATGCTGTCCTTTCAGTGAAAATTCCTTTCCTTTGAATGTGCCTTAAGCTACTTACAAGCATTCAACAGAAACTCACATGCATTTCTCTGAAAGAGAAGCAATCTGTTCCAAAACTTCAATTCTCTGTGCGAAGTGAATGGAGTGTTGCTTCACTTTCTAAATGCTGTCCTTTCAGAGAAAATCACTTTCCTTTGAAAGTGCCTTAAGCAACTTCAAAGCATTCACAAGAAACCCTAATGCGTTTCTATGAAAGAGAAGCACTCTGTTCCAACACTTCAATTCACTGCACGAAGGGAATGGAGTGTTGCTTCACTTTCTAAATGCTGTCCTTTCAGAGAAAATCACTTTCCTTTGAAAGTGCCTTAAGCTACTTACAAGCATTCACCAGAAACTCACATGCGTTTCTCTGAAAGAGAAGCAGTCTGTTCCAACACTTCAATTCACTGTGCGAAGTGAATGGAGTGTTGCTTCACTTTCAAAATGCTGTCCAATCAGAGAAAATCACTTTCCTTTGAAAGTGCCTTAAGCTACTTGCAAGCATTAGGAAGAAACTCACATGCGTTTCTCTGAAAGAGAAGCATCTGTTCCAACACTTCAATTCACTGTGCGAAGTGAATGGAGTGTTGCTTCACTTTCTAAATTCTGTCCTTTCAGAGAAAATCACTTTCCTTTGAAAGTACCTTTAACTACTTTCAAGCATTCACAAAAAACTCACATGCGTTTCTCTGAAAGAGAAGCAGTCTGTTCGAACACTTCAATTCACAGTGCGAAGTGAATGGAGTGTTGCTTCAGTTTCTAAATGCTGTCCTTTCAGAGAAAATCACTTTCCTTTGAAAGTGCCTTAAGCTACTTGCAAGCATTCACAAGAAACACTAATGCATTTCTATGAAAGAGAATCAGTCTTTTCCAACACTTCAATTCATTGCGCGAAGGAATGGAGTGTTGCTTTACTTTCTAAATGATGTCCTTTCAGAGAAAATCACTTTCCTTTGAAAGAGCCTTAAGCTACTTACAAGCATTCAACAGAAACTCACATGCATTTCTCTGAAAGAGAAGCAGTCTGTTCCAACACTTCAATTCACTCTACAAAGTGAATGGAGTGTTGCTTCACTTTCTAAATGCTGTCCTTTCAGAGAAAATAACTTTCCTTTGAAAGTGCCTTAAGCAACTTGCAAGAATTCACAAGAAACACTAATGCGTTTCTATGAAAGAGAAGCACTCTGCTCCAACACTTCAATTCACTGCATGAAGGGAATGGAGTGTTGCTTCACTTTCTAAATGCTGTCCTTTCAGAGAAAATCACTTTCCTTTGAAAGTGCCTTAAGCTACTTACAAGCATTAGGAAGAAACTCACATGCGTTTCTCTGAAAGAGAAGCATTCTGTTCCAACACTTCAATTCACTGTGCGAAGTGAATGGAGTGTTGCATCACTTTCTAAATTCTGTCCTTTCAGAGAAAATCACTTTCCTTTGAAAGTGCCTTAAACTACTTTCAAGCATTCACAAAAAACTCACATGCGTTTCTCTTAAAGAGAAGCAGTCTGTTCCAACACTTCAATTCACTGTGCTAAGTGAATGGAGTGTTGCTTCAGTTTCTAAATGCTGTCCTTTCAGAGAAAATCACTTTCCTTTGAAAGTGCCTTAAGCAACTTGCAAGAATTCACAAGAAACTCACATGCGTTTCTCTGAAAGAGAAGCAGTCTGTTCCAACACTTCAACTCACTGTGTGAAGTGAATGGAGTGTTGCTTCACTTTCTAAATGCTGTCCTTTCAGAGAAAATCATTTTCCTTTGAAAGTGCCTTAAGCTACTTACAAGCATTCACCAGAAACTCACATGCGTTTCTCTGAAAGGGAAGCAGTCTGTTCCAATACTTCAATTCACTCTGCGAAGTGAATGGAGTGTTGCTTCACTTTCTAAATGCTGTCCTTTCAGAGAAAATCACTTTCCTTTGTAAGTGCCTTAAGCTACTTACAAGCATTCAACAGAAACTCACATGCATTTCTCTGAAAGAGAAGCAGTCTGATCCAACACTTCAATTCACTGTGCGAAGTGAATGGAGTGTTGCTTCACTTTCTAAATGCTGTCCTTTCAGAGAAAATCACTTTCCTTTGAAAGTGCCTTAAGCTACTTACAAGCATTCACCAGAAACTCACATGCGTTTCTCTGAAAGAGAAGCAGTCTGTTCCAACATTTCAATTCACTGTGCGAAGTGAATGGAGTGTTGCTTCACTTTCTAAATGCTGTCCTTTCAGAGAAAATCACTTTCCTTTGAAAGCGCCTTAAGCTACTTGCAAGCATTAGGAAGAAACTCACATGCGTTTCTCTGAAAGAGAAGCAGACTGTTCCAACACTTCAATTCACTCTGCGAAGTGAATGGAGTGTTGCTTCACTTTCTAAATGCTGTCCTTTCAGAGAAAATCACTTTCCTTTGAAAGTGCCTTCAGCTACTTGTAAGCATTAGGAAGAAACTCTCATGCGTTTCTCTGAAAGAGAAGCAGTCTGTTCCAACACTTCAATTCACTGTGTGAAGTGAATGGAGTGTTGCCTCACTTTCTAAATGCTGTCCTTTCAGAGAAAATCACTTTCCTTTGAAAGTGCCTTAAGCTACTTACAAGCATTAGGAAGAAACTCACATGCGTTTCTCTGAAAGAGAAGCAGTCTGTTCCAACACTTCAATTCACTGTGCGAAGTGAATGGAGTGTTGCTTCACTTTCTAAATGCTGTCCTTTCAGAGAAAATCCCTTTCCTTTGAATGTGCCTTAAGCTACTTGCAAGAATTCACAAGAAACTCACATGCGTTTCTCTGAAAGAGAAGCAGTCTGTTCCAACACTTCAATTCACTGTGTGAAGTGAATGGAGTGTTGCTTCACTTTCTAAATGCTGTCCTTTCAGAGAAAATCACTTTCCTTTGAAAGTGCCTTAAGCTACTTACAAGCATTCACCAGAAACTCACATGCGTTTCTCTGAAAGAGAAGCAGTCTGTTCCAACACTTCAACTCACTGTGTGAAGTGAATGGAGTGTTGCTTCACTTTCTAAATGCTGTCCTTTCAGAGAAAATCATTTTCCTTTGAAAGTGCCTTAAGCTACTTACAAGCATTCACCAGAAACTCACATGCGTTTCTCTGAAAGGGAAGCAGTCTGTTCCAATACTTCAATTCACTCTGCGAAGTGAATGGAGTGTTGCTTCACTTTCTAAATGCTGTCCTTTCAGAGAAAATCACTTTCCTTTGTAAGTGCCTTAAGCTACTTACAAGCATTCAACAGAAACTCACATGCATTTCTCTGAAAGAGAAGCAGTCTGATCCAACACTTCAATTCACTGTGCGAAGTGAATGGAGTGTTGCTTCACTTTCTAAATGCTGTCCTTTCAGAGAAAATCACTTTCCTTTGAAAGTGCCTTAAGCTACTTACAAGCATTCACCAGAAACTCACATGCGTTTCTCTGAAAGAGAAGCAGTCTGTTCCAACATTTCAATTCACTGTGCGAAGTGAATGGAGTGTTGCTTCACTTTCTAAATGCTGTCCTTTCAGAGAAAATCACTTTCCTTTGAAAGCGCCTTAAGCTACTTGCAAGCATTAGGAAGAAACTCACATGCGTTTCTCTGAAAGAGAAGCAGACTGTTCCAACACTTCAATTCACTCTGCGAAGTGAATGGAGTGTTGCTTCACTTTCTAAATGCTGTCCTTTCAGAGAAAATCACTTTCCTTTGAAAGTGCCTTCAGCTACTTGCAAGCATTAGGAAGAAACTCTCATGCGTTTCTCTGAAAGAGAAGCAGTCTGTTCCAACACTTCAATTCACTATGTGAAGTGAATGGAGTGTTGCCTCACTTTCTAAATGCTGTCCTTTCAGAGAAAATCACTTTCCTTTGAAAGTGCCTTAAGCTACTTACAAGCATTAGGAAGAAACTCACATGCGTTTCTCTGAAAGAGAAGCAGTCTGTTCCAACACTTCAATTCACTGTGCGAAGTGAATGGAGTGTTGCTTCACTTTCTAAATGCTGTCCTTTCAGAGAAAATCCCTTTCCTTTGAATGTGCCTTAAGCTACTTGCAAGAATTCACAAGAAACTCACATGCGTTTCTCTGAAAGAGAAGCAGTCTGTTCCAACACTTCAATTCACTGTGTGAAGTGAATGGAGTGTTGCTTCACTTTCTAAATGCTGTCCTTTCAGAGAAAATCACTTTCCTTTGAAAGTGCCTTAAGCTACTTACAAGCATTCACCAGAAACTCACATGCGTTTCTCTGAAAGAGAAGCAGTCTGTTCCAATACTTCAATTCACTCTGCGAAGTGAATGGAGTGTTGCTTCACTTTCTAAATGCTGTCCTTTCAGAGAAAATCACTTTCCTTTGAAAGTGCCTTAAGCAACTTGCAAAAATTCACAAGAAACTCACATGCGTATCTCTGAATGAGAAGCAGTCTGTTCCAACACGTCAATTCACTGTGTGAAGTGAATGGAGTGTTGCTTCACTTTCTAAATGCTGTCCTTTCAGAGAAAATCACTTTCCTTTGAATGTGCCTTAAGCTACTTACAAGCATTCACCAGAAACTCACATGCGTTTCTCTGAAAGAGAAGCAGTCTGTTTCAATACTTCAATTCACTCTGCGAAGTGAATGGAGTGTTGCTTCACTTTCTAAATGCTGTCCTTTCAGAGAAAATCACTTTCTTTTGAAAGTGCCTTAAGCTACTTACAAGCATTCAACAGAAACTCACATGCATTTCTCTGAAAGAGAAGCAGTCTGTTCCAACACTTCAATTCACTGTGCGAAGTTAATGGAGTGTTGCTTCACTTTCTAAATGCTGTCCTTTCAGAGAAAATCACTTTCCTTTGAAAGTGCCTTAAGCTACTTACAAGCATTCACCAGAAACTCACATGCGTTTCGCTGAAAGAGAAGCAGTCTGTTCCAACACTTTAATTCACTGTGCGAAGTGAATGGAGTGTTGCTTCACTTTCTAAATGCTGTCCTTTCAGAGAAAATCACTTTCCTTTGAAAGTGCCTTAAGCTACTTGCAAGCATTAGGAAGAAACTCACATGCGTTTCTCTGAAAGAGAAGCAGACAGTTCCAACACTTCAATTCACTGTGCGAATTGAATGGAGTGTTGCTTCACTTTCTAAATGCTGTACTTTCAGAGAAAATCACTTTCCTTTGAAAGTGCCTTAAGCTACTTACAAGCATTCAACAGAAACTCACATGCATTTCTCTGAAAGAGAAGCAGTCTGTTCCAACACTTCAATTCACTGTGCGAAGTGAATGGAGTGTTGCTTCACTTTCTAAATGCTGTCCTTTCAGAGAAAATCACTTTCCTTTGAAAGTGCCTTAAGCTACTTACAAGCATTCACCAGAAACTCACATGCGTTTCTCTGAAAGAGAAGCAGTCTGTTCCAACACTTCAATTCACTGTGCGAAGTGAATGGAGTGTTGCTTCACTTTCTAAATGCTGTCCTTTCAGAGAAAATCACTTTCCTTTGAAAGTGCCTTAAGCTACTTGCAAGCATTAGGAAGAAACTCACATGCGTTTCTCTGAAAGAGAAGCAGACTGTTCCCACACTTCAATTCACTGTGCGAAGTGAATGGAGTGTTGCTTCACTTTCTAAATGCTGTCCTTTCAGAGAAAATCACTTTCCTTTGAAAGTGCCTTCAGCTACTTGCAAGCATTAGGAAGAAACTCTCATGCGTTTCTCTGAAAGAGAAGCAGTCTGTTCCAACACTTCAATTCACTGTGTGAAGTGAATGGAGTGTTGCCTCACTTTCTAAATGCTGTGCTTTCAGAGAAAATCACTTTCCTTTGAAAGTGCCTTAAGCTACTTACAAGCATTCACTAGAAACTCACATGCGTTTCTCTGAAAGAGAAGCAGTCTGTTCCAACACTTCAATTCAATGTGCGAAGTGAATGGAGTGTTGCTTCACTTTCTAAATGCTGTCCTTTCAGAGAAAATCACTTTCCTTTGAAAGTGCCTTAAGCTACTAGCAAGCATTCAACAGAAACTCACATGCATTTCTCTGAAAGAGAAGCAGTCTCTTCCAACACTTCAATTCACTGTGCGAAGTGAATGGAGTGTTGCTTCAGTTTCTAAATGCTGTCCTTTCAGAGAAAATCACTTTCCTTTGAAAGTGCCTTAAGCAACTTCAAAGCATTCACAAGAAACCCTAATGCGTTTCTATGAAAGAGAAGCACTCTGTTCCAACACTTCAATTCACTGCACGAAGGGAATGGAGTGTTGCTTCACTTTCTAAATGCTGTCCTTTCAGAGAAAATCACTTTCCTTTGAAAGTGCCTTAAGCTACTTACAAGCATTCACCAGAAACTCACATGCGTTTCTCTGAAAGAGAAGCAGTCGGTTCCAACACTTCAATTCACTGTGCGAAGTGAATGGAGTGTTGCTTCACTTTCTAAATGCTGTCCTTTCAGAGAAAATCACTTTCCTTTGAAAGTGCCTTAAGCAACTTGCAAAAATTCACAAGAAACTCACATGCGTATCTCTGAATGAGAAGCAGTCTGTTCCAACACTTCAATTCACTGTGTGAAGTGAATGGAGTGTTGCTTCACTTTCTAAATGCTGTCCTTTCAGAGAAAATCACTTTCCTTTGAATGTGCCTTAAGCTACTTACAAGCATTCACCAGAAACTCACATGCGTTTCTCTGAAAGAGAAGCAGTCTGTTTCAATACTTCAATTCACTCTGCGAAGTGAATGGAGTGTTGCTTCACTTTCTAAATGCTGTCCTTTCAGAGAAAATCACTTTCTTTTGAAAGTGCCTTAAGCTACTTACAAGCATTCAACAGAAACTCACATGCATTTCTCTGAAAGAGAAGCAGTCTGTTCCAACACTTCAATTCACTGTGCGAAGTGAATGGAGTGTTGCTTCACTTTCTAAATGCTGTCCTTTCAGAGAAAATCACTTTCCTTTGAAAGTGCCTTAAGCTACTTACAAGCATTCACCAGAAACTCACATGCGTTTCGCTGAAAGAGAAGCAGTCTGTTCCAACACTTTAATTCACTGTGCGAAGTGAATGGAGTGTTGCTTCACTTTCTAAATGCTGTCCTTTCAGAGAAAATCACTTTCCTTTGAAAGTGCCTTAAGCTACTTGCAAGCATTAGGAAGAAACTCACATGCGTTTCTCTGAAAGAGAAGCAGACAGTTCCAACACTTCAATTCACTGTGCGAATTGAATGGAGTGTTGCTTCACTTTCTAAATGCTGTCCTTTCAGAGAAAATCACTTTCCTTTGAAAGTGCCTTAAGCAACTTGCAAAAATTCACAAGAAACTCACATGCGTATCTCTGAATGAGAAGCAGTCTGTTCCAACACTTCAATTCACTGTGTGAAGTGAATGGAGTGTTGCTTCACTTTCTAAATGCTGTCCTTTCAGAGAAAATCACTTTCCTTTGAATGTGCCTTAAGCTACTTACAAGCATTCACCAGAAACTCACATGCGTTTCTCTGAAAGAGAAGCAGTCTGTTTCAATACTTCAATTCACTCTGCGAAGTGAATGGAGTGTTGCTTCACTTTCTAAATGCTGTCCTTTCAGAGAAAATCACTTTCTTTTGAAAGTGCCTTAAGCTACTTACAAGCATTCAACAGAAACTCACATGCATTTCTCTGAAAGAGAAGCAGTCTGTTCCAACACTTCAATTCACTGTGCGAAGTGAATGGAGTGTTGCTTCACTTTCTAAATGCTGTACTTTCAGAGAAAATCACTTTCCTTTGAAAGTGCCTTAAGCTACTTACAAGCATTCACCAGAAACTCACATGTGTTTCGCTGAAAGAGACGCAGTCTGTTCCAACACTTTAATTCACTGTGCGAAGTGAATGGAGTGTTGCTTCACTTTCTAAATGCTGTCCTTTCAGAGAAAATCACTTTCCTTTGAAAGTGCCTTAAGCTACTTGCAAGCATTAGGAAGAAACTCACATGCGTTTCTCTGAAAGAGAAGCAGACAGTTCCAACACTTCAATTCACTGTGCGAATTGAATGGAGTGTTGCTTCACTTTCTAAATGCTGTCCTTTCAGAGAAAATCACTTTCCTTTGAAAGTGCCTTAAGCTACTTACAAGCATTAGGAAGAAACTCACATGCGTTTCTCTGAAAGAGAAGCAGTCTGTTCCAACACTTCAATTCACTGTGCGAAGTGAATGGAGTGTTGCTTCACTTTCTAAATGCTGTCCTTTCAGAGAAAATCACTTTCCTTTGAAAGTGCCTTAAGCTACTTACAAGCATTCACCAGAAACTCACATGCGTTTCTCTGAAAGAGAAGCAGTCTGTTCCAACACTTCAATTCACTGTGCGAAGTGAATGGAGTGTTGCTTCACTTTCTAAATGCTGTCCTTTCAGAGAAAATCACTTTCCTTTGAAAGTGCCTTAAGCTACTTACAAGCATTTAACAGAAACTCACATGCGTTTCTCTGAAAGAGAAGCAGTCTGTTCCAACACTTCAATTCACTGTGCGAAGTGAATGGAGTGTTGCTTCACTTTCTAAATGCTGTTCTTTCAGAGAAAATCACTTTCCTTTGAAAGTGCCTTAAGCTACTTGCAAGCATTAGGAAGAAACTCACATGCGTTTCTCTGAAAGAGAAGCAGTCGGTTCCAACACTTCAATTCACTGTGCGAAGTGAATGGAGTGTTGCTTCACTTTCTAAATGCTGTACTTTCAGAGAAAATCACTTTCCTTTGAAAGTGCCTTAAGCTACTTGCAAGCATTAGAATGAAACTCACATGCGTTTCTCTGAAAGAGAAGCAGTCTGTTCCAACACTTCAATTCACTGTGCGAAGTGAATGGAGTGTTGCCTCACTTTCTAAATGCTGTCCTTTCAGAGAAAATCACTTTCCATTGAAAGTGCCTTAAACTACTTTCAAGCATTCACAAAAAACTCACATGCGTTTTTCTGAAATAGAAGCAGTCTGTTCCAACACTTCAATTCACTGTGCGAAGTGAATGGAGTGTTGCTTCACTTTCTAAATGCTGTCCTTTCAGTGAAAATTCCTTTCCTTTGAATGTGCCTTAAGCTACTTACAAGCATTCAACAGAAACTCACATGCATTTCTCTGAAAGAGAAGCAATCTGTTCCAAAACTTCAATTCTCTGTGCGAAGTGAATGGAGTGTTGCTTCACTTTCTAAATGCTGTCCTTTCAGAGAAAATCACTTTCCTTTGAAAGTGCCTTAAGCAACTTCAAAGCATTCACAAGAAACCCTAATGCGTTTCTATGAAAGAGAAGCACTCTGTTCCAACACTTCAATTCACTGCACGAAGGGAATGGAGTGTTGCTTCACTTTCTAAATGCTGTCCTTTCAGAGAAAATCACTTTCCTTTGAAAGTGCCTTAAGCTACTTACAAGCATTCACCAGAAACTCACATGCGTTTCTCTGAAAGAGAAGCAGTCTGTTCCAACACTTCAATTCACTGTGCGAAGTGAATGGAGTGTTGCTTCACTTTCAAAATGCTGTCCAATCAGAGAAAATCACTTTCCTTTGAAAGTGCCTTAAGCTACTTGCAAGCATTAGGAAGAAACTCACATGCGTTTCTCTGAAAGAGAAGCATCTGTTCCAACACTTCAATTCACTGTGCGAAGTGAATGGAGTGTTGCTTCACTTTCTAAATTCTGTCCTTTCAGAGAAAATCACTTTCCTTTGAAAGTACCTTTAACTACTTTCAAGCATTCACAAAAAACTCACATGCGTTTCTCTGAAATAGAAGCAGTCTGTTCGAACACTTCAATTCACAGTGCGAAGTGAATGGAGTGTTGCTTCAGTTTCTAAATGCTGTCCTTTCAGAGAAAATCACTTTCCTTTGAAAGTGCCTTAAGCTACTTGCAAGCATTCACAAGAAACACTAATGCGTTTCTATGAAAGAGAATCATTCTTTTCCAACACTTCAATTCATTGCGCGAAGGAATGGAGTGTTGCTTTACTTTCTAAATGATGTCCTTTCAGAGAAAATCACTTTCCTTTGAAAGAGCCTTAAGCTACTTACAAGCATTCAACAGAAACTCACATGCATTTCTCTGAAAGAGAAGCAGTCTGTTCCAACACTTCAATTCACTCTACAAAGTGAATGGAGTGTTGCTTCACTTTCTAAATGCTGTCCTTTCAGAGAAAATAACTTTCCTTTGAAAGTGCCTTAAGCAACTTGCAAGAATTCACAAGAAACACTAATGCGTTTCTATGAAAGAGAAGCACTCTGCTCCAACACTTCAATTCACTGCATGAAGGGAATGGAGTGTTGCTTCACTTTCTAAATGCTGTCCTTTCAGAGAAAATCACTTTCCTTTGAAAGTGCCTTAAGCTACTTACAAGCATTAGGAAGAAACTCACATGCGTTTCTCTGAAAGAGAAGCATTCTGTTCCAACACTTCAATTCACTGTGCGAAGTGAATGGAGTGTTGCTTCACTTTCTAAATGCTGTCCTTTCAGAGAAAATCACTTTCCTTTGAAAGTGCCTTAAGCTACTTGCAAGCATTAGGAAGAAACTCTCATGCGTTTCTCTGAAAGGGAAGCAGTCTGTTCCAACACTTCAATTCACTGTGTGAAGTGAATGGAGTGTTGCTTCACTTTCTAAATGCTGTCCTTTCAGAGAAAATCACTTTCCTTTGAAAGTGCCTTAAGCTACTTACAAGCATTCACCAGAAACTCACATGCGTTTCTCTGAAAGGGAAGCAGTCTGTTCCAATACTTCAATTCACTCTGCGAAGTGAATGGAGTGTTGCTTCACTTTCTAAATGCTGTCCTTTCAGAGAAAATCACTTTCCTTTGTAAGTGCCTTAAGCTACTTACAAGCATTCAACAGAAACTCACATGCATTTCTCTGAAAGAGAAGCAGTCTGATCCAACACTTCAATTCACTGTGCGAAGTGAATGGAGTGTTGCTTCACTTTCTAAATGCTGTCCTTTCAGAGAAAATCACTTTCCTTTGAAAGTGCCTTAAGCTACTTACAAGCATTCACCAGAAACTCACATGCGTTTCTCTGAAAGAGAAGCAGTCTGTTCCAACATTTCAATTCACTGTGCGAAGTGAATGGAGTGTTGCTTCACTTTCTAAATGCTGTCCTTTCAGAGAAAATCACTTTCCTTTGAAAGCGCCTTAAGCTACTTGCAAGCATTAGGAAGAAACTCACATGCGTTTCTCTGAAAGAGAAGCAGACTGTTCCAACACTTCAATTCACTCTGCGAAGTGAATGGAGTGTTGCTTCACTTTCTAAATGCTGTCCTTTCAGAGAAAATCACTTTCCTTTGAAAGTGCCTTCAGCTACTTGCAAGCATTAGGAAGAAACTCTCATGCGTTTCTCTGAAAGAGAAGCAGTCTGTTCCAACACTTCAATTCACTGTGTGAAGTGAATGGAGTGTTGCCTCACTTTCTAAATGCTGTCCTTTCAGAGAAAATCACTTTCCTTTGAAAGTGCCTTAAGCTACTTACAAGCATTAGGAAGAAACTCACATGCGTTTCTCTGAAAGAGAAGCAGTCTGTTCCAACACTTCAATTCACTGTGCGAAGTGAATGGAGTGTTGCTTCACTTTCTAAATGCTGTCCTTTCAGAGAAAATCCCTTTCCTTTGAATGTGCCTTAAGCTACTTGCAAGAATTCACAAGAAACTCACATGCGTTTCTCTGAAAGAGAAGCAGTCTGTTCCAACACTTCAATTCACTGTGTGAAGTGAATGGAGTGTTGCTTCACTTTCTAAATGCTGTCCTTTCAGAGAAAATCACTTTCCTTTGAAAGTGCCTTAAGCTACTTACAAGCATTCACCAGAAACTCACATGCGTTTCTCTGAAAGAGAAGCAGTCTGTTCCAACACTTCAACTCACTGTGTGAAGTGAATGGAGTGTTGCTTCACTTTCTAAATGCTGTCCTTTCAGAGAAAATCATTTTCCTTTGAAAGTGCCTTAAGCTACTTACAAGCATTCACCAGAAACTCACATGCGTTTCTCTGAAAGGGAAGCAGTCTGTTCCAATACTTCAATTCACTCTGCGAAGTGAATGGAGTGTTGCTTCACTTTCTAAATGCTGTCCTTTCAGAGAAAATCACTTTCCTTTGTAAGTGCCTTAAGCTACTTACAAGCATTCAAAAGAAACTCACATGCATTTCTCTGAAAGAGAAGCAGTCTGATCCAACACTTCAATTCACTGTGCGAAGTGAATGGAGTGTTGCTTCACTTTCTAAATGCTGTCCTTTCAGAGAAAATCACTTTCCTTTGAAAGTGCCTTAAGCTACTTACAAGCATTCACCAGAAACTCACATGTGTTTCTCTGAAAGAGAAGCAGTCTGTTCCAACATTTCAATTCACTGTGCGAAGTGAATGGAGTGTTGCTTCACTTTCTAAATGCTGTCCTTTCAGAGAAAATCACTTTCCTTTGAAAGCGCCTTAAGCTACTTGCAAGCATTAGGAAGAAACTCACATGCGTTTCTCTGAAAGAGAAGCAGACTGTTCCAACACTTCAATTCACTCTGCGAAGTGAATGGAGTGTTGCTTCACTTTCTAAATGCTGTCCTTTCAGAGAAAATCACTTTCCTTTGAAAGTGCCTTCAGCTACTTGCAAGCATTAGGAAGAAACTCTCATGCGTTTCTCTGAAAGAGAAGCAGTCTGTTCCAACACTTCAATTCACTGTGTGAAGTGAATGGAGTGTTGCCTCACTTTCTAAATGCTGTCCTTTCAGAGAAAATCACTTTCCTTTGAAAGTGCCTTAAGCTACTTACAAGCATTAGGAAGAAACTCACATGCGTTTCTCTGAAAGAGAAGCAGTCTGTTCCAACACTTCAATTCACTGTGCGAAGTGAATGGAGTGTTGCTTCACTTTCTAAATGCTGTCCTTTCAGAGAAAATCCCTTTCCTTTGAATGTGCCTTAAGCTACTTGCAAGAATTCACAAGAAACTCACATGCGTTTCTCTGAAAGAGAAGCAGTCTGTTCCAACACTTCAATTCACTGTGTGAAGTGAATGGAGTGTTGCTTCACTTTCTAAATGCTGTCCTTTCAGAGAAAATCACTTTCCTTTGAAAGTGCCTTAAGCTACTTACAAGCATTCACCAGAAACTCACATGCGTTTCTCTGAAAGAGAAGCAGTCTGTTCCAATACTTCAATTCACTCTGCGAAGTGAATGGAGTGTTGCTTCACTTTCTAAATGCTGTCCTTTCAGAGAAAATCACTTTCCTTTGAAAGTGCCTTAAGCTACTTACAAGCATTCAACAGAAACTCACATGCATTTCTCTGAAAGAGAAGCAGTCTGTTCCAACACTTCAATTCACTGTGCGAAGTGAATGGAGTGTTGCTTCACTTTCTAAATGCTGTCCTTTCAGAGAAAATCACTTTCCTTTGAAAGTGCCTTAAGCTACTTACAAGCATTCACCAGAAACTCACATGCGTTTCTCTGAAAGAGAAGCAGTCTGTTCCAACACTTCAATTCACTGTGCGAAGTGAATGGAGTGTTGCTTCACTTTCTAAATGCTGTCCTTTCAGAGAAAATCACTTTCCTTTGAAAGTGCCTTAAGCTACTTGCAAGCATTAGGAAGAAACTCACATGCGTTTCTCTGAAAGAGAAGCAGACTGTTCCCACACTTCAATTCACTGTGCGAAGTGAATGGAGTGTTGCTTCACTTTCTAAATGCTGTCCTTTCAGAGAAAATCACTTTCCTTTGAAAGTGCCTTCAGCTACTTGCAAGCATTAGGAAAAAACTCTCATGCGTTTCTCTGAAAGAGAAGCAGTCTGTTCCAACACTTCAATTCACTGTGTGAAGTGAATGGAGTGTTGCCTCACTTTCTAAATGCTGTGCTTTCAGAGAAAATCACTTTCCTTTGAAAGTGCCTTAAGCTACTTACAAGCATTCACTAGAAACTCACATGCGTTTCTCTGAAAGAGAAGCAGTCTGTTCCAACACTTCAATTCAATGTGCGAAGTGAATGGAGTGTTGCTTCACTTTCTAAATGCTGTCCTTTCAGAGAAAATCACTTTCCTTTGAAAGTGCCTTAAGCTACTAGCAAGCATTCAACAGAAACTCACATGCATTTCTCTGAAAGAGAAGCAGTCTGTTCCAACACTTCAATTCACTGTGCGAAGTGAATGGAGTGTTGCTTCAGTTTCTAAATGCTGTCCTTTCAGAGAAAATCACTTTCCTTTGAAAGTGCCTTAAGCAACTTCAAAGCATTCACAAGAAACCCTAATGCGTTTCTATGAAAGAGAAGCACTCTGTTCCAACACTTCAATTCACTGCACGAAGGGAATGGAGTGTTGCTTCACTTTCTAAATGCTGTCCTTTCAGAGAAAATCACTTTCCTTTGAAAGTGCCTTAAGCTACTTACAAGCATTCACCAGAAACTCACATGCGTTTCTCTGAAAGAGAAGCAGTCGGTTCCAACACTTCAATTCACTGTGCGAAGTGAATGGAGTGTTGCTTCACTTTCTAAATGCTGTCCTTTCAGAGAAAATCACTTTCCTTTGAAAGTGCCTTAAGCAACTTGCAAAAATTCACAAGAAACTCACATGCGTATCTCTGAATGAGAAGCAGTCTGTTCCAACACTTCAATTCACTGTGTGAAGTGAATGGAGTGTTGCTTCACTTTCTAAATGCTGTCCTTTCAGAGAAAATCACTTTCCTTTGAATGTGCCTTAAGCTACTTACAAGCATTCACCAGAAACTCACATGCGTTTCTCTGAAAGAGAAGCAGTCTGTTTCAATACTTCAATTCACTCTGCGAAGTGAATGGAGTGTTGCTTCACTTTCTAAATGCTGTCCTTTCAGAGAAAATCACTTTCTTTTGAAAGTGCCTTAAGCTACTTACAAGCATTCAACAGAAACTCACATGCATTTCTCTGAAAGAGAAGCAGTCTGTTCCAGCACTTCAATTCACTGTGCGAAGTTAATGGAGTGTTGCTTCACTTTCTAAATGCTGTCCTTTCAGAGAAAATCACTTTCCTTTGAAAGTGCCTTAAGCTACTTACAAGCATTCACCAGAAACTCACATGCGTTTCGCTGAAAGAGAAGCAGTCTGTTCCAACACTTTAATTCACTGTGCGAAGTGAATGGAGTGTTGCTTCACTTTCTAAATGCTGTCCTTTCAGAGAAAATCACTTTCCTTTGAAAGTGCCTTAAGCTACTTGCAAGCATTAGGAAGAAACTCACATGCGTTTCTCTGAAAGAGAAGCAGACAGTTCCAACACTTCAATTCACTGTGCGAATTGAATGGAGTGTTGCTTCACTTTCTAAATGCTGTACTTTCAGAGAAAATCACTTTCCTTTGAAAGTGCCTTAAGCTACTTACAAGCATTAGGAAGAAACTCACATGCGTTTCTCTGAAAGAGAAGCAGTCTGTTCCAACACTTCAATTCACTGTGCGAAGTGAATGGAGTGTTGCTTCACTTTCTAAATTCTGTCCTTTCAGAGAAAATCACTTTCCTTTGAAAGTGCCTTAAACTACTTTCAAGCATTCACAAAAAACTCACATGCGTTTCTCTTAAAGAGAAGCAGTCTGTTCCAACACTTCAATTCACTGTGCGAAGTGAATGGAGTGTTGCTTCAGTTTCTAAATGCTGTCCTTTCAGAGAAAATCACTTTCCTTTGAAAGTGCCTTAAGCAACTTGCAAGAATTCACAAGAAACTCACATGCGTTTCTCTGAAAGAGAAGCAGTCTGTTCCAACACTTCAACTCACTGTGTGAAGTGAATAGAGTGTTGCTTCACTTTCTAAATGCTGTCCTTTCAGAGAAAATCATTTTCCTTTGAAAGTGCCTTAAGCTACTTACAAGCATTCACCAGAAACTCACATGCGTTTCTCTGAAAGGGAAGCAGTCTGTTCCAATACTTCAATTCACTCTGCGAAGTGAATGGAGTGTTGCTTCACTTTCTAAATGCTGTCCTTTCAGAGAAAATCACTTTCCTTTGTAAGTGCCTTAAGCTACTTACAAGCATTCAACAGAAACTCACATGCATTTCTCTGAAAGAGAAGCAGTCTGATCCAACACTTCAATTCACTGTGCGAAGTGAATGGAGTGTTGCTTCACTTTCTAAATGCTGTCCTTTCAGAGAAAATCACTTTCCTTTGAAAGTGCCTTAAGCTACTTACAAGCATTCACCAGAAACTCACATGCGTTTCTCTGAAAGAGAAGCAGTCTGTTCCAACATTTCAATTCACTGTGCGAAGTGAATGGAGTGTTGCTTCACTTTCTAAATGCTGTCCTTTCAGAGAAAATCACTTTCCTTTGAAAGCGCCTTAAGCTACTTGCAAGCATTAGGAAGAAACTCACATGCGTTTCTCTGAAAGAGAAGCAGACTGTTCCAACACTTCAATTCACTCTGTGAAGTGAATGGAGTGTTGCTTCACTTTCTAAATGCTGTCCTTTCAGAGAAAATCACTTTCCTTTGAAAGTGCCTTCAGCTACTTGCAAGCATTAGGAAGAAACTCTCATGCGTTTCTCTGAAAGAGAAGCAGTCTGTTCCAACACTTCAATTCACTGTGTGAAGTGAATGGAGTGTTGCCTCACTTTCTAAATGCTGTCCTTTCAGAGAAAATCACTTTCCTTTGAAAGTGCCTTAAGCTACTTACAAGCATTAGGAAGAAACTCACATGCGTTTCTCTGAAAGAGAAGCAGTCTGTTCCAACACTTCAATTCACTGTGCGAAGTGAATGGAGTGTTGCTTCACTTTCTAAATGCTGTCCTTTCAGAGAAAATCACTTTCCTTTGAAAGTGCCTTAAACTACTTTCAAGCATTCACAAAAAACTCACATGCGTTTCTCTTAAAGAGAAGCAGTCTGTTCCAACACTTCAATTCACTGTGCGAAGTGAATGGAGTGTTGCTTCACTTTCTAAATGCTGTCCTTTCAGAGAAAATCCCTTTCCTTTGAATGTGCCTTAAGCTACTTGCAAGAATTCACAAGAAACTCACATGCGTTTCTCTGAAAGAGAAGCAGTTTGTTCCAACACTTCAATTCACTGTGTGAAGTGAATGGAGTGTTGCTTCACTTTCTAAATGCTGTCCTTTCAGAGAAAATCACTTTCCTTTGAAAGTGCCTTAAGCTACTTACAAGCATTCACCAGAAACTCTAATGCGTTTCTCTGAAAGAGAAGCAGTCTGTTCCAATACTTCAATTCAATGTGCGAAGTGAA
The DNA here is from genome assembly GCF_982192425.1 of Myodes glareolus. Taxonomy (NCBI): domain Eukaryota; kingdom Metazoa; phylum Chordata; class Mammalia; order Rodentia; family Cricetidae; genus Myodes; species Myodes glareolus. The sequence goes on from NW_028263231.1 coordinate 634,928, forward strand.
TGGAGTGTTGCTTCACTTTCTAAATGCTGTCCTTTCAGAGAAAATCACTTTCCTTTGAAAGAGCCTTAAGCTACTAGCAAGCATTCAACAGAAACTCACATGCATTTCTGTGAAAGAGAAGCAGTCTGTTCCAACACTTCAATTCACTGTGCGAAGTGAATGGAGTGTTGCTTCACTTTCTAAATGCTGTCCTTTCAGAGAAAATCACTTTCCTTTGAAAGTGCCTTAAGCTACTTACAAGCATTCACCAGAAACTCACATGCGTTTCTCTGAAAGAGAAGCAGTCTGTTCCAACATTTCAATTCACTGTGCGAAGTGAATGGAGTGTTGCTTCACTTTCTAAATGCTGTCCTTTCAGAGAAAATCACTTTCCTTTGAAAGTGCCTTAAGCTACTTGCAAGCATTAGGAAGAAACTCACATGCGTTTCTCTGAAAGAGAAGCAGACTGTTCCCACACTTCAATTCACTGTGCGAAGTGAATGGAGTGTTGCTTCACTTTCTAAATGCTGTCCTTTCAGAGAAAATCACTTTCCTTTGAAAGTGCCTTAAGCAACTTCAAAGCATTCACAAGAAACCCTAATGCGTTTCTATGAAAGAGAAGCACTCTGTTCCAACACTTCAATTCACTGCACGAAGGGAATGGAGTGTTGCTTCACTTTCTAAATGCTGTCCTTTCAGAGAAAATCACTTTCCTTTGAAAGTGCCTTAAGCTACTTACAAGCATTCACCAGAAACTCACATGCGTTTCTCTGAAAGAGAAGCAGTCGGTTCCAACACTTCAATTCACTGTGCGAAGTGAATGGAGTGTTGCTTCACTTTCTAAATGCTGTCCTTTCAGAGAAAATCACTTTCCTTTGAAAGTGCCTTAAGCAACTTGCAAAAATTCACAAGAAACTCACATGCGTATCTCTGAATGAGAAGCAGTCTGTTCCAACACTTCAATTCACTGTGTGAAGTGAATGGAGTGTTGCTTCACTTTCTAAATGCTGTCCTTTCAGAGAAAATCACTTTCCTTTGAATGTGCCTTAAGCTACTTACAAGCATTCACCAGAAACTCACATGCGTTTCTCTGAAAGAGAAGCAGTCTGTTTCAATACTTCAATTCACTCTGCGAAGTGAATGGAGTGTTGCTTCACTTTCTAAATGCTGTCCTTTCAGAGAAAATCACTTTCTTTTGAAAGTGCCTTAAGCTACTTACAAGCATTCAACAGAAACTCACATGCATTTCTCTGAAAGAGAAGCAGTCTGTTCCAACACTTCAATTCACTGTGCGAAGTTAATGGAGTGTTGCTTCACTTTCTAAATGCTGTCCTTTCAGAGAAAATCACTTTCCTTTGAAAGTGCCTTAAGCTACTTACAAGCATTCACCAGAAACTCACATGCGTTTCGCTGAAAGAGAAGCAGTCTGTTCCAACACTTTAATTCACTGTGCGAAGTGAATGGAGTGTTGCTTCACTTTCTAAATGCTGTCCTTTCAGAGAAAATCACTTTCCTTTGAAAGTGCCTTAAGCTACTTGCAAGCATTAGGAAGAAACTCACATGCGTTTCTCTGAAAGAGAAGCAGACAGTTCCAACACTTCAATTCACTGTGCGAATTGAATGGAGTGTTGCTTCACTTTCTAAATGCTGTACTTTCAGAGAAAATCACTTTCCTTTGAAAGTGCCTTAAGCTACTTACAAGCATTAGGAAGAAACTCACATGCGTTTCTCTGAAAGAGAAGCAGTCTGTTCCAACACTTCAATTCACTGTGCGAAGTGAATGGAGTGTTGCTTCACTTTCTAAATTCTGTCCTTTCAGAGAAAATCACTTTCCTTTGAAAGTGCCTTAAACTACTTTCAAGCATTCACAAAAAACTCACATGCGTTTCTCTTAAAGAGAAGCAGTCTGTTCCAACACTTCAATTCACTGTGCGAAGTGAATGGAGTGTTGCTTCAGTTTCTAAATGCTGTCCTTTCAGAGAAAATCACTTTCCTTTGAAAGTGCCTTAAGCAACTTGCAAGAATTCACAAGAAACTCACATGCGTTTCTCTGAAAGAGAAGCAGTCTGTTCCAACACTTCAACTCACTGTGTGAAGTGAATAGAGTGTTGCTTCACTTTCTAAATGCTGTCCTTTCAGAGAAAATCATTTTCCTTTGAAAGTGCCTTAAGCTACTTACAAGCATTCACCAGAAACTCACATGCGTTTCTCTGAAAGGGAAGCAGTCTGTTCCAATACTTCAATTCACTCTGCGAAGTGAATGGAGTGTTGCTTCACTTTCTAAATGCTGTCCTTTCAGAGAAAATCACTTTCCTTTGTAAGTGCCTTAAGCTACTTACAAGCATTCAACAGAAACTCACATGCATTTCTCTGAAAGAGAAGCAGTCTGATCCAACACTTCAATTCACTGTGCGAAGTGAATGGAGTGTTGCTTCACTTTCTAAATGCTGTCCTTTCAGAGAAAATCACTTTCCTTTGAAAGTGCCTTAAGCTACTTACAAGCATTCACCAGAAACTCACATGCGTTTCTCTGAAAGAGAAGCAGTCTGTTCCAACATTTCAATTCACTGTGCGAAGTGAATGGAGTGTTGCTTCACTTTCTAAATGCTGTCCTTTCAGAGAAAATCACTTTCCTTTGAAAGCGCCTTAAGCTACTTGCAAGCATTAGGAAGAAACTCACATGCGTTTCTCTGAAAGAGAAGCAGACTGTTCCAACACTTCAATTCACTCTGTGAAGTGAATGGAGTGTTGCTTCACTTTCTAAATGCTGTCCTTTCAGAGAAAATCACTTTCCTTTGAAAGTGCCTTCAGCTACTTGCAAGCATTAGGAAGAAACTCTCATGCGTTTCTCTGAAAGAGAAGCAGTCTGTTCCAACACTTCAATTCACTGTGTGAAGTGAATGGAGTGTTGCCTCACTTTCTAAATGCTGTCCTTTCAGAGAAAATCACTTTCCTTTGAAAGTGCCTTAAGCTACTTACAAGCATTAGGAAGAAACTCACATGCGTTTCTCTGAAAGAGAAGCAGTCTGTTCCAACACTTCAATTCACTGTGCGAAGTGAATGGAGTGTTGCTTCACTTTCTAAATGCTGTCCTTTCAGAGAAAATCACTTTCCTTTGAAAGTGCCTTAAACTACTTTCAAGCATTCACAAAAAACTCACATGCGTTTCTCTTAAAGAGAAGCAGTCTGTTCCAACACTTCAATTCACTGTGCGAAGTGAATGGAGTGTTGCTTCACTTTCTAAATGCTGTCCTTTCAGAGAAAATCCCTTTCCTTTGAATGTGCCTTAAGCTACTTGCAAGAATTCACAAGAAACTCACATGCGTTTCTCTGAAAGAGAAGCAGTTTGTTCCAACACTTCAATTCACTGTGTGAAGTGAATGGAGTGTTGCTTCACTTTCTAAATGCTGTCCTTTCAGAGAAAATCACTTTCCTTTGAAAGTGCCTTAAGCTACTTACAAGCATTCACCAGAAACTCACATGCGTTTCTCTGAAAGAGAAGCAGTCTGTTCCAATACTTCAATTCAATGTGCGAAGTGAATGGAGTGTTGCTTCACTTTCTAAATGCTGTCCTTTCAGAGAAAATCACTTTCCTTTGAAAGAGCCTTAAGCTACTAGCAAGCATTCAACAGAAACTCACATGCATTTCTCTGAAAGAGAAGCAGTCTGTTCCAACACTTCAATTCACTGTGCGAAGTGAATGGAGTGTTGCTTCACTTTCTAAATGCTGTCCTTTCAGAGAAAATCACTTTCCTTTGAAAGTGCCTTAAGCTACTTACAAGCATTCACCAGAAACTCACATGCGTTTCTCTGAAAGAGAAGCAGTCTGTTCCAACATTTCAATTCACTGTGCGAAGTGAATGGAGTGTTGCTTCACTTTCTAAATGCTGTCCTTTCAGAGAAAATCACTTTCCTTTGAAAGTGCCTTAAGCTACTTGCAAGCATTAGGAAGAAACTCACATGCGTTTCTCTGAAAGAGAAGCAGACTGTTCCCACACTTCAATTCACTGTGCGAAGTGAATGGAGTGTTGCTTCACTTTCTAAATGCTGTCCTTTCAGAGAAAATCACTTTCCTTTGAAAGTGCCTTCAGCTACTTGCAAGCATTAGGAAGAAACTCTCATGCGTTTCTCTGAAAGAGAAGCAGTCTGTTCCAACACTTCAATTCACTGTGTGAAGTGAATGGCGTGTTGCCTCACTTTCTAAATGCTGTGCTTTCAGAGAAAATCACTTTCCTTTGAAAGTGCCTTAAGCTACTTACAAGCATTCACTAGAAACTCACATGCGTTTCTCTGAAAGGGAAGCAGTCTGTTCCAACACTTCAATTCAATGTGCGAAGTGAATGGAGTGTTGCTTCACTTTCTAAATGCTGTCCTTTCAGAGAAAATCACTTTCCTTTGAAAGTGCCTTAAGCTACTAGCAAGCATTCAACAGAAACTCACATGCATTTCTCTGAAAGAGAAGCAGTCTGTTCCAACACTTCAATTCACTGTGCGAAGTGAATGGAGTGTTGCTTCAGTTTCTAAATGCTGTCCTTTCAGAGAAAATCACTTTCCTTTGAAAGTGCCTTAAGCAACTTCAAAGCATTCACAAGAAACCCTAATGCGTTTCTATGAAAGAGAAGCACTCTGTTCCAACACTTCAATTCACTGCACGAAGGGAATGGAGTGTTGCTTCACTTTCTAAATGCTGTCCTTTCAGAGAAAATCACTTTCCTTTGAAAGTGCCTTAAGCTACTTACAAGCATTCACCAGAAACTCACATGCGTTTCTCTGAAAGAGAAGCAGTCGGTTCCAACACTTCAATTCACTGTGCGAAGTGAATGGAGTGTTGCTTCACTTTCTAAATGCTGTCCTTTCAGAGAAAATCACTTTCCTTTGAAAGTGCCTTAAGCAACTTGCAAAAATTCACAAGAAACTCACATGCGTATCTCTGAATGAGAAGCAGTCTGTTCCAACACTTCAATTCACTGTGTGAAGTGAATGGAGTGTTGCTTCACTTTCTAAATGCTGTCCTTTCAGAGAAAATCACTTTCCTTTGAATGTGCCTTAAGCTACTTACAAGCATTCACCAGAAACTCACATGCGTTTCTCTGAAAGAGAAGCAGTCTGTTTCAATACTTCAATTCACTCTGCGAAGTGAATGGAGTGTTGCTTCACTTTCTAAATGCTGTCCTTTCAGAGAAAATCACTTTCTTTTGAAAGTGCCTTAAGCTACTTACAAGCATTCAACAGAAACTCACATGCATTTCTCTGAAAGAGAAGCAGTCTGTTCCAACACTTCAATTCACTGTGCGAAGTGAATGGAGTGTTGCTTCACTTTCTAAATGCTGTCCTTTCAGAGAAAATCACTTTCCTTTGAAAGTGCCTTAAGCTACTTACAAGCATTCACCAGAAACTCACATGCGTTTCGCTGAAAGAGAAGCAGTCTGTTCCAACACTTTAATTCACTGTGCGAAGTGAATGGAGTGTTGCTTCACTTTCTAAATGCTGTCCTTTCAGAGAAAATCACTTTCCTTTGAAAGTGCCTTAAGCTACTTGCAAGCATTAGGAAGAAACTCACATGCGTTTCTCTGAAAGAGAAGCAGACAGTTCCAACACTTCAATTCACTGTGCGAATTGAATGGAGTGTTGCTTCACTTTCTAAATGCTGTCCTTTCAGAGAAAATCACTTTCCTTTGAAAGTGCCTTAAGCTACTTACAAGCATTAGGAAGAAACTCACATGCGTTTCTCTGAAAGAGAAGCAGTCTGTTCCAACACTTCAATTCACTGTGCGAAGTGAATGGAGTGTTGCTTCACTTTCTAAATGCTGTCCTTTCAGAGAAAATCACTTTGCTTTGAAAGTGCCTTAAGCTACTTACAAGCATTCACCAGAAACTCACATGCGTTTCTCTGAAAGAGAAGCAGTCTGTTCCAACACTTCAACTCACTGTGTGAAGTGAATAGAGTGTTGCTTCAGTTTCTAACTGCTGTCCTTTCAGAGAAAATCACTTTCCTTTGAAAGTGCCTTAAGCAACTTGCAAGAATTCACAAGAAACTCACATGCGTTTCTCTGAAAGAGAAGCAGTCTGTTCCAACACTTCAACTCACTGTGTGAAGTGAATAGAGTGTTGCTTCACTTTCTAAATGCTGTCCTTTCAGAGAAAATCATTTTCCTTTGAAAGTGCCTTAAGCTACTTACAAGCATTCACCAGAAACTCACATGCGTTTCTCTGAAAGGGAAGCAGTCTGTTCCAATACTTCAATTCACTCTGCGAAGTGAATGGAGTGTTGCTTCACTTTCTAAATGCTGTCCTTTCAGAGAAAATCACTTTCCTTTGTAAGTGCCTTAAGCTACTTACAAGCATTCAACAGAAACTCACATGCATTTCTCTGAAAGAGAAGCAGTCTGATCCAACACTTCAATTCACTGTGCGAAGTGAATGGAGTGTTGCTTCACTTTCTAAATGCTGTCCTTTCAGAGAAAATCACTTTCCTTTGAAAGTGCCTTAAGCTACTTACAAGCATTCACCAGAAACTCACATGCGTTTCTCTGAAAGAGAAGCAGTCTGTTCCAACATTTCAATTCACTGTGCGAAGTGAATGGAGTGTTGCTTCACTTTCTAAATGCTGTCCTTTCAGAGAAAATCACTTTCCTTTGAAAGCGCCTTAAGCTACTTGCAAGCATTAGGAAGAAACTCACATGCGTTTCTCTGAAAGAGAAGCAGACTGTTCCAACACTTCAATTCACTCTGCGAAGTGAATGGAGTGTTGCTTCACTTTCTAAATGCTGTCCTTTCAGAGAAAATCACTTTCCTTTGAAAGTGCCTTCAGCTACTTGCAAGCATTAGGAAGAAACTCTCATGCGTTTCTCTGAAAGAGAAGCAGTCTGTTCCAACACTTCAATTCACTGTGTGAAGTGAATAGAGTGTTGCCTCACTTTCTAAAAGCTGTCCTTTCAGAGAAAATCACTTTCCTTTGAAAGTGCCTTAAGCTACTTACAAGCATTAGGAAGAAACTCACATGCGTTTCTCTGAAAGAGAAGCAGTCTGTTCCAACACTTCAATTCACTGTGCGAAGTGAATGGAGTGTTGCTTCACTTTCTAAATGCTGTCCTTTCAGAGAAAATCACTTTCCTTTGAAAGTGCCTTAAACTACTTTCAAGCATTCACAAAAAACTCACATGCGTTTCTCTTAAAGAGAAGCAGTCTGTTCCAACACTTCAATTCACTGTGCGAAGTGAATGGAGTGTTGCTTCACTTTCTAAATGCTGTTCTTTCAGAGAAAATCACTTTCCTTTGAAAGTGCCTTAAGCTACTTGTAAGCATTAGGAAGAAACTCACATGCGTTTCTCTGAAAGAGAAGCAGTCGGTTCCAACACTTCAATTCACTGTGCGAAGTGAATGGAGTGTTGCTTCAGTTTCTAAATGCTGTCCTTTCAGAGAAAATCACTTTCCTTTGAAAGTGCCTTAAGCAACTTGCAAAAATTCACAAGAAACTCACATGCGTATCTCTGAATGAGAAACAGTCTGTTCCAACACTTCAATTCACTGTGTGAAGTGAATGGAGTGTTGCTTCACTTTCTAAATGCTGTCCTTTCAGAGAAAATCACTTTCCTTTGAATGTGCCTTAAGCTACTTACAAGCATTCAACAGAAACTCACATGCGTTTCTCTGAAAGAGAAGCAGTCTGTTTCAATACTTCAATTCACTCTGCGAAGTGAATGGAGTGTTGCTTCACTTTCTAAATGCTGTCCTTTCAGAGAAAATCACTTTCTTTTGAAAGTGCCTTAAGCTACTTACAAGCATTCAACAGAAACTCACATGCATTTCTCTGAAAGAGAAGCAGTCTGTTCCAACACTTCAATTCACTGTGCGAAGTGAATGGAGTGTTGCTTCACTTTCTAAATGCTGTCCTTTCAGAGAAAATCACTTTCCTTTGAAAGTGCCTTAAGCTACTTACAAGCATTCACCAGAAACTCACATGCGTTTCGCTGAAAGAGAAGCAGTCTGTTCCAACACTTTAATTCACTGTGCGAAGTGAATGGAGTGTTGCTTCACTTTCTAAATGCTGTCCTTTCAGAGAAAATCACTTTCCTTTGAAAGTGCCTTAAGCTACTTGCAAGCATTAGGAAGAAACTCACATGCGTTTCTCTGAAAGAGAAGCAGACAGTTCCAACACTTCAATTCACTGTGCGAATTGAATGGAGTGTTGCTTCACTTTCTAAATGCTGTCCTTTCAGAGAAAATCACTTTCCTTTGAAAGTGCCTTAAGCTACTTACAAGCATTAGGAAGAAACTCACATGCGTTTCTCTGAAAGAGAAGCAGTCTGTTCCAACACTTCAATTCACTGTGCGAAGTGAATGGAGTGTTGCTTCACTTTCTAAATGCTGTCCTTTCAGAGAAAATCACTTTCCTTTGAAAGTGCCTTAAGCTACTTACAAGCATTCACCAGAAACTCACATGCGTTTCTCTGAAAGAGAAGCAGTCTGTTCCAACACTTCAATTCACTGTGCGAAGTGAATGGAGTGTTGCTTCACTTTCTAAATGCTGTCCTTTCAGAGAAAATCACTTTCCTTTGAAAGTGCCTTTAGCTACTTACAAGCATTTAACAGAAACTCACATGCGTTTCTCTGAAAGAGAAGCAGTCTGTTCCAACACTTCAATTCACTGTGCGAAGTGAATGGAGTGTTGCTTCACTTTCTAAATGCTGTTCTTTCAGAGAAAATCACTTTCCTTTGAAAGTGCCTTAAGCTACTTGCAAGCATTAGGAAGAAACTCACATGCGTTTCTCTGAAAGAGAAGCAGTCGGTTCCAACACTTCAATTCACTGTGCGAAGTGAATGGAGTGTTGCCTCACTTTCTAAATGCTGTCCTTTCAGAGAAAATCACTTTCCATTGAAAGTGCCTTAAACTACTTTCAAGCATTCACAAAAAACTCACATGCGTTTTTCTGAAATAGAAGCAGTCTGTTCCAACACTTCAATTCACTGTGCGAAGTGAATGGAGTGTTGCTTCACTTTCTAAATGCTGTCCTTTCAGTGAAAATTCCTTTCCTTTGAATGTGCCTTAAGTACTTACAAGCATTCAACAGAAACTCACATGCATTTCTCTGAAAGAGAAGCAATCTGTTCCAAAACTTCAATTCTCTGTGCGAAGTGAATGGAGTGTTGCTTCACTTTCTAAATGCTGTCCTTTCAGAGAAAATCACTTTCCTTTGAAAGTGCCTTAAGCAACTTCAAAGCATTCACAAGAAACCCTAATGCGTTTCTATGAAAGAGAAGCAGTCTGTTCCAACACTTCAATTCACTGCACGAAGGGAATGTAGTGTTGCTTCACTTTCTAAATGCTGTCCTTTCAGAGAAAATCACTTTCCTTTGAAAGTGCCTTAAGCTACGTACAAGCATTCACCAGAAACTCACATGCGTTTCTCTGAAAGAGAAGCAGTCTGTTCCAACACTTCAATTCACTGTGTGAAGTGAATGGAGTGTTGCTTCACTTTCAAAATGCTGTCCAATCAGAGAAAATCACTTTCCTTTGAAAGTGCCTTAAGCTACTTGCAAGCATTAGGAAGAAACTCACATGCGTTTCTCTGAAAGAGAAGCATCTGTTCCAACACTTCAATTCACTGTGCGAAGTGAATGGAGTGTTGCTTCACTTTCTAAATTCTGTCCTTTCAGAGAAAATCACTTTCCTTTGAAAGTGCCTTTAACTACTTTCAAGCATTCACAAAAAACTCACATGCGTTTCTCTGAAAGAGAAGCAGTCTGTTCGAACACTTCAATTCACAGTGCGAAGTGAATGGAGTGTTGCTTCAGTTTCTAAATGCTGTCCTTTCAGAGAAAATCACTTTCCTTTGAAAGTGCCTTAAGCTACTTGCAAGCATTCACAAGAAACACTAATGCGTTTCTATGAAAGAGAAGCAGTCTTTTCCAACACTTCAATTCATTGCGCGAAGGAATGGAGTGTTGCTTTACTTTCTAAATGATGTCCTTTCAGAGAAAATCACTTTCCTTTGAAAGAGCCTTAAGCTACTTACAAGCATTCAACAGAAACTCACATGCATTTCTCTGAAAGAGAAGCAGTCTGTTCCAACACTTCAATTCACTCTACAAAGTGAATGGAGTGTTGCTTCACTTTCTAAATGCTGTCCTTTCAGAGAAAATAACTTTCCTTTGAAAGTGCCTTAAGCAACTTGCAAGAATTCACAAGAAACACTAATGCGTTTCTATGAAAGAGAAGCACTCTGCTCCAACACTTCAATTCACTGCATGAAGGGAATGGAGTGTTGCTTCACTTTCTAAATGCTGTCCTTTCAGAGAAAATCACTTTCCTTTGAAAGTGCCTTAAGCTACTTACAAGCATTAGGAAGAAACTCACATGCGTTTCTCTGAAAGAGAAGCATTCTGTTCCAACACTTCAATTCACCGTGCGAAGTGAATGGAGTGTTGCATCACTTTCTAAATTCTGTCCTTTCAGAGAAAATCACTTTCCTTTGAAAGTGCCTTAAACTACTTTCAAGCATTCACAAAAAACTCACATGCGTTTCTCTTAAAGAGAAGCAGTCTGTTCCAACACTTCAATTCACTGTGCGAAGTGAATGGAGTGTTGCTTCAGTTTCTAAATGCTGTCCTTTCAGAGAAAATCACTTTCCTTTGAAAGTGCCTTAAGCAAATTGCAAGAATTCACAAGAAACTCACATGCGTTTCTCTAAAAGGGAAGCAGTCTGTTCCAACACTTCAACTCACTGTGTGAAGTGAATGGAGTGTTGCTACACTTTCTAAATGCTGTCCTTTCAGAGAAAATCATTTTCCTTTGAAAGTGCCTTAAGCTACTTACAAGCATTCACCAGAAACTCACATGCGTTTCTCTGAAAGGGAAGCAGTCTGTTCCAATACTTCAATTCACTCTGCGAAGTGAATGGAGTGTTGCTTCACTTTCTAAATGCTGTCCTTTCAGAGAAAATCACTTTCCTTTGTAAGTGCCTTAAGCTACTTACAAGCATTCAACAGAAACTCACATGCATTTCTCTGAAAGAGAAGCAGTCTGATCCAACACTTCAATTCACTGTGCGAAGTGAATGGAGTGTTGCTTCACTTTCTAAATGCTGTCCTTTCAGAGAAAATCACTTTCCTTTGAAAGTGCCTTAAGCTACTTACAAGCATTCACCAGAAACTCACATGCGTTTCTCTGAAAGAGAAGCAGTCTGTTCCAACATTTCAATTCACTGTGCGAAGTGAATGGAGTGTTGCTTCACTTTCTAAATGCTGTCCTTTCAGAGAAAATCACTTTCCTTTGAAAGCGCCTTTAGCTACTTGCAAGCATTAGGAAGAAACTCACATGCGTTTCTCTGAAAGAGAAGCAGACTGTTCCAACACTTCAATTCACTCTGCGAAGTGAATGGAGTGTTGCTTCACTTTCTAAATGCTGTCCTTTCAGAGAAAATCACTTTCCTTTGAAAGTGCCTTCAGCTACTTGCAAGCATTAGGAAGAAACTCTCATGCGTTTCTCTGAAAGAGAAGCAGTCTGTTCCAACACTTCAATTCACTGTGTGAAGTGAATGGAGTGTTGCCTCACTTTCTAAATGCTGTCCTTTCAGAGAAAATCACTTTCCTTTGAAAGTGCCTTAAGCTACTTACAAGCATTAGGAAGAAACTCACATGCGTTTCTCTGAAAGAGAAGCAGTCTGTTCCAACACTTCAATTCACTGTGCGAAGTGAATGGAGTGTTGCTTCACTTTCTAAATGCTGTCCTTTCAGAGAAAATCACTTTCCTTTGAAAGTGCCTTAAACTACTTTCAAGCATTCACAAAAAACTCACATGCGTTTCTCTTAAAGAGAAGCAGTCTGTTCCAACACTTCAATTCACTGTGCGAAGTGAATGGAGTGTTGCTTCACTTTCTAAATGCTGTCCTTTCAGAGAAAATCACTTTCCTTTGAATGTGCCTTAAGCTACTTGCAAGAATTCACAAGAAACTCACATGCGTTTCTCTGAAAGAGAAGCAGTCTGTTCCAACACTTCAATTCACTGTGTGAAGTGAATGGAGTGTTGCTTCACTTTCTAAATGCTGTCCTTTCAGAGAAAATCACTTTCCTTTGAAAGTGCCTTAAGCTACTTACAAGCATTCACCAGAAACTCACATGCGTTTCTCTGAAAGAGAAGCAGTCTGTTGCAATACTTCAATTCACTCTGCGAAGTGAATGGAGTGTTGCTTCACTTTCTAAATGCTGTCCTTTCAGAGAAAATCACTTTCCTTTGAAAGTGCCTTAAGCTACTTACAAGCATTCAACAGAAACTCACATGCATTTCTCTGAAAGAGAAGCAGTCTGTTCCAACACTTCAATTCACTGTGCGAAGTGAATGGAGTGTTGCTTCACTTTCTAAATGCTGTCCTTTCAGAGAAAATCACTTTCCTTTGAAAGTGCCTTAAGCTACTTACAAGCATTCACCAGAAACTCACATGCGTTTCTCTGAAAGAGAAGCAGTCTGTTCCAACATTTCAATTCACTGTGCGAAGTGAATGGAGTGTTGCTTCACTTTCTAAATGCTGTCCTTTCAGAGAAAATCACTTTCCTTTGAAAGTGCCTTAAGCTACTTGCAAGCATTAGGAAGAAACTCACATGCGTTTCTCTGAAAGAGAAGCAGACTGTTCCCACACTTCAATTCACTGTGCGAAGTGAATGGAGTGTTGCTTCACTTTCTAAATGCTGTCCTTTCAGAGAAAATCACTTTCCTTTGAAAGTGACTTCAGCTACTTGCAAGCATTAGGAAGAAACTCTCATGCGTTTCTCTGAAAGAGAAGCAGTCTGTTCCAACACTTCAATTCACTGTGTGAAGTGAATGGAGTGTTGCCTCACTTTCTAAATGCTGTGCTTTCAGAGAAAATCACTTTCCTTTGAAAGTGCCTTAAGCTACTTACAAGCATTCACTAGAAACTCACATGCATTTCTCTGAAAGAGAAGCAGTCTGTTCCAACACTTCAATTCAATGTGCGAAGTGAATGGAGTGTTGCTTCACTTTCTAAATGCTGTCCTTTCAGAGAAAATCACTTTCCTTTGAAAGTGCCTTAAGCTACTAGCAAGCATTCAACAGAAACTCACATGCATTTCTCTGAAAGAGAAGCAGTCTGTTCCAACACTTCAATTCACTGTGCGAAGTGAATGGAGTGTTGCTTCCGTTTCTAAATGCTGTCCTTTCAGAGAAAATCACTTTCCTTTGAAAGTGCCTTAAGCAACTTCAAAGCATTCACAAGAAACCCTAATGCGTTTCTATGAAAGAGAAGCACTCTGTTCCAACACTTCAATTCACTGCACGAAGGGAATGGAGTGTTGCTTCACTTTCTAAATGCTGTCCTTTCAGAGAAAATCACTTTCCTTTGAAAGTGCCTTAAGCTACTTACAAGCATTCACCAGAAACTCACATGCGTTTCTCTGAAAGAGAAGCAGTCGGTTCCAACACTTCAATTCACTGTGCGAAGTGAATGGAGTGTTGCTTCACTTTCTAAATGCTGTCCTTTCAGAGAAAATCACTTTCCTTTGAAAGTGCCTTAAGCAACTTGCAAAAATTCACAAGAAACTCACATGCGTATCTCTGAATGAGAAGCAGTCTGTTCCAACACTTCAATTCACTGTGTGAAGTGAATGGAGTGTTGCTTCACTTTCTAAATGCTGTCCTTTCAGAGAAAATCACTTTCCTTTGAATGTGCCTTAAGCTACTTACAAGCATTCACCAGAAACTCACATGCGTTTCTCTGAAAGAGAAGCAGTCTGTTTCAATACTTCAATTCACTCTGCGAAGTGAATGGAGTGTTGCTTCACTTTCTAAATGCTGTCCTTTCAGAGAAAATCACTTTCTTTTGAAAGTGCCTTAAGCTACTTACAAGCATTCAACAGAAACTCACATGCATTTCTCTGAAAGAGAAGCAGTCTGTTCCAACACTTCAATTCACTGTGCGAAGTGAATGGAGTGTTGCTTCACTTTCTAAATGCTGTCCTTTCAGAGAAAATCACTTTCCTTTGAAAGTGCCTTAAGCTACTTACAAGCATTCACCAGAAACTCACATGCGTTTCGCTGAAAGAGAAGCAGTCTGTTCCAACACTTTAATTCACTGTGCGAAGTGAATGGAGTGTTGCTTCACTTTCTAAATGCTGTCCTTTCAGAGAAAATCACTTTCCTTTGAAAGTGCCTTAAGCTACTTGCAAGCATTAGGAAGAAACTCACATGCGTTTCTCTGAAAGAGAAGCAGACAGTTCCAACACTTCAATTCACTGTGCGAATTGAATGGAGTGTTGCTTCACTTTCTAAATGCTGTCCTTTCAGAGAAAATCACTTTCCTTTGAAAGTGCCTTAAGCTACTTACAAGCATTAGGAAGAAACTCACATGCGTTTCTCTGAAAGAGAAGCAGTCTGTTCCAACACTTCAATTCACTGTGCGAAGTGAATGGAGTGTTGCTTCACTTTCTAAATGCTGTCCTTTCAGAGAAAATCACTTTCCTTTGAAAGTGCCTTAAGCTACTTACAAGCATTCACCAGAAACTCACATGCGTTTCTCTGAAAGAGAAGCAGTCTGTTCCAACACTTCAATTCACTGTGCGAAGTGAATGGAGTGTTGCTTCACTTTCTAAATGCTGTCCTTTCAGAGAAAATCACTTTCCTTTGAAAGTGCCTTAAGCTACTTACAAGCATTTAACAGAAACTCACATGCGTTTCTCTGAAAGAGAAGCAGTCTGTTCCAACACTTCAATTCACTGTGCGAAGTGAATGGAGTGTTGCTTCACTTTCTAAATGCTGTTCTTTCAGAGAAAATCACTTTCCTTTGAAAGTGCCTTAAGCTACTTGCAAGCATTAGGAAGAAACTCACATGCGTTTCTCTGAAAGAGAAGCAGTCGGTTCCAACACTTCAATTCACTGTGCGAAGTGAATGTAGTGTTGCTTCACTTTCTAAATGCTGTACTTTCAGAGAAAATCACTTTCCTTTGAAAGTGCCTTAAGCTACTTGCAAGCATTAGAATGAAACTCACATGCGTTTCTCTGAAAGAGAAGCAGTCTGTTCCAACACTTCAATTCACTGTGCGAAGTGAATGGAGTGTTGCCTCACTTTCTAAATGCTGTCCTTTCAGAGAAAATCACTTTCCATTGAAAGTGCCTTAAACTACTTTCAAGCATTCACAAAACACTCACATGCGTTTTTCTGAAATAGAAGCAGTCTGTTCCAACACTTCAATTCACTGTGCGAAGTGAATGGAGTGTTGCTTCACTTTCTAAATGCTGTCCTTTCAGTGAAAATTCCTTTCCTTTGAATGTGCCTTAAGCTACTTACAAGCATTCAACAGAAACTCACATGCATTTCTCTGAAAGAGAAGCAATCTGTTCCAAAACTTCAATTCTCTGTGCGAAGTGAATGGAGTGTTGCTTCACTTTCTAAATGCTGTCCTTTCAGAGAAAATCACTTTCCTTTGAAAGTGCCTTAAGCTACTTACAAGCATTCACCAGAAACTCACATGCGTTTCTCTGAAAGAGAAGCAGTCTGTTCCAACACTTCAATTCACTGTGCGAAGTGAATGGAGTGTTGCTTCACTTTCTAAATGCTGTCCTTTCAGAGAAAATCACTTTCCTTTGAAAGTGCCTTAAGCTACTTACAAGCATTTAACAGAAACTCACATGCGTTTCTCTTAAAGAGAAGCAGTCTGTTCCAACACTTCAATTCACTGTGCGAAGTGAATGGAGTGTTGCTTCACTTTCAAAATGCTGTCCAATCAGAGAAAATCACTTTCCTTTGAAAGTGCCTTAAGCTACTTGCAAGCATTAGGAAGAAACTCACATGCGTTTCTCTGAAAGAGAAGCATCTGTTCCAACACTTCAATTCACTGTGCGAAGTGAATGGAGTGTTGCTTCACTTTCTAAATGCTGTCCTTTCAGAGAAAATCACTTTCCTTTGAAAGTGCCTTTAACTACTTTCAAGCATTCACAAAAAACTCACATGCGTTTCTCTGAAAGAGAAGCAGTCTGTTTGAACACTTCAATTCACAGTGCGAATTGAATGGAGTGTTGCTTCAGTTTATAAATGCTGTCCTTTCAGAGAAAATCACTTTCCTTTGAAAGTGCCTTAAGCTACTTGCAAGCATTCACAAGAAACACTAATGCATTTCTATGAAAGAGAAGCAGTCTTTTCCAACACTTCAATTCATTGCGCGAAGGAATGGAGTGTTGCTTTACTTTCTAAATAATGTCCTTTCAGAGAAAATCACTTTCCTTTGAAAGAGCCTTAAGCTACTTACAAGCATTCAACAGAAACTCACATGCATTTCTCTGAAAGAGAAGCAGTCTGTTCCAACACTTCAATTCACTCTACAAAGTGAATGGAGTGTTGCTTCACTTTCTAAATGCTGTCCTTTCAGAGAAAATAACTTTCCTTTGAAAGTGCCTTAAGCAACTTGCAAGAATTCACAAGAAACACTAATGCGTTTCTATGAAAGAGAAGCACTCTGCTCCAACACTTCAATTCACTGCATGAAGGGAATGGAGTGTTGCTTCACTTTCTAAATGCTGTCCTTTCAGAGAAAATCACTTTCCTTTGAAAGTGCCTTAAGCTACTTACAAGCATTAGGAAGAAACTCACATGCGTTTCTCTGAAAGAGAAGCATTCTGTTCCAACACTTCAATTCACTGTGCGAAGTGAATGGAGTGTTGCATCACTTTCTAAATTCTGTCCTTTCAGAGAAAATCACTTTCCTTTGAAAGTGCCTTAAATTACTTTCAAGCATTCACAAAAAACTCACATGCGTTTCTCTTAAAGAGAAGCAGTCTGTTCCAACACTTCAATTCACTGTGCGAAGTGAATGGAGTGTTGCTTCACTTTCTAAATGCTGTCCTTTCAGAGAAAATCACTTTCCTTTGAAAGTGCCTTAAGCAACTTGCAAGAATTCACAAGAAACTCACATGCGTTTCTCTGAAAGAGAAGCAGTCTGTTCCAACACTTCAACTCACTGTGTGAAGTGAATGGAGTGTTGCTTCACTTTCTAAATGCTGTCCTTTCAGAGAAAATCATTTTCCTTTGAAAGTGCCTTAAGCTACTTACAAGCATTCACCAGAAACTCACATGCGTTTCTCTGAAAGGGAAGCAGTCTGTTCCAATACTTCAATTCACTCTGCGAAGTGAATGGAGTGTTGCTTCACTTTCTAAATGCTGTCCTTTCAGAGAAAATCACTTTCCTTTGTAAGTGCCTTAAGCTACTTACAAGCATTCAACTGAAACTCACATGCATTTCTCTGAAAGAGAAGCAGTCTGATCCAACACTTCAATTCACTGTGCGAAGTGAATGGAGTGTTGCTTCACTTTCTAAATGCTGTCCTTTCAGAGAAAATCACTTTCCTTTGAAATTGCCTTAAACTACTTACAAGCATTCACCAGAAACTCACATGCGTTTCTCTGAAAGAGAAGCAGTCTGTTCCAACATTTCAATTCACTGTGCGAAGTGAATGGAGTGTTGCTTCACTTTCTAAATGCTGTCCTTTCAGAGAAAATCACTTTCCTTTGAAAGCGCCTTAAGCTACTTGCAAGCATTAGGAAGAAACTCACATGCGTTTCTCTGAAAGAGAAGCAGACTGTTCCAACACTTCAATTCACTCTGCGAAGTGAATGGAGTGTTGCTTCACTTTCTAAATGCTGTCCTTTCAGAGAAAATCACTTTCCTTTGAAAGTGCCTTCAGCTACTTGCAAGCATTAGGAAGAAACTCTCATGCGTTTCTCTGAAAGAGAAGCAGTCTGTTCCAACACTTCAATTCACTGTGCGAAGTGAATGGAGTGTTGCTTCACTTTCTAAATGCTGTCCTTTCAGAGAAAATCACTTTCCTTTGAAAGTGCCTTAAGCTACTTGCAAGCATTAGGAAGAAACTCTCATGCGTTTCTCTGAAAGAGAAGCAGTCTGTTCCAACACTTCAATTCACTGTGTGAAGTGAATGGAGTGTTGCCTCACTTTCTAAATGCTGTGCTTTCAGAGAAAATCACTTTCCTTTGAAAGTGCCTTAAGCTACTAGCAAGCATTCAACAGAAACTCACATGCATTTCTCTGAAAGAGAAGCAGTCTGTTCCAACACTTCAATTCACTGTGCGAAGTGAATGGAGTGTTGCTTCAGTTTCTAAATGCTGTCCTTTCAGAGAAAATCACTTTCCTTTGAAAGTGCCTTAAGCAACTTCAAAGCATTCACAAGAAACCCTAATGCGTTTCTATGAAAGAGAAGCACTCTGTTCCAACACTTCAATTCACTGCACGAAGGGAATGGAGTGTTGCTTCACTTTCTAAATGCTGTCCTTTCAGAGAAAATCACTTTCCTTTGAAAGTGCCTTAAGCTACTTACAAGCATTCACCAGAAACTCACATGCGTTTCTCTGAAAGAGAAGCAGTCGGTTCCAACACTTCAATTCACTGTGCGAAGTGAATGGAGTGTTGCTTCACTTTCTAAATGCTGTCCTTTCAGAGAAAATCACTTTCCTTTGAAAGTGCCTTAAGCAACTTGCAAAAATTCACAAGAAACTCACATGCGTATCTCTGAATGAGAAGCAGTCTGTTCCAACACTTCAATTCACTGTGTGAAGTGAATGGAGTGTTGCTTCACTTTCTAAATGCTGTCCTTTCAGAGAAAATCACTTTCCTTTGAATGTGCCTTAAGCTACTTACAAGCATTCACCAGAAACTCACATGCGTTTCTCTGAAAGAGAAGCAGTCTGTTTCAATACTTCAATTCACTCTGCGAAGTGAATGGAGTGTTGCTTCACTTTCTAAATGCTGTCCTTTCAGAGAAAATCACTTTCTTTTGAAAGTGCCTTAAGCTACTTACAAGCATTCAACAGAAACTCACATGCATTTCTCTGAAAGAGAAGCAGTCTGTTCCAACACTTCAATTCACTGTGCGAAGTGAATGGAGTGTTGCTTCACTTTCTAAATGCTGTCCTTTCAGAGAAAATCACTTTCCTTTGAAAGTGCCTTAAGCTACTTACAAGCATTCACCAGAAACTCACATGCGTTTCGCTGAAAGAGAAGCAGTCTGTTCCAACACTTTAATTCACTGTGCGAAGTGAATGGAGTGTTGCTTCACTTTCTAAATGCTGTCCTTTCAGAGAAAATCACTTTCCTTTGAAAGTGCCTTAAGCTACTTGCAAGCATTAGGAAGAAACTCACATGCGTTTCTCTGAAAGAGAAGCAGACAGTTCCAACACTTCAATTCACTGTGCGAATTGAATGGAGTGTTGCTTCACTTTCTAAATGCTGTCCTTTCAGAGAAAATCACTTTCCTTTGAAAGTGCCTTAAGCTACTTACAAGCATTAGGAAGAAACTCACATGCGTTTCTCTGAAAGAGAAGCAGTCTGTTCCAACACTTCAATTCACTGTGCGAAGTGAATGGAGTGTTGCTTCACTTTCTAAATGCTGTCCTTTCAGAGAAAATCACTTTCCTTTGAAAGTGCCTTAAGCTACTTACAAGCATTCACCAGAAACTCACATGCGTTTCTCTGAAAGAGAAGCAGTCTGTTCCAACACTTCAATTCACTGTGCGAAGTGAATGGAGTGTTGCTTCACTTTCTAAATGCTGTCCTTTCAGAGAAAATCACTTTCCTTTGAAAGTGCCTTAAGCTACTTACAAGCATTTAACAGAAACTCACATGCGTTTCTCTGAAAGAGAAGCAGTCTGTTCCAACACTTCAATTCACTGTGCGAAGTGAATGGAGTGTTGCTTCACTTTCTACATGCTGTTCTTTCAGAGAAAATCACTTTCCTTTGAAAGTGCCTTAAGCTACTTGCAAGCATTAGGAAGAAACTCACATGCGTTTCTCTGAAAGAGAAGCAGTCGGTTCCAACACTTCAATTCACTGTGCGAAGTGAATGGAGTGTTGCTTCACTTTCTAAATGCTGTACTTTCAGAGAAAATCACTTTCCTTTGAAAGTGCCTTAAGCTACTTGCAAGCATTAGAATGAAACTCACATGCGTTTCTCTGAAAGAGAAGCAGTCTGTTCCAACACTTCAATTCACTGTGCGAAGTGAATGGAGTGTTGCCTCACTTTCTAAATGCTGTCCTTTCAGAGAAAATCACTTTCCTTTGAAAGTGCCTTAAGCTACTTACAAGCATTTAACAGAAACTCACATGCGTTTCTCTGAAAGAGAAGCAGTCTGTTCCAACACTTCAATTCACTGTGCGAAGTGAATGGAGTGTTGCTTCACTTTCAAAATGCTGTCCAATCAGAGAAAATCACTTTCCTTTGAAAGTGCCTTAAGCTACTTGCAAGCATTAGGAAGAAACTCACATGCGTTTCTCTGAAAGAGAAGCATCTGTTCCAACACTTCAATTCACTGTGCGAAGTGAATGGAGTGTTGCTTCACTTTCTAAATGCTGTCCTTTCAGAGAAAATCACTTTCCTTTGAAAGTGCCTTTAACTACTTTCAAGCATTCACAAAAAACTCACATGCGTTTCTCTGAAAGAGAAGCAGTCTGTTCGAACACTTCAATTCACAGTGCGAATTGAATGGAGTGTTGCTTCAGTTTATAAATGCTGTCCTTTCAGAGAAAATCACTTTCCTTTGAAAGTGCCTTAAGCTACTTGCAAGCATTCACAAGAAACACTAATGCATTTCTATGAAAGAGAAGCAGTCTTTTCCAACACTTCAATTCATTGCGCGAAGGAATGGAGTGTTGCTTTACTTTCTAAATGATGTCCTTTCAGAGAAAATCACTTTCCTTTGAAAGAGCCTTAAGCTACTTACAAGCATTCAACAGAAACTCACATGCATTTCTCTGAAAGAGAAGCAGTCTGTTCCAACACTTCAATTCACTCTACAAAGTGAATGGAGTGTTGCTTCACTTTCTAAATGCTGTCCTTTCAGAGAAAATAACTTTCCTTTGAAAGTGCCTTAAGCAACTTGCAAGAATTCACAAGAAACACTAATGCGTTTCTATGAAAGAGAAGCACTCTGCTCCAACACTTCAATTCACTGCATGAAGGGAATGGAGTGTTGCTTCACTTTCTAAATGCTGTCCTTTCAGAGAAAATCACTTTCCTTTGAAAGTGCCTTAAGCTACTTACAAGCATTAGGAAGAAACTCACATGCGTTTCTCTGAAAGAGAAGCATTCTGTTCCAACACTTCAATTCACTGTGCGAAGTGAATGGAGTGTTGCATCACTTTCTAAATTCTGTCCTTTCAGAGAAAATCACTTTCCTTTGAAAGTGCCTTAAACTACTTTCAAGCATTCACAAAAAACTCACATGCGTTTCTCTTAAAGAGAAGCAGTCTGTTCCAACACTTCAATTCACTGTGCGAAGTGAATGGAGTGTTGCTTCAGTTTCTAAATGCTGTCCTTTCAGAGAAAATCACTTTCCTTTGAAAGTGCCTTAAGCAACTTGCAAGAATTCACAAGAAACTCACATGCGTTTCTCTGAAAGAGAAGCAGTCTGTTCCAACACTTCAACTCACTGTGTGAAGTGAATGGAGTGTTGCTTCACTTTCTAAATGCTGTCCCTTCAGAGAAAATCATTTTCCTTTGAAAGTGCCTTAAGCTACTTACAAGCATTCACCAGAAACTCACATGCGTTTCTCTGAAAGGGAAGCAGTCTGTTCCAATACTTCAATTCACTCTGCGAAGTGAATGGAGTGTTGCTTCACTTTCTAAATGCTGTCCTTTCAGAGAAAATCACTTTCCTTTGTAAGTGCCTTAAGCTACTTACAAGCATTCAACTGAAACTCACATGCATTTCTCTGAAAGAGAAGCAGTCTGATCCAACACTTCAATTCACTGTGCGAAGTGAATGGAGTGTTGCTTCACTTTCTAAATGCTGTCCTTTCAGAGAAAATCACTTTCCTTTGAAAGTGCCTTAAGCTACTACAAGCATTCACCAGAAACTCACATGCGTTTCTCTGAAAGAGAAGCAGTCTGTTCCAACATTTCAATTCACTGTGCGAAGTGAATGGAGTGTTGCTTCACTTTCTAAATGCTGTCCTTTCAGAGAAAATCACTTTCCTTTGAAAGCGCCTTAAGCTACTTGCAAGCATTAGGAAGAAACTCACATGCGTTTCTCTGAAAGAGAAGCAGACTGTTCCAACACTTCAATTCACTCTGCGAAGTGAATGGAGTGTTGCTTCACTTTCTAAATGCTGTCCTTTCAGAGAAAATCACTTTCCTTTGAAAGTGCCTTCAGCTACTTGCAAGCATTAGGAAGAAACTCTCATGCGTTTCTCTGAAGGAGAAGCAGTCTGTTCCAACACTTCAATTCACTGTGTGAAGTGAATGGAGTGTTGCCTCACTTTCTAAATGCTGTCCTTTCAGAGAAAATCACTTTCCTTTGAAAGTGCCTTAAGCTACTTACAAGCATTAGGAAGAAACTCACATGCGTTTCTCTGAAAGAGAAGCAGTCTGTTCCAACACTTCAATTCACTGTGCGAAGTGAATGGAGTGTTGCTTCACTTTCTAAATGCTGTCCTTTCAGAGAAAATCACTTTCCTTTGAAAGTGCCTTAAACTACTTTCAAGCATTCACAAAAAACTCACATGCGTTTCTCTTAAAGAGAAGCAGTCTGTTCCAACACTTCAATTCACTGTGCGAAGTGAATGGAGTGTTGCTTCACTTTCTAAATGCTGTCCTTTCAGAGAAAATCACTTTCCTTTGAAAGTGCCTTAAGCTACTTGCAAGCATTAGGAAGAAACTCACATGCGTTTCTCTGAAAGAGAAGCAGACTGTTCCCACACTTCAATTCACTGTGCGAAGTGAATGGAGTGTTGCTTCACTTTCTAAATGCTGTCCTTTCAGAGAAAATCACTTTCCTTTGAAAGTGCCTTAAGCTACTTACAAGCATTCACCAGAAACTCACATGCGTTTCGCTGAAAGAGAAGCAGTCTGTTCCAACACTTTAATTCACTGTGCGAAGTGAATGGAGTGTTGCTTCACTTTCTAAATGCTGTCCTTTCAGAGAAAATCACTTTCCTTTGAAAGCGCCTTAAGCTACTTGCAAGCATTAGGAAGAAACTCACATGCGTTTCTCTGAAAGAGAAGCAGACAGTTCCAACACTTCAATTCACTGTGCGAATTGAATGGAGTGTTGCTTCACTTTCTAAATGCTGTCCTTTCAGAGAAAATCACTTTCCTTTGAAAGTGCCTTAAGCTACTTACAAGCATTAGGAAGAAACTCACATGCGTTTCTCTGAAAGAGAAGCAGTCTGTTCCAACACTTCAATTCACTGTGCGAAGTGAATGGAGTGTTGCTTCACTTTCTAAATGCTGTCCTTTCAGAGAAAATCACTTTCCTTTGAAAGTGCCTTAAGCTACTTACAAGCATTCACCAGAAACTCACATGCGTTTCTCTGAAAGAGAAGCAGTCTGTTCCAACACTTCAATTCACTGTGCGAAGTGAATGGAGTGTTGCTTCACTTTCTAAATGCTGTCCTTTCAGAGAAAGTCACTTTCCTTTGAAAGTGCCTTAAGCTACTTACAAGCATTTAACAGAAACTCACATGCGTTTCTCTGAAAGAGAAGCAGTCTGTTCCAACACTTCAATTCACTGTGCGAAGTGAATGGAGTGTTGCTTCACTTTCTAAATGCTGTTCTTTCAGAGAAAATCACTTTCCTTTGAAAGTGCCTTAAGCTACTTGCAAGCATTAGGAAGAAACTCACATGCGTTTCTCTGAAAGAGAAGCAGTCGGTTCCAACACTTCAATTCACTGTGCGAAGTGAATGGAGTGTTGCTTCACTTTCTAAATGCTGTCCTTTCAGAGAAAATCACTTTCCTTTGAAAGTGCCTTAAGCTACTTGCAAGCATTAGAATGAAACTCACATGCGTTTCTCTGAAAGAGAAGCAGTCTGTTCCAACACTTCAATTCACTGTGCGAAGTGAATGGAGTGTTGCTTCACTTTCTAAATGCTGTCCTTTCAGAGAAAATCACTTTCCATTGAAAGTGCCTTAAACTACTTTCAAGCATTCACAAAAAACTCACATGCGTTTTTCTGAAATAGAAGCAGTCTGTTCCAACACTTCAATTCACTGTGCGAAGTGAATGGAGTGTTGCTTCACTTTCTAAATGCTGTCCTTTCAGTGAAAATTCCTTTCCTTTGAATGTGCCTTAAGCTACTTACAAGCATTCAACAGAAACTCACATGCATTTCTCTGAAAGAGAAGCAATCTGTTCCAAAACTTCAATTCTCTGTGCGAAGTGAATGGAGTGTTGCTTCACTTTCTAAATGCTGTCCTTTCAGAGAAAATCACTTTCCTTTGAAAGTGCCTTAAGCAACTTCAAAGCATTCACAAGAAACCCTAATGCGTTTCTATGAAAGAGAAGCACTCTGTTCCAACACTTCAATTCACTGCACGAAGGGAATGGAGTGTTGCTTCACTTTCTAAATGCTGTCCTTTCAGAGAAAATCACTTTCCTTTGAAAGTGCCTTAAGCTACTTACAAGCATTCACCAGAAACTCACATGCGTTTCTCTGAAAGAGAAGCAGTCTGTTCCAACACTTCAATTCACTGTGCGAAGTGAATGGAGTGTTGCTTCACTTTCAAAATGCTCTCCAATCAGAGAAAATCACTTTCCTTTGAAAATGCCTTAAGCTACTTGCAAGCATTAGGAAGAAACTCACATGCGTTTCTCTGAAAGAGAAGCATCTGTTCCAACACTTCAATTCACTGTGCGAAGTGAATGGAGTGTTGCTTCACTTTCTAAATTCTGTCCTTTCAGAGAAAATCACTTTCCTTTGAAAGTGCCTTTAACTACTTTCAAGCATTCACAAAAAACTCACATGCGTTTCTCTGAAAGAGAAGCAGTCTGTTCGAACACTTCAATTCACAGTGCGAAGTGAATGGAGTGTTGCTTCAGTTTCTAAATGCTGTCCTTTCAGAGAAATCACTTTCCTTTGAAAGTGCCTTAAGCTACTTGCAAGCATTCACAAGAAACACTAATGCGTTTCTATGAAAGAGAAGCAGTCTTTTCCAACACTTCAATTCATTGCGCGAAGGAATGGAGTGTTGCTTTACTTTCTAAATGATGTCCTTTCAGAGAAAATCACTTTCCTTTGAAAGAGCCTTAAGCTACTTACAAGCATTCAACAGAAACTCACATGCATTTCTCTGAAAGAGAAGCAGTCTGTTCCAACACTTCAATTCACTCTACAAAGTGAATGGAGTGTTGCTTCACTTTCTAAATGCTGTCCTTTCAGAGAAAATAACTTTCCTTTGAAAGTGCCTTAAGCAACTTGCAAGAATTCACAAGAAACACTAATGCGTTTCTATGAAAGAGAAGCACTCTGCTCCAACACTTCAATTCACTGCATGAAGGGAATGGAGTGTTGCTTCACTTTCTAAATGCTGTCCTTTCAGAGAAAATCACTTTCCTTTGAAAGTGCCTTAAGCTACTTACAAGCATTAGGAAGAAACTCACATGCGTTTCTCTGAAAGAGAAGCATTCTGTTCCAACACTTCAATTCACTGTGCGAAGTGAATGGAGTGTTGCATCACTTTCTAAATTCTGTCCTTTCAGAGAAAATCACTTTCCTTTGAAAGTGCCTTAAACTACTTTCAAGCATTCACAAAAAACTCACATGCGTTTCTCTTAAAGAGAAGCAGTCTGTTCCAACACTTCAATTCACTGTGCGAAGTGAATGGAGTGTTGCTTCAGTTTCTAAATGCTGTCCTTTCAGAGAAAATCACTTTCCTTTGAAAGTGCCTTAAGCAACTTGCAAGAATTCACAAGAAACTCACATGCGTTTCTCTGAAAGAGAAGCAGTCTGTTCCAACACTTCAACTCACTGTGTGAAGTGAATGGAGTGTTGCTTCACTTTCTAAATGCTGTCCTTTCAGAGAAAATCATTTTCCTTTGAAAGTGCCTTAAGCTACTTACAAGCATTCACCAGAAACTCACATGCGTTTCTCTGAAAGGGAAGCAGTCTGTTCCAATACTTCAATTCACTCTGCGAAGTGAATGGAGTGTTGCTTCACTTTCTAAATGCTGTCCTTTCAGAGAAAATCACTTTCCTTTGTAAGTGCCTTAAGCTACTTACAAGCATTCAACAGAAACTCACATGCATTTCTCTGAAAGAGAAGCAGTCTGATCCAACACTTCAATTCACTGTGCGAAGTGAATGGAGTGTTGCTTCACTTTCTAAATGCTGTCCTTTCAGAGAAAATCACTTTCCTTTGAAAGTGCCTTAAGCTACTTACAAGCATTCACCAGAAACTCACATGCGTTTCTCTGAAAGAGAAGCAGTCTGTTCCAACATTTCAATTCACTGTGCGAAGTGAATGGAGTGTTGCTTCACTTTCTAAATGCTGTCCTTTCAGAGAAAATCACTTTCCTTTGAAAGCGCCTTAAGCTACTTGCAAGCATTAGGAAGAAACTCACATGCGTTTCTCTGAAAGAGAAGCAGACTGTTCCAACACTTCAATTCACTCTGCGAAGTGAATGGAGTGTTGCTTCACTTTCTAAATGCTGTCCTTTCAGAGAAAATCACTTTCCTTTGAAAGTGCCTTCAGCTACTTGCAAGCATTAGGAAGAAACTCTCATGCGTTTCTCTGAAAGAGAAGCAGTCTGTTCCAACACTTCAATTCACTGTGTGAAGTGAATGGAGTGTTGCCTCACTTTCTAAATGCTGTCCTTTCAGAGAAAATCACTTTCCTTTGAAAGTGCCTTAAGCTACTTACAAGCATTAGGAAGAAACTCACATGCGTTTCTCTGAAAGAGAAGCAGTCTGTTCCAACACTTCAATTCACTGTGCGAAGTGAATGGAGTGTTGCTTCACTTTCTAAATGCTGTCCTTTCAGAGAAAATCACTTTCCTTTGAAAGTGCCTTAAACTACTTTCAAGCATTCACAAAAAACTCACATGCGTTTCTCTTAAAGAGAAGCAGTCTGTTCCAACACTTCAATTCACTGTGCGAAGTGAATGGAGTGTTGCTTCACTTTCTAAATGCTGTCCTTTCAGAGAAAATCCCTTTCCTTTGAATGTGCCTTAAGCTACTTGCAAGAATTCACAAGAAACTCACATGCGTTTCTCTGAAAGAGAAGCAGTCTGTTCCAACACTTCAATTCACTGTGTGAAGTGAATGGAGTGTTGCTTCACTTTCTAAATGCTGTCCTTTCAGAGAAAATCACTTTCCTTTGAAAGTGCCTTAAACTACTTTCAAGCATTCACAAAAAACTCACATGCGTTTCTCTTAAAGAGAAGCAGTCTGTTCCAACACTTCAATTCACTGTGCGAAGTGAATGGAGTGTTGCTTCAGTTTCTAAATGCTGTCCTTTCAGAGAAAATCACTTTCCTTTGAAAGTGCCTTAAGCAACTTGCAAGAATTCACAAGAAACTCACATGCGTTTCTCTGAAAGAGAAGCAGTCTGTTCCAACACTTCAACTCACTGTGTGAAGTTAATGGAGTGTTGCTTCACTTTCTAAATGCTGTCCTTTCAGAGAAAATCATTTTCCTTTGAAAGTGCCTTAAGCTACTTACAAGCATTCACCAGAAACTCACATGCGTTTCTCTGAAAGGGAAGCAGTCTGTTCCAATACTTCAATTCACTCTGCGAAGTGAATGGAGTGTTGCTTCACTTTCTAAATGCTGTCCTTTCAGAGAAAATCACTTTCCTTTGTAAGTGCCTTAAGCTACTTACAAGCATTCAACAGAAACTCACATGCATTTCTCTGAAAGAGAAGCAGTCTGATCCAACACTTCAATTCACTGTGCGAAGTGAATGGAGTGTTGCTTCACTTTCTAAATGCTGTCCTTTCAGAGAAAATCACTTTCCTTTGAAAGTGCCTTAAGCTACTTACAAGCATTCACCAGAAACTCACATGCGTTTCTCTGAAAGAGAAGCAGTCTGTTCCAACATTTCAATTCACTGTGCGAAGGGAATGGAGTGTTGCTTCACTTTCTAAATGCTGTCCTTTCAGAGAAAATCACTTTCCTTTGAAAGTGCCTTAAGCTACTTACAAGCATTAGGAAGAAACTCACATGCGTTTCTCTGAAAGAGAAGCATTCTGTTCCAACACTTCAATTCACTGTGCGAAGTGAATGGAGTGTTGCATCACTTTCTAAATTCTGTCCTTTCAGAGAAAATCACTTTCCTTTGAAAGTGCCTTAAACTACTTTCAAGCATTCACAAAAAACTCACATGCGTTTCTCTTAAAGAGAAGCAGTCTGTTCCAACACTTCAATTCACTGTGCGAAGTGAATGGAGTGTTGCTTCAGTTTCTAAATGCTGTCCTTTCAGAGAAAATCACTTTCCTTTGAAAGTGCCTTAAGCAACTTGCAAGAATTCACAAGAAACTCACATGCGTTTCTCTGAAAGAGAAGCAGTCTGTTCCAACACTTCAACTCACTGTGTGAAGTGAATGGAGTGTTGCTTCACTTTCTAAATGCTGTCCTTTCAGAGAAAATCATTTTCCTTTGAAAGTGCCTTAAGCTACTTACAAGCATTCACCAGAAACTCACATGCGTTTCTCTGAAAGGGAAGCAGTCTGTTCCAATACTTCAATTCACTCTGCGAAGTGAATGGAGTGTTGCTTCACTTTCTAAATGCTGTCCTTTCAGAGAAAATCACTTTCCTTTGTAAGTGCCTTAAGCTACTTACAAGCATTCAACAGAAACTCACATGCATTTCTCTGAAAGAGAAGCAGTCTGATCCAACACTTCAATTCACTGTGCGAAGTGAATGGAGTGTTGCTTCACTTTCTAAATGCTGTCCTTTCAGAGAAAATCACTTTCCTTTGAAAGTGCCTTAAGCTACTTACAAGCATTCACCAGAAACTCACATGCGTTTCTCTGAAAGAGAAGCAGTCTGTTCCAACATTTCAATTCACTGTGCGAAGTGAATGGAGTGTTGCTTCACTTTCTAAATGCTGTCCTTTCAGAGAAAATCACTTTCCTTTGAAAGCGCCTTAAGCTACTTGCAAGCATTAGGAAGAAACTCACATGCGTTTCTCTGAAAGAGAAGCAGACTGTTCCAACACTTCAACTCACTCTGCGAAGTGAATGGAGTGTTGCTTCACTTTCTAAATGCTGTCCTTTCAGAGAAAATCACTTTCCTTTGAAAGTGCCTTCAGCTACTTGCAAGCATTAGGAAGAAACTCTCATGCGTTTCTCTGAAAGAGAAGCAGTCTGTTCCAACACTTCAATTCACTGTGTGAAGTGAATGGAGTGTTGCCTCACTTTCTAAATGCTGTCCTTTCAGAGAAAATCACTTTCCTTTGAAAGTGCCTTAAGCTACTTACAAGCATTAGGAAGAAACTCACATGCGTTTCTCTGAAAGAGAAGCAGTCTGTTCCAACACTTCAATTCACTGTGCGAAGTGAATGGAGTGTTGCTTCACTTTCTAAATGCTGTCCTTTCAGAGAAAATCACTTTCCTTTGAAAGTGCCTTAAACTACTTTCAAGCATTCACAAAAAACTCACATGCGTTTCTCTTAAAGAGAAGCAGTCTGTTCCAACACTTCAATTCACTGTGCGAAGTGAATGGAGTGTTGCTTCACTTTCTAAATGCTGTCCTTTCAGAGAAAATCCCTTTCCTTTGAATGTGCCTTAAGCTACTTGCAAGAATTCACAAGAAACTCACATGCGTTTCTCTGAAAGAGAAGCAGTCTGTTCCAACACTTCAATTCACTGTGTGAAGTGAATGGAGTGTTGCTTCACATTCTAAATGCTGTCCTTTCAGAGAAAATCACTTTCCTTTGAAAGTGCCTTAAACTACTTTCAAGCATTCACAAAAAACTCACATGCGTTTCTCTTAAAGAGAAGCAGTCTGTTCCAACACTTCAGTTCACTGTGCGAAGTGAATGGAGTGTTGCTTCAGTTTCTAAATGCTGTCCTTTCAGAGAAAATCACTTTCCTTTGAAAGTGCCTTAAGCAACTTGCAAGAATTCACAAGAAACTCACATGCGTTTCTCTGAAAGAGAAGCAGTCTGTTCCAACACTTCAACTCACTGTGTGAAGTGAATGGAGTGTTGCTTCACTTTCTAAATGCTGTCCTTTCAGAGAAAATCATTTTCCTTTGAAAGTGCCTTAAGCTACTTACAAGCATTCACCAGAAACTCACATGCGTTTCTCTGAAAGGGAAGCAGTCTGTTCCAATACTTCAATTCACTCTGCGAAGTGAATGGAGTGTTGCTTCACTTTCTAAATGCTGTCCTTTCAGAGAAAATCACTTTCCTTTGTAAGTGCCTTAAGCTACTTACAAGCATTCAACAGAAACTCACATGCATTTCTCTGAAAGAGAAGCAGTCTGAT
Source organism: Myodes glareolus (assembly GCF_982192425.1). Classification (NCBI taxonomy): domain Eukaryota; kingdom Metazoa; phylum Chordata; class Mammalia; order Rodentia; family Cricetidae; genus Myodes; species Myodes glareolus. The sequence goes on from NW_028263231.1 coordinate 665,127, forward strand.
CCAACACTTCAATTCACTGTGCGAAGTGAATGGAGTGTTGCTTCACTTTCTAAATGCTGTCCTTTCAGAGAAAATCACTTTCCTTTGAAAGTGCCTTAAGCTACTTACAAGCATTCACCAGAAACTCACATGCGTTTCTCTGAAAGAGAAGCAGTCTGTTCCAACATTTCAATTCACTGTGCGAAGTGAATGGAGTGTTGCTTCACTTTCTAAATGCTGTCCTTTCAGAGAAAATCACTTTCCTTTGAAAGCGCCTTAAGCTACTTGCAAGCATTAGGAAGAAACTCACATGCGTTTCTCTGAAAGAGAAGCAGACTGTTCCAACACTTCAACTCACTCTGCGAAGTGAATGGAGTGTTGCTTCACTTTCTAAATGCTGTCCTTTCAGAGAAAATCACTTTCCTTTGAAAGTGCCTTAAACTACTTTCAAGCATTCACAAAAAACTCACATGCGTTTCTCTTAAAGAGAAGCAGTCTGTTCCAACACTTCAATTCACTGTGCGAAGTGAATGGAGTGTTGCTTCAGTTCCTAAATGCTGTCCTTTCAGAGAAAATCACTTTCCTTTGAAAGTGCCTTAAGCAACTTGCAAGAATTCACAAGAAACTCACATGCGTTTCTCTGAAAGAGAAGCAGTCTGTTCCAACACTTCAACTCACTGTGTGAAGTGAATGGAGTGTTGCTTCACTTTCTAAATGCTGTCCTTTCAGAGAAAATCATTTTCCTTTGAAAGTGCCTTAAGCTACTTACAAGCATTCACCAGAAACTCACATGCGTTTCTCTGAAAGGGAAGCAGTCTGTTCCAATACTTCAATTCACTCTGCGAAGTGAATGGAGTGTTGCTTCACTTTCTAAATGCTGTCCTTTCAGAGAAAATCACTTTCCTTTGTAAGTGCCTTAAGCTACTTACAAGCATTCAACAGAAACTCACATGCATTTCTCTGAAAGAGAAGCAGTCTGATCCAACACTTCAATTCACTGTGCGAAGTGAATGGAGTGTTGCTTCACTTTCTAAATGCTGTCCTTTCAGAGAAAATCACTTTCCTTTGAAAGTGCCTTAAGCTACTTACAAGCATTCACCAGAAACTCACATGTGTTTCTCTGAAAGAGAAGCAGTCTGTTCCAACATTTCAATTCACTGTGCGAAGGGAATGGAGTGTTGCTTCACTTTCTAAATGCTGTCCTTTCAGAGAAAATCACTTTCCTTTGAAAGCGCCTTAAGCTACTTGCAAGCATTAGGAAGAAACTCTCATGCGTTTCTCTGAAAGAGAAGCAGTCTGTTCCAACACTTCAATTCACTGTGTGAAGTGAATGGAGTGTTGCCTCACTTTCTAAATGCTGTCCTTTCAGAGAAAATCACTTTCCTTTGAAAGTGCCTTAAGCTACTTACAAGCATTAGGAAGAAACTCACATGCGTTTCTCTGAAAGAGAAGCAGTCTGTTCCAACACTTCAATTCACTGTGCGAAGTGAATGGAGTGTTGCTTCACTTTCTAAATGCTGTCCTTTCAGAGAAAATCACTTTCCTTTGAAAGTGCCTTAAACTACTTTCAAGCATTCACAAAAAACTCACATGCGTTTCTCTTAAAGAGAAGCAGTCTGTTCCAACACTTCAATTCACTGTGCGAAGTGAATGGAGTGTTGCTTCACTTTCTAAATGCTGTCCTTTCAGAGAAAATCCCTTTCCTTTGAATGTGCCTTAAGCTACTTGCAAGAATTCACAAGAAACTCACATGCGTTTCTCTGAAAGAGAAGCAGTCTGTTCCAACACTTCAATTCACTGTGTGAAGTGAATGGAGTGTTGCTTCACTTTCTAAATGCTGTCCTTTCAGAGAAAATCACTTTCCTTTGAAAGTGCCTTAAGCTACTTACAAGCATTCACCAGAAACTCACATGCGTTTCTCTGAAAGAGAAGCAGTCTGTTCCAATACTTCAATTCACTCTGCGAAGTGAATGGAGTGTTGCTTCACTTTCTAAATGCTGTCCTTTCAGAGAAAATCACTTTCCTTTGAAACTGCCTTAAGCTACTTACAAGCATTCAACAGAAACTCACATGCATTTCTCTGAAAGAGAAGCAGTCTGTTCCAACACTTCAATTCACTGTGCGAAGTGAATGGAGTGTTGCGTCACTTTCTAAATGCTGTCCTTTCAGAGAAAATCACTTTCCTTTGAAAGTGCCTTAAGCTACTTACAAGCATTCACCAGAAACTCACATGCGTTTCTCTGAAAGAGAAGCAGTCTGTTCCAACATTTCAATTCACTGTGCGAAGTGAATGGAGTGTTGCTTCACTTTCTAAATGCTGTCCTTTCAGAGAAAATCACTTTCCTTTGAAAGTGCCTTAAGCTACTTGCAAGCATTAGGAAGAAACTCACATGCGTTTCTCTGAAAGAGAAGCAGACTGTTCCCACACTTCAATTCACTGTGCGAAGTGAATGGAGTGTTGCTTCACTTTCTAAATGCTGTCCTTTCAGAGAAAATCACTTTCCTTTGAAAGTGCCTTCAGCTACTTGCAAGCATTAGGAAGAAACTCTCATGCGTTTCTCTGAAAGAGAAGCAGTCTGTTCCAACACTTCAATTCACTGTGTGAAGTGAATGGAGTGTTGCCTCACTTTCTAAATGCTGTGCTTTCAGAGAAAATCACTTTCCTTTGAAAGTGCCTTAAGCTACTTACAAGCATTCACTAGAAACTCACATGCGTTTCTCTGAAAGAGAAGCAGTCTGTTCCAACACTTCAATTCAATGTGCGAAGTGAATGGAGTGTTGCTTCACTTTCTAAATGCTGTCCTTTCAGAGAAAATCACTTTCCTTTGAAAGTGCCTTAAGCTACTTGCAAGCATTAGAATGAAACTCACATGCGTTTCTCTGAAAGAGAAGCAGTCTGTTCCAACACTTCAATTCACTGTGCGAAGTGAATGGAGTGTTGCCTCACTTTCTAAATGCTGTCCTTTCAGAGAAAATCACTTTCCATTGAAAGTGCCTTAAACTACTTTCAAGCATTCACAAAAAACTCACATGCGTTTTTCTGAAATAGAAGCAGTCTGTTCCAACACTTCATTTCACTGTGCGAAGTGAATGGAGTGTTGCTTCACTTTCTAAATGCTGTCCTTTCAGTGAAAATTCCTTTCCTTTGAATGTGCCTTAAGCTACTTACAAGCATTCAACAGAAACTCACATGCATTTCTCTGAAAGAGAAGCAATCTGTTCCAAAACTTCAATTCTCTGTGCGAAGTGAATGGAGTGTTGCTTCACTTTCTAAATGCTGTCCTTTCAGAGAAAATCACTTTCCTTTGAAAGTGCCTTAAGCAACTTCAAAGCATTCACAAGAAACCCTAATGCGTTTCTATGAAAGAGAAGCACTCTGTTCCAACACTTCAATTCACTGCACGAAGGGAATGGAGTGTTGCTTCACTTTCTAAATGCTGTCCTTTCAGAGAAAATCACTTTCCTTTGAAAGTGCCTTAAGCTACTTACAAGCATTCACCAGAAACTCACATGCGTTTCTCTGAAAGAGAAGCAGTCTGTTCCAACACTTCAATTCACTGTGCGAAGTGAATGGAGTGTTGCTTCACTTTCAAAATGCTGTCCAATCAGAGAAAATCACTTTCCTTTGAAAGTGCCTTAAGCTACTTGCAAGCATTAGGAAGAAACTCACATGCGTTTCTCTGAAAGAGAAGCATCTGTTCCAACACTTCAATTCACTGTACGAAGTGAATGGAGTGTTGCTTCACTTTCTAAATTCTGTCCTTTCAGAGAAAATCACTTTCCTTTGAAAGTGCCTTAAACTACTTTCAAGCATTCACAAAAAACTCACATGCGTTTCTCTGAAAGAGAAGCAGTCTGTTCGAACACTTCAATTCACAGTGCGAAGTGAATGGAGTGTTGCTTCAGTTTCTAAATGCTGTCCTTTCAGAGAAAATCACTTTCCTTTGAAAGTGCCTTAAGCTACTTGCAAGCATTCACAAGAAACACTAATGCGTTTCTATGAAAGAGAAGCAGTCTTTTCCAACACTTCAATTCATTGCGCGAAGGAATGGAGTGTTGCTTTACTTTCTAAATGATGTCCTTCAGAGAAAATCACTTTCCTTTGAAAGAGCCTTAAGCTACTTACAAGCATTCAACAGAAACTCACATGCATTTCTCTGAAAGAGAAGCAGTCTGTTCCAACACTTCAATTCACTCTACAAAGTGAATGGAGTGTTGCTTCACTTTCTAAATGCTGTCCTTTCAGAGAATATAACTTTCCTTTGAAAGTGCCTTAAGCAACTTGCAAGAATTCACAAGAAACACTAATGCGTTTCTATGAAAGAGAAGCACTCTGCTCCAACACTTCAATTCACTGCATGAAGGGAATGGAGTGTTGCTTCACTTTCTAAATGCTGTCCTTTCAGAGAAAATCACTTTCCTTTGAAAGTGCCTTAAGCTACTTACAAGCATTAGGAAGAAACTCACATGCGTTTCTCTGAAAGAGAAGCATTCTGTTCCAACACTTCAATTCACTGTGCGAAGTGAATGGAGTGTTGCATCACTTTCTAAATTCTGTCCTTTCAGAGAAAATCACTTTCCCTTGAAAGTGCCTTAAACTACTTTCAAGCATTCACAAAAAACTCACATGCGTTTCTCTTAAAGAGAAGCAGTCTGTTCCAACACTTCAATTCACTGTGCGAAGTGAATGGAGTGTTGCTTCAGTTTCTAAATGCTGTCCTTTCAGAGAAAATCACTTTCCTTTGAAAGTGCCTTAAGCAACTTGCAAGAATTCACAAGAAACTCACATGCGTTTCTCTGAAAGAGAAGCAGTCTGTTCCAACACTTCAACTCACTGTGTGAAGTGAATGGAGTGTTGCTTCACTTTCTAAATGCTGTCCTTTCAGAGAAAATCATTTTCCTTTGAAAGTGCCTTAAGCTACTTACAAGCATTCACCAGAAACTCACATGCGTTTCTCTGAAAGGGAAGCAGTCTGTTCCAATTCTTCAATTCACTCTGCGAAGTGAATGGAGTGTTGCTTCACTTTCTAAATGCTGTCCTTTCAGAGAAAATCACTTTCCTTTGTAAGTGCCTTAAGCTACTTACAAGCATTCAACAGAAACTCACATGCATTTCTCTGAAAGAGAAGCAGTCTGATCCAACACTTCAATTCACTGTGCGAAGTGAATGGAGTGTTGCTTCACTTTCTAAATGCTGTCCTTTCAGAGAAAATCACTTTCCTTTGAAAGCGCCTTAAGCTACTTGCAAGCATTAGGAAGAAACTCACATGCGTTTCTCTGAAAGAGAAGCAGACTGTTCCAACACTTCAATTCACTCTGCGAAGTGAATGGAGTGTTGCTTCACTTTCTAAATGCTGTCCTTTCAGAGAAAATCACTTTCCTTTGAAAGTGCCTTCAGCTACTTGCAAGCATTAGGAAGAAACTCTCATGCGTTTCTCTGAAAGAGAAGCAGTCTGTTCCAACACTTCAATTCACTGTGTGAAGTGAATGGAGTGTTGCCTCACTTTCTAAATGCTGTCCTTTCAGAGAAAATCACTTTCCTTTGAAAGTGCCTTAAGCTACTTACAAGCATTAGGAAGAAACTCACATGCGTTTCTCTGAAAGAGAAGCAGTCTGTTCCAACACTTCAATTCACTGTGCGAAGTGAATGGAGTGTTGCTTCACTTTCTAAATGCTGTCCTTTCAGAGAAAATCACTTTCCTTTGAAAGTGCCTTAAGCAACTTGCAAGCATTCACAAGAAACACTAATGCGTTTCTATGAAAGAGAAGCAGTCTGTTCCAACACTTCAATTCACTGCACGAAGGGAATGGAGTGTTGCTTCAATTTCTAAATGCTGTCCTTTCAGAGAAAATCACTTTCCTTTGAAAGTGCCTTAAGCTACTTACAAGCATTCACCAGAAACTCACATGCGTTTCTCTGAAAGAGAAGCAGTCGGTTCCAACACTTCAATTCACTGTGCGAAGTGAATGGAGTGTTGCTTCACTTTCTAAATGCTGTCCTTTCAGAGAAAATCACTTTCCTTTGAAAGTGCCTTAAGCAACTTGCAAGAATTCACAAGAAACTCACATGCGTTTCTCTGAAAGAGAAGCAGTTTGTTCCAACACTTCAATTCACTGTGTGAAGTGAATGGAGTGTTGCTTCACTTTCTAAATGCTGTCCTTTCAGAGAAAATCACTTTCCTTTGAATGTGCCTTAAGCTAATTACAAGCATTGACCAGAAACTCACATGCGTTTCTCTGAAAGAGAAGCAGTCGGTTCCAACACTTCAATTCACTCTGCGAAGTGAATGGAGTGTTGCTTCACTTTCTAAATGCTGTCCTTTCAGAGAAAATCACTTTCCTTTGAAAGTGCCTTAAGCTACTTACAAGCATTCAACAGAAACTCACATGCATTTCTCTGAAAGAGAAGCAGTCTGTTCCAACACTTCAATTCACTGTGCGAAGTGAATGGAGTGTTGCTTCACTTTCTAAATGCTGTCCTTTCAGAGAAAATCACTTTCCTTTGAAAGTGCCTTAAGCTACTTACAAGCATTCACCAGAAACTCACATGCGTTTCTCTGAAAGAGAAGCAGTCTGTTCCAACACTTCAATTCACTGTGCGAAGTGAATGGAGTGTTGCTTCACTTTCTAAATGCTGTCCTTTCAGAGAAAATCACTTTCCTTTGAAAGTGCCTTAAGCTTCTTGCAAGCATTAGGAAGAAACTCACATGCGTTTCTCTGAAAGAGAAGCAGACTGTTCCAACACTTCAATTCACTGTGCGAAGTGAATGGAGTGTTGCTTCACTTTCTAAATTCTGTCCTTTCAGAGAAAATCACTTTCCTTTGAAAGTGCCTTAAGCAACTTGCAAGCATTCACAAGAAACACTAATGCGTTTCTCTGAAAGAGAAGCACTCTGTTCCACCACTTCAATTCACTGCACGAAGGGAAGGGAGTGTTGCTTCACTTTCTAAATGCTGTCCTTTCAGACAAAATCACTTTCCTTTGATAGTGCCTTAAGCTACTTACAAGCATTCACCAGAAACTCACATGCGTTTCTCTGAAAGAGAAGCAGTCGGTTCCAACACTTCAATTCACTGTGCGAAGTGAATGGAGTGTTGCTTCACTTTCTAAATGCTGTCCTTTCAGGGAAAATCACTTTCCTTTGAAAGTGCCTTAAGCTACTTGTAAGCATTAGGAAGAAACTCACATGCGTTTCTCTGAAAGAGAAGCAGTCTGTTTCAACACTTCAATTCACTGTGCGAAGTGAATGGAGTGTTGCCTCACTTTCTAAATGCTGTCCTTTCAGAGAAAATCACTTTCCTTTGAAAGTGTCTTAAACTACTTTCAAGCATTCATAAAAAACTCACATGCATTTCTATGAAAGAGAAGCAGTCTGTTCCAATACTTCAATTCACTGTGCGAAGTGAATGGAGTGTTGCTTCACTTTCTAAATGCTGTCCTTTCAGAGAAAATCACTTTCCTTTGATAGTGCCTTAAGCTACTTGCAAGCATTAGGAAGAAACTCACATGCGATTCTCTGAAAGAGAAGCAGTCTGTTCCAACACTTCAATTCACTGTGTGAAGTGAATAGAGTGTTGCCTTACTTTCTAAATGCTGCCCTTTCAGAGAAAATCACTTTCCTTTGAAAGTGCCTTAAGCTACTTGCAAGCATTAGGAAGAAACTCACATGCGTTTCTCTGAAAGAGAAGCAGTCTGTTTCAACACTTCAATTCACAGTGCGAAGTGAATGGAGTGTTGCCTCACTTTCTAAATGCTGTCCTTTCAGAGAAAATCACTTTCCTTTGAAAGTGTCTTAAACTACTTTCAAGCATTCATAAAAAACTCACATACATTTCTCTGAAAGAGAAGCAGTCTGTTCCAATACTTCAATTCACTGTGCGAAGTGAATGGAGTGTTGCTTCACTTTCTAAATGCTGTCCTTTCAGAGAAAATCACTTTCCTTTGATAGTGCCTTAAGCTACTTGCAAGCATTAGGAAGAAACTCACATGCGATTCTCTGAAAGAGAAGCAGTCTGTTCCAACACTTCAATTCACTGTGTGAAGTGAATAGAGTGTTGCCTCACTTTCTAAATGCTGTCCTTTCAGAGAAAATCACTTTCTTTTGAAAGTGCCTTAAGCTACTTGCAAGCATTAGGAAGAAACTCACATGCGTTTCTCTGAAAGAGAAGCAGTCTGTTCCAACACTTCAATTCACTGTGTGAAGTGAATGGAGTGTTGCCTCACTATCTAAATGCTGTCCTTTCAGAGAAAATCACTTTCCTTTGAAAGTGCCTTAAGCTACTTACAAGCATTCAACAGAAACTCACATGCGTTTCTCTGAAAGAGAAGCAGTCTGTTCCAACACTTCAATTCACTGTGCGAAGTGAATGGAGTGTTGCTTCACTTTCTAAATGCTGTCCTTTCAGAGAAAATCACTTTCCTTTGAAAGTGCCTTAAGCTACTTACAAGCATTCAACAGAAACTCACATGCATTTCTCTGAAAGAGAAGCAGTCTGTTCCAACACTTCAATTCACTGTGCGAAGTGAATGGAGTGTTGCTTCACTTTCTAAATGCTGTCCTTTCAGAGAAAATCACTTTCCTTTGAAAGTGCCTTAAACTACTTTCAAGCATTCACAAAAAACTCACATGCGTTTCTCTTAAAGAGAAGCAGTCTGTTCCAACACTTCAATTCACTGTGCGAAGTGAATGGAGTGTTGCTTCACTTTCTAAATGCTGTCCTTTCAGAGAAAATCACTTTCCTTTGAATGTGCCTTAAGCTACTTACAAGCATTGACCAGAAACTCACATGCGTTTCTCTGAAAGAGAAGCAGTCTGTTCCAATTCTTCAATTCACTCTGCGAAGTGAATGGAGTGTTGCTTCACTTTCTAAATGCTGTCCTTTCAGAGAAAATCACTTTCCTTTGAAAGTGCCTTAAGCTACTTACAAGCATTCAACAGAAACTCACATGCATTTCTCTGAAAGAGAAGCAGTCTGTTCCAACACTTCAATTCACTGTGCGAAGTGAATGGAGTGTTGCTTCACTTTCTAAATGCTGTCCTTTCAGAGAAAATCACTTTCCTTTGAAAGTGCCTTAAGCTACTTACAAGCATTCACCAGAAACTCACATGCGTTTCTCTGAAAGAGAAGCAGTCTGTTCCAACACTTCAATTCACTGTGCGAAGTGAATGGAGTGTTGCTTCACTTTCTAAATGCTGTCCTTTCAGAGAAAATCACTTTCCTTTGAAAGTGCCTTAAGCTTCTTGCAAGCATTAGGAAGAAACTCACATGCGTTTCTCTGAAAGAGAAGCAGACTGTTCCAACACTTCAATTCACTGTGCGAAGTGAATGGAGTGTTGCTTCACTTTCTAAATGCTGTCCTTTCAGAGAAAATCACTTTCCTTTGAAAGTGCCTTAAGCTACTTACAAGCATTCACCAGAAACTCATATGCGTTTCTCTGAAAGAGAAGCAGACTGTTCCAACACTTCAATTCACTGTGCGAAGTGAATGGAGTGTTGCCTCACTTTCTAAATGCTGTCCTTTCAGAGAAAATCACTTTCCTTTGAAAGTGCCTTAAGCTCCTTGCAAGCATTCACCAGAAACTCATATGCGTTTCTCTGAAAGAGAAGCAGTCTGTTCCAACACTTCAATTCAATGTGCGAAGTGAATGGAGTGTTGCTTCACTTTCTAAATGCTGTCCTTTCAGAGAAAATCACTTTCCTTTGAAAGTGCCTTAAGCTACTAACAAGCATTCAACAGAAACTCACATGCATTTCTCTGAAAGAGAAGCAGTCTGTTCCAACACTTCAATTCACCGTGCGAAGTGAATGGAGTGTTGCTTCACTTTCTAAATTCTGTCCTTTCAGAGAAAATCACTTTCCTTTGAAAGTGCCTTAAGCAACTTGCAAGCATTCACAAGAAACACTAATGCGTTTCTCTGAAAGAGAAGCACTCTGTTCCACCACTTCAATTCACTGCACGAAGGGAAGGGAGTGTTGCTTCACTTTCTAAATGCTGTCCTTTCAGAGAAAATCACTTTCCTTTGAAAGTGCCTTAAGCTACTTACAAGCATTCACCAGAAACTCACATGCGTTTCTCTGAAAGAGAAGCAGTCGGTTCCAACACTTCAATTCACTGTGCGAAGTGAATGGAGTGTTGCTTCACTTTCTAAATGCTGTCCTTTCAGAGAAAATCACTTTCCTTTGAAAGTGCCTTAAGCTACTTACAAGCATTCACCAGAAACTCACATGCGTTTCTCTGAAAGAGAAGCAGTCGGTTCCAACACTTCAATTCACTGTGCGAAGTGAATGGAGTGTTGCTTCACTTTCTAAATGCTGTCCTTTCAGAGAAAATCACTTTCCTTTGAAAGTGCCTTAAGCAACTTGCAAGAATTCACAAGAAACTCACATGCGTTTCTCTGAAAGAGAAGCAGTTTGTTCCAACACTTCAATTCACTGTGTGAAGTGAATGGAGTGTTGCTTCACTTTCTAAATGCTGTCCTTTCAGAGAAAATCACTTTCCTTTGAATGTGCCTTAAGCTACTTACAAGCATTGACCAGAAACTCACATGCGTTTCTCTGAAAGAGAAGCAGTCGGTTCCAACACTTCAATTCACTCTGCGAAGTGAATGGAGTGTTGCTTCACTTTCTAAATGCTGTCCTTTCAGAGAAAATCACTTTCCTTTGAAAGTGCCTTAAGCTACTTACAAGCATTCAACAGAAACTCACATGCATTTCTCTGAAAGAGAAGCAGTCTGTTCCAACACTTCAATTCACTGTGCGAAGTGAATGGAGTGTTGCTTCACTTTCTAAATGCTGTCCTTTCAGAGAAAATCACTTTCCTTTGAAAGTGCCTTAAGCTACTTACAAGCATTCACCAGAAACTCACATGCGTTTCTCTGAAAGAGAAGCAGTCTGTTCCAACACTTCAATTCACTGTGCGAAGTGAATGGAGTGTTGCTTCACTTTCTAAATGCTGTCCTTTCAGAGAAAATCACTTTCCTTTGAAAGTGCCTTAAGCTTCTTGCAAGCATTAGGAAGAAACTCACATGCGTTTCTCTGAAAGAGAAGCAGACTGTTCCAACACTTCAATTCACTGTGCGAAGTGAATGGAGTGTTGCTTCACTTTCTAAATTCTGTCCTTTCAGAGAAAATCACTTTCCTTTGAAAGTGCCTTAAGCAACTTGCAAGCATTCACAAGAAACACTAATGCGTTTCTCTGAAAGAGAAGCACTCTGTTCCACCACTTCAATTCACTGCACGAAGGGAAGGGAGTGTTGCTTCACTTTCTAAATGCTGTCCTTTCAGACAAAATCACTTTCCTTTGATAGTGCCTTAAGCTACTTACAAGCATTCACCAGAAACTCACATGCGTTTCTCTGAAAGAGAAGCAGTCGGTTCCAACACTTCAATTCACTGTGCGAAGTGAATGGAGTGTTGCTTCACTTTCTAAATGCTGTCCTTTCAGAGAAAATCACTTTCCTTTGAAAGTGCCTTAAGCTACTTGTAAGCATTAGGAAGAAACTCACATGCTTTTCTCTGAAAGAGAAGCAGTCTGTTTCAACACTTCAATTCACTGTGCGAAGTGAATGGAGTGTTGCCTCACTTTCTAAATGCTGTCCTTTCAGAGAAAATCACTTTCCTTTGAAAGTGTCTTAAACTACTTTCAAGCATTCATAAAAAACTCACATGCATTTCTATGAAAGAGAAGCAGTCTGTTCCAATACTTCAATTCACTGTGCGAAGTGAATGGAGTGTTGCTTCACTTTCTAAATGCTGTCCTTTCAGAGAAAATCACTTTCCTTTGATAGTGCCTTAAGCTACTTGCAAGCATTAGGAAGAAACTCACATGCGATTCTCTGAAAGAGAAGCAGTCTGTTCCAACACTTCAATTCACTGTGTGAAGTGAATAGAGTGTTGCCTTACTTTCTAAATGCTGCCCTTTCAGAGAAAATCACTTTCCTTTGAAAGTGCCTTAAGCTACTTGCAAGCATTAGGAAGAAACTCACATGCGTTTCTCTGAAAGAGAAGCAGTCTGTTTCAACACTTCAATTCACAGTGCGAAGTGAATGGAGTGTTGCCTCACTTTCTAAATGCTGTCCTTTCAGAGAAAATCACTTTCCTTTGAAAGTGTCTTAAACTACTTTCAAGCATTCATAAAAAACTCACATACATTTCTCTGAAAGAGAAGCAGTCTGTTCCAATACTTCAATTCACTGTGCGAAGTGAATGGAGTGTTGCTTCACTTTCTAAATGCTGTCCTTTCAGAGAAAATCACTTTCCTTTGATAGTGCCTTAAGCTACTTGCAAGCATTAGGAAGAAACTCACATGCGATTCTCTGAAAGAGAAGCAGTCTGTTCCAACACTTCAATTCACTGTGTGAAGTGAATAGAGTGTTGCCTCACTTTCTAAATGCTGTCCTTTCAGAGAAAATCACTTTCTTTTGAAAGTGCCTTAAGCTACTTGCAAGCATTAGGAAGAAACTCACATGCGTTTCTCTGAAAGAGAAGCAGTCTGTTCCAACACTTCAATTCACTGTGTGAAGTGAATGGAGTGTTGCCTCACTATCTAAATGCTGTCCTTTCAGAGAAAATCACTTTCCTTTGAAAGTGCCTTAAGCTACTTACAAGCATTCAACAGAAACTCACATGCGTTTCTCTGAAAGAGAAGCAGTCTGTTCCAACACTTCAATTCACTGTGCGAAGTGAATGGAGTGTTGCTTCACTTTCTAAATGCTGTCCTTTCAGAGAAAATCACTTTCCTTTGAAAGTGCCTTAAGCTACTTACAAGCATTCAACAGAAACTCACATGCATTTCTCTGAAAGAGAAGCAGTCTGTTCCAACACTTCAATTCACTGTGCGAAGTGAATGGAGTGTTGCTTCACTTTCTAAATGCTGTCCTTTCAGAGAAAATCACTTTCCTTTGAAAGTGCCTTAAACTACTTTCAAGCATTCACAAAAAACTCACATGCGTTTCTCTTAAAGAGAAGCAGTCTGTTCCAACACTTCAATTCACTGTGCGAAGTGAATGGAGTGTTGCTTCACTTTCTAAATGCTGTCCTTTCAGAGAAAATCACTTTCCTTTGAATGTGCCTTAAGCTACTTACAAGCATTGACCAGAAACTCACATGCGTTTCTCTGAAAGAGAAGCAGTCTGTTCCAATTCTTCAGTTCACTCTGCGAAGTGAATGGAGTGTTGCTTCACTTTCTAAATGCTGTCCTTTCAGAGAAAATCACTTTCCTTTGAAAGTGCCTTAAGCTACTTACAAGCATTCAACAGAAACTCACATGCATTTCTCTGAAAGAGAAGCAGTCTGTTCCAACACTTCAATTCACTGTGCGAAGTGAATGGAGTGTTGCTTCACTTTCTAAATGCTGTCCTTTCAGAGAAAATCACTTTCCTTTGAAAGTGCCTTAAGCTACTTACAAGCATTCACCAGAAACTCACATGCGTTTCTCTGAAAGAGAAGCAGTCTGTTCCAACACTTCAATTCACTGTGCGAAGTGAATGGAGTGTTGCTTCACTTTCTAAATGCTGTCCTTTCAGAGAAAATCACTTTCCTTTGAAAGTGCCTTAAGCTTCTTGCAAGCATTAGGAAGAAACTCACATGCGTTTCTCTGAAAGAGAAGCAGACTGTTCCAACACTTCAATTCACTGTGCGAAGTGAATGGAGTGTTGCTTCACTTTCTAAATGCTGTCCTTTCAGAGAAAATCACTTTCCTTTGAAAGTGCCTTAAGCTACTTACAAGCATTCACCAGAAACTCATATGCGTTTCTCTGAAAGAGAAGCAGACTGTTCCAACACTTCAATTCACTGTGCGAAGTGAATGGAGTGTTGCCTCACTTTCTAAATGCTGTCCTTTCAGAGAAAATCACTTTCCTTTGAAAGTGCCTTAAGCTCCTTGCAAGCATTCACCAGAAACTCATATGCGTTTCTCTGAAAGAGAAGCAGTCTGTTCCAACACTTCAATTCAATGTGCGAAGTGAATGGAGTGTTGCTTCACTTTCTAAATGCTGTCCTTTCAGAGAAAATCACTTTCCTTTGAAAGTGCCTTAAGCTACTAACAAGCATTCAACAGAAACTCACATGCATTTCTCTGAAAGAGAAGCAGTCTGTTCCAACACTTCAATTCACCGTGCGAAGTGAATGGAGTGTTGCTTCACTTTCTAAATTCTGTCCTTTCAGAGAAAATCACTTTCCTTTGAAAGTGCCTTAAGCAACTTGCAAGCATTCACAAGAAACACTAATGCGTTTCTCTGAAAGAGAAGCACTCTGTTCCACCACTTCAATTCACTGCACGAAGGGAAGGGAGTGTTGCTTCACTTTCTAAATGCTGTCCTTTCAGAGAAAATCACTTTCCTTTGAAAGTGCCTTAAGCTACTTACAAGCATTCACCAGAAACTCACATGCGTTTCTCTGAAAGAGAAGCAGTCGGTTCCAACACTTCAATTCACTGTGCGAAGTGAATGGAGTGTTGCTTCACTTTCTAAATGCTGTCCTTTCAGAGAAAATCACTTTCCTTTGAAAGTGCCTTAAGCTACTTGTAAGCATTAGGAAGAAACTCACATGCGTTTCTCTGAAAGAGAAGCAGTCTGTTTCAACACTTCAATTCACTGTGCGAAGTGAATGGAGTGTTGCCTCACTTTCTAAATGCTGTCCTTTCAGAGAAAATCACTTTCCTTTGAAAGTGTCTTAAACTACTTTCAAGCATTCATAAAAAACTCACATGCATTTCTCTGAAAGAGAAGCAGTCTGTTCCAATACTTCAATTCACTGTGCGAAGTGAATGGAGTGTTGCTTCACTTTCTAAATGCTGTCCTTTCAGAGAAAATCACTTTCCTTTGATAGTGCCTTAAGCTACTTGCAAGCATTAGGAAGAAACTCACATGCGATTCTCTGAAAGAGAAGCAGTCTGTTCCAACACTTCAATTCACTGTGTGAAGTGAATAGAGTGTTGCCTTACTTTCTAAATGCTGTCCTTTCAGAGAAAATCACTTTCCTTTGAAAGTGCCTTAAGCTACTTGCAAGCATTAGGAAGAAACTCACATGCGTTTCTCTGAAAGAGAAGCAGTCTGCTTCAACTCTTCAATTCAAAGTGCGAAGTGAATGGAGTGTTGCCTCACTTTCTAAATGCTGTCCTTTCGGAGAAAATCACTTTCCTTTGAAAGTGTCTTAAACTACTTTCAAGCATTCATAAAAAACTCACATACATTTCTCTGAAAGAGAAGCAGTCTGTTCCAATACTTCAATTCACTGTGCGAAGTGAATGGAGTGTTGCTTCACTTTCTAAATGCTGTCCTTTCAGAGAAAATCACTTTCCTTTGATAGTGCCTTAAGCTACTTGCAAGCATTAGGAAGAAACTCACATGCGATTCTCTGAAAGAGAAGCAGTCTGGTCCAACACTTCAATTCACTGTGTGAAGTGAATAGAGTGTTGCCTCACTTTCTAAATGCTGTCCTTTCAGAGAAAATCACTTTCCTTTGAAAGTGCCTTAAGCTACTTGCAAGCATTAGGAAGAAACTCACATGCGTTTCTCTGAAAGAGAAGCAGTCTGTTCCAACACTTCAATTCACTGTGTGAAGTGAATGGAGTGTTGCCTCACTATCTAAATGCTGTCCTTTCAGAGAAAATCACTTTCCTTTGAAAGTGCCTAAGCTACTTACAAGCATTCAACAGAAACTCACATGCGTTTCTCTGAAAGAGAAGCAGTCTGTTCCAACACTTCAATTCACTGTGCGAAGTGAATGGAGTGTTGCTTCACTTTCTAAATGCTGTCCTTTCAGAGAAAATCACTTTCCTTTGAAAGTGCCTTAAGCTACTTACAAGCATTCAACAGAAACTCACATGCATTTCTCTGAAAGAGAAGCAGTGTGTTCCAACACTTCAATTCCCTGTGCGAAGTGAATGGAGTGTTGCTTCACATTCTAAATGCTGTCCTTTCAGAGAAAATCACTTTCCTTTGAAAATGCCTTAAGCTACTTACAAGCATTCACCAGAAACTCACATGCGTTTCTCTGAAAGAGATGCAGTCTGTTCCAACACTTCAATTCACTGTGCGAAGTGAATGGAGTGTTGCTTCACTTTCTAAATGCTGTCCTTTCAGAGAAAATCACTTTCCATTGAAAGTGCCTTAAGCTACTTGCAAGCATTAGGAAGAAACTCACATGCGTTTCTCTGAAAGAGAAGCAGTCTGTTCCAACACTTCAATTCACTGTGCGAAGTGAATGGAGTGTTGCTTCACTTTCTAAATGCTGTCCTTTCAGAGAAAATCACTTTCCTTTGAAAGTGCCTTAAGCTACTTGCAAGCATTAGGAAGAAACTCACATGCGTTTCTCTGAAAGAGAAGCAGTCTGTTCCAACACTTCAATTTACTGTGTGAAGTGAATGGAGTGTTGCCTCACTTTTTAAATGCTGTCCTTTCAGAGAAAATCACTTTCCTTTGAAAGTGCCTTAAGCTACTTACAAGCATTCAACAGAAACTCACATGAGTTTCTCTGAAAGAGAAGCAGTCTGTTCCAACACTTCAATTCAATGTGCGAAGTGAATGGAGTGTTGCTTCACTTTCTAAATGCTGTCCTTTCAGAGAAAATCACTTTCCTTTGAAAGTGCCTTAAGCTACTTACAAGCATTCACCAGAAACTCACATGCGTTCCTCTGAAAGAGAAGCAGTCTGTTCCAACACTTCAATTCACTGTGCGAAGTGAATGGAGTGTTGCTTCACTTTCTAAATGCTGTCCTTTCAGAGAAAATCACTTTCCTTTGAAAGTGCCTTAAACTACTTTCAAGCATTCACAAAAAACTCACATGCGTTTCTCTTAAAGAGAAGCAGTCTGTTCCAACACTTCAATTCACTGTGCGAAGTGAATGGAGTGTTGCTTCACTTTCTAAATGCTGTCCTTTCAGAGAAAATCACTTTCCTTTGAAAGTGCCTTAAGCAACTTGCAAGCATTCACAAGAAACTCACATGTGTTTCTCTGAAAGAGAAGCAGTCTGTTCAAACACTTCAATTCACTGTGCGAAGTGAATGGAGTGTTGCTTCACTTTCTAAATGCTGTCCTTTCAGAGAAAATCACTTTCCATTGAAAGTGCCTTAAGCTGCTAACAAGCATTCACCAGAAACTCACATGCGATTCTCTGAAAGAGAAGCAGTCTGTTCCAATACTTCCATTCAATCTGCGAAGTGAATGGAGTGTTGCTTCACTTTCTAATTGCTGTCCTTTCAGAGAAAATCACTTTCCTTTGAAAGTGCCTTAAGCTACTTACAAGCATTCAACAGAAACTCACATGCATTTCTCTGAAAGAGAAGCAGTCTGTTCCAACACTTCAATTCACTCTGCGAAGTGAATGGAGTGTTGCTTCACTTTCTAAATGCTATCGTTTCAGAGAAAATCGCTTTCCTTTGAAAGTGCCTTAAGCTACTTACAAGCATTCACCAGAAACTCACAGGCGTTTCTCTGAAAGAGAAGCAGTCTGTTCCAACACTTCAATTCACTGTGCGAAGTGAATGTAGTGTTGCTTCACTTTCTAAATGCTGTCCTTTCAGAGAAAATCACTTTCCTTTGAAAGTGCCTTAAGCTACTTGCAAGCATTAGGAAGAAACTCACATGCGTTTCTCTGAAAGAGAAACAGTCTGTTCCAACACTTCAATTCACTGTGCGAAGTGAATGGAGTGTTGCTTCACTTTCTAAATGCTGTCCTTTCAGAGAAAATCACTTTCCTTTGAAAGTGCCTTAAGCTACTTGCAAGCATTAGGAAGAAACTCACATGCGTTTCTCTGAAAGAGAAGCAGTCTGTTCCAACACTTTAATTCACTGTGTGAAGTGAATGGAGTGTTGCCTCACTATCTAAATGCTGTCCTTTCAGAGAAAATCACTTTCCTTTGAAAGTGCCTTAAGCTACTTACAAGCATTCAACAGAAACTCACATGGGTTTCTCTGAAAGAGAAGCAGTCTGTTCCAACACTTCAATTCACTGTGCGAAGTGAATGGAGTGTTGCTTCACTTTCTAAATGCTGTCCTTTCAGAGAAAATCACTTTCCTTTGAAAGTGCCTTAAGCTACTTACATGCATTCAACAGAAACTCACATGCATTTCTCTGAAAGAGAAGCAGTCTGTTCCAACACTTCAATTCTCTGTTCGAAGTGAATGGAGTGTTGCTTCACTTTCTAAATGCTGTCCTTTCAGAGAAAATCACTTTCCTTTGAAAATGCCTTAAGCTACTTACAAGCATTCACCAGAAACTCACATGCGTTTCTCTGAAAGAGATGCAGTCTGTTCCAACTCTTCAATTCACTGTGCGAAGTGAATGGAGTGTTGCTTCACTTTCTAAATGCTGTCCTTTCAGAGAAAATCACTTTCCATTGAAAGTGCCTTAAGCTACATGCAAGCATTAGGAAGAAACTCACATGCGTTTCTCTGAAAGAGAAGCAGTCTGTTCCAACACTTCAATTCACTGTGCGAAGTGAATGGAGTGTTGCTTCACTTTCTAAATGCTGTCCTTTCAGAGAAAATCACTTTCCTTTGAAAGTGCCTTAAGCTACTTGCAAGCATTAGGAAGAAACTCACATGCATTTCTCTGAAAGAGAAGCAGTCTGTTCCAACACTTCAATTCACTGTGTGAAGTGAATGGAGTGTTGCCTCACTTTTTATATGCTGTCCTTTTAGAGAAAATCACTTTCCTTTGAAAGTGCCTTAAGCTACTTACAAGCATTCAACAGAAACACACATGCGTTTCTCTGAAAGAGAAGCCGTCTGTTCCAACACTTCAATTCAATGTGCGAAGTGAATGGAGTGTTGCTTCACTTTCTAAATGCTGTCCTTTCAGAGAAAATTACTTTCCTTTGAAAGTGCCTTAAGCTACTTACAAGCATTCAACAGAAACTCACATGCATTTCTCTGAAAGAGAAGCAGTCTGTTCCAACACTTCAATTCTCTGTGCGAAGTGAATGGAGTGTTGCTTCACTTTCTAAATGCTGTCCTTTCAGAGAAAATCACTTTCTTTGAAAGTGCCTTAAGCTACTTGCAAGCATTCTCAAGAAACCCTAATGCGTTTCTATGACAGAGAAGCAGTCTGCTCCAACACTTCACTTCATTGCACGAAGGGAATGGAGTGTTGCTTTACTTTCTAAATGCTGTCCTTTCAGAGAAAATCACTTTCCTTTGAAAGAGCCTTGAGCTACTTAAAAGCATTCAACAGAAACTCACATGCATTTCTCTGAAAGAGAAGCAGTCTGTTCCAACACTTCAATTCACTGTGCGAAGTGAATGGAATGTTACTTCACTTTCTAAATGCTGTACTTTCAGAGAAAATCACTTTTCCTTGAAAGTGAATTAAGCTACTTTCAAGCATTCACAGGAAACACACATGCGTTTCTCTGAAATAGAAGCAGTCTGTTCCAACACTTCAATTCACTGTGCGAAGGGAATGGACTGTTGCTTTACTTTCTAAATGCTGTCCTTTCAGAGAAAATCACTTTCCTTTGAAAGAGCCTTAAGCTACTTACAAGCTTTCAACAGAAACTCACATGCATTTCTCTGAAAGAGAAGCCGTCTTTTCCAACACTTCAATTCACTGTACAAAGTGAATGGAGTGTTGCTTCACTTTCTAAATGCTGTCCTTTCAGAGAAAATCACTTTCCTTTGCAACTGCCTTAAGCAACTTGCAAGCATTCACAAGAAACACCAATGCGTTTCTATGAAAGAGAAGCACTCTGTTCCAACACTTCAATTCACTGCACGAAGGGAATGAAATGTTGCTTCACTTTCTAAATGCTGTCCTTTCAGAGAAAATCACTTTCCTTTGAAAGTGCCTTAAGCTACTTGCAAGCACTAGGAAGAAACTCACATGCGTTTCTCTGAAAGAGAAGCAGTCTGTTCCAACACTTCAATTCACTGTGTGAAGTGAATGGAGTGTTGCCTCACTTTCTAAATGCTGTCCTTTCAGAGAAAATCACTTTCCTTTGATAGTGCCTTAAGCTACTTGCAAGCATTAGGAAGAAACTCACATGCGTTTCTCTGAAAGAGAAGCAGTCTGCTCCAACACTTCAATTCACTGTGTGAAGTGAATAGAGTG
The DNA here is from genome assembly GCF_982192425.1 of Myodes glareolus. NCBI lineage: Eukaryota > Metazoa > Chordata > Mammalia > Rodentia > Cricetidae > Myodes > Myodes glareolus. The sequence goes on from NW_028263231.1 coordinate 685,159, forward strand.
TTGCCTCACTTTCCAAATGCTGTCCTTTCAGAGAAAATCACTTTCCTTTGAAAGTGCCTTAAGCTACTTACAAGCATTCACCAGAAACTCACATGCGTTTCTCTGAAAGAGAAGCAATCTGTTCCAACACTTCAATTCACTGTGCGAAGTGAATGGAGTGTTGCTTCACTTTCTAAATGCTGTCCTTTCAGAGAAAATCACTTTCCTTTGAAAGTGCCTTAAGCTACTTACAAGCATTCAACAGAAACTCACATGCATATCTCTGAAAGAGAAGCAGTCTGTTCCAACACTTCAATTCAATGTGCGAAGTGAAGGGAGTGTTGTTTCACTTTCTAAATGCTGTCCTTTCAGAGAAAATCACTTTCCTTTGAAAGTGCCTTAAGCTACTTGCAAGCATTCATCAGAAACACTAATGCGTTTATATGAAAGAGAAGCACTCTGTTCCAACAATTCAATTCACTGCACGAAGGGAATGGAGTGTTGCTTCACTTTCTAAATGCTGTCCTATCAGAGAAAATCACTTTCCTTTGAAAGTGCCTTAAGCTACTTACAAGCATTAGGAAGAAACTCACATGCGTTTCTCTGAAAGAGAAGCAGTCTGTTCCAACACTTCAATTCACTGTGCGAAGTGAATGGAGTGTTGCATCACTTTCTAAATTCTGTCCTTTCAGAGAAAATTACTTTCCTTTGAAAGTGCCTTAAACTACTTTCAAGCATTCACAAAAAACTCACATGCGTTTCTCTTAAAGAGAAGCAGTCTGTTCCAACACTTCAATTCACTGTGCGAAGTGAATGGAGTGTTGCTTCAGTTTCTAAATGCTGTCCTTTCAGAGAAAATCACTTTCCTTTGAAAGTGCCTTAAGCAACTTGCAAGAATTCACAAGAAACTCACATGCGTTTCTCTGAAAGAGAAGCAGTCTATTCCAACAATTCAATTCACTGTGTGAAGTGAATGGAGTGTTGCTTCACTTTCTAAATGCTGTCCTTTCAGAGAAAATCACTTTCCTTTGAAAGTGCCTTAAGCTACTTACAAGCATTTACTAGAAACTCACATGTGTTTCTCTGAAAGAGAAGCAGTCTGTTCCAATACTTCAATTCACTCTGCGAAGTGAATGGAGTGTTGCTTCACTTTCTAAATGCTGTCCTTTCAGAGAAAATCACTTTCCTTTGAAAGTGCCTTAAGCTACTTACAAGCATTCAACAGAAACTCACATGCATTTCTCTGAAAGAGAAGCAGTCTGTTCCAACACTTCAATTCACTTTGCGAAGTGAATGGAGTGTTGCTTCACTTTATAAATGCTGTCCTTTCAGAGAAAATCACTTTCCTTTGAAAGTGCCTTAAGCTACTTACAAGCATTCACCAGAAACTCACATGCGTTTCTCTGAAAGAGAAGCAGTCTGTTCCAACACTTCAATTCACTGTGCGAAGTGAATGGAGTGTTGCTTCACTTTCTAAATGCTGTCCTTTCAGAGAAAATCACTTTCCTTTGAAAGTGCCTTAAGCTACTTGCAAGCATTAGGAAGAAACTCACATGCGTTTCTCTGAAAGAAAAGCAGACTGTTCCAACACTTCAATTCACTGTGCGATGTGAATGGAGTGTTGCTTCACTTTCTAAATGCTGTCCTTTCAGAGAAAATCACTTTCCTTTGAAAGTGCCTTAAGCTACTTTCTAGCATTCACAGGAAACACACATGCGTTTCTCTGAAAGAGAAGCAGTCGGTTCCAACACTTCAATTCACTGTGCGAACTGAATGGAGTGTTGCTTCACTTTCTAAATGCTGTCCTTTCAGAGAAAATCACTTTCCTTTGATAGTGCCTTAAGCTACTTGCAAGCATTAGGAAGAAACTCACATGCGTTTCTCTGAAAGAGAAGCAGTCTGTTCCAACACTTCAATTCACTGTGTGAAGTGAATAGAGTGTTGCCTCACTTTCCAAATGCTGTCCTTTCAGAGAAAATCACTTTCCTTTGAAAGTGCCTTAAGCTACTTACAAGCATTCACCAGAAACTCACATGCGTTTCTCTGAAAGAGAAGCAATCTGTTCCAACACTTCAATTCACTGTGCGAAGTGAATGGAGTGTTGCTTCACTTTCTAAATGCTGTCCTTTCAGAGAAAATCACTTTCCTTTGAAAGTGCCTTAAACTACTTTCAAGCATTCACAAAAAACTCACATGCGTTTCTCTTAAAGAGAAGCAGTCTGTTCCAACACTTCAATTCACTGTGCGAAGTGAATGGAGTGTTGCTTCACTTTCTAAATGCTGTCCTTTCAGAAAAAATCACTTTCCTTTGAAAGTGCCTTAAGCAACTTGCAAGAATTCACAAGAAACTCACATGCGTTTCTCTGAAAGAGAAGCAGTCTGTTCCAACACTTCAATTCACTGTGTGAAGTGAATGGAGTGTTGCTTCACTTTCTAAATGCTGTCCTTTCAGAGAAAATCACTTTCCTTTGAAAGTGCCTTAAGCTACTTACAAGCATTCACCAGAAACTCACATGTGTTTCTCTGAAAGAGAAGCAGTCTGTTCCAATACTTCAATTCACTCTGCGAAGTGAATGGAGTGTTGCTTCACTTTCTAAATGCTGTCCTTTCAGAGAAAATCACTTTCCTTTGAAAGTGCCTTAAGCTACTTACAAGCATTCAACAGAAACTCACATGCATTTCTCTGAAAGAGAAGCAGTCTGTTCCAACACTTCAATTCACTTTGCAAGTGAATGGAGTGTTGCTTCACTTTCTAAATGCTGTCCTTTCAGAGAAAATCACTTTCCTTTGAAAGTGCCTTAAGCTACTTACAAGCATTCACCAGAAACTCACATGCGTTTCTCTGAAAGAGAAACCTTCTCTTCCAACACTTCAATTCAGTGTGCGAAGTGAATGGAGTGTTGCTTCACTTTCTAAATGCTGTCCTTTCAGAGAAAATCACTTTCCTTTGAAAGTGCCTTAAGCTACTTACAAGCATTCACGAGAAACTCACATGCGTTTCTCTGAAAGAGAAGCAGTCTGATCCAACACTTCAATTCACTGTGCGAAGTGAATGGAGTGTTGCTTCACTTTCTAAATGCTGTCCTTTCAGAGAAAATCACTTTCCTTTGAAAGTGCCTTAAACTACTTTCAAGCATTCACAAAAAACTCACATGCGTTTCTCTTAAAGAGAAGCAGTCTGTTCCAACACTTCAATTCACTGTGCGAAGTGAATGGAGTGTTGCTTCACTTTCTAAATGCTGTCCTTTCAGAGAAAATCACTTTCCTTTGAAAGTGCCTTAAGCAACTTGCAAGCATTCACAAGAAACTCACATGTGTTTCTCTGAAAGAGAAGCAGTCTGTTCAAACACTTCAATTCACTGTGCGAAGTGAATGGAGTGTTGCTTCACTTTCTAAATGCTGTCCTTTCAGAGAAAATCACTTTCCATTGAAAGTGCCTTAAGCTGCTAACAAGCATTCACCAGAAACTCACATGCGATTCTCTGAAAGAGAAGCAGTCTGTTCCAATACTTCCATTCAATCTGCGAAGTGAATGGAGTGTTGCTTCACTTTCTAATTGCTGTCCTTTCAGAGAAAATCACTTTCCTTTGAAAGTGCCTTAAGCTACTTACAAGCATTCAACAGAAACTCACATGCATTTCTCTGAAAGAGAAGCAGTCTGTTCCAACACTTCAATTCACTCTGCGAAGTGAATGGAGTGTTGCTTCACTTTCTAAATGCTATCCTTTCAGAGAAAATCGCTTTCCTTTGAAAGTGCCTTAAGCTACTTACAAGCATTCACCAGAAACTCACAGGCGTTTCTCTGAAAGAGAAGCAGTCTGTTCCAACACTTCAATTCACTGTGCGAAGTGAATGGAGTGTTGCTTCACTTTCTAAATGCTGTCCTTTCAGAGAAAATCACTTTCCTTTGAAAGTGCCTTAAGCTACTTGCAAGCATTAGGAAGAAACTCACATGCGTTTCTCTGAAAGAGAAACAGTCTGTTCCAACACTTCAATTCACTGTGCGAAGTGAATGGAGTGTTGCTTCACTTTCTAAATGCTGTCCTTTCAGAGAAAATCACTTTCCTTTGAAAGTGCCTTAAGCTACTTGCAAGCATTAGGAAGAAACTCACATGCGTTTCTCTGAAAGAGAAGCAGTCTGTTCCAACACTTTAATTCACTGTGTGAAGTGAATGGAGTGTTGCCTCACTATCTAAATGCTGTCCTTTCAGAGAAAATCACTTTCCTTTGAAAGTGCCTTAAGCTACTTACAAGCATTCAACAGAAACTCACATGGGTTTCTCTGAAAGAGAAGCAGTCTGTTCCAACACTTCAATTCACTGTGCGAAGTGAATGGAGTGTTGCTTCACTTTCTAAATGCTGTCCTTTCAGAGAAAATCACTTTCCTTTGAAAGTGCCTTAAGCTACTTACATGCATTCAACAGAAACTCACATGCATTTCTCTGAAAGAGAAGCAGTCTGTTCCAACACTTCAATTCTCTGTTCGAAGTGAATGGAGTGTTGCTTCACTTTCTAAATGCTGTCCTTTCAGAGAAAATCACTTTCCTTTGAAAATGCCTTAAGCTACTTACAAGCATTCACCAGAAACTCACATGCGTTTCTCTGAAAGAGATGCAGTCTGTTCCAACTCTTCAATTCACTGTGCGAAGTGAATGGAGTGTTGCTTCACTTTCTAAATGCTGTCCTTTCAGAGAAAATCACTTTCCATTGAAAGTGCCTTAAGCTACTTGCAAGCATTAGGAAGAAACTCACATGCGTTTCTCTGAAAGAGAAGCAGTCTGTTCCAACACTTCAATTCACTGTGCGAAGTGAATGGAGTGTTGCTTCACTTTCTAAATGCTGTCCTTTCAGAGAAAATCACTTTCCTTTGAAAGTGCCTTAAGCTACTTGCAAGCATTAGGAAGAAACTCACATGCGTTTCTCTGAAAGAAAAGCAGACTGTTCCAACACTTCAATTCACTGTGCGATGTGAATGGAGTGTTGCTTCACTTTCTAAATGCTGTCCTTTCAGAGAAAATCACTTTCCTTTGAAAGTGCCTTAAGCTACTTTCTAGCATTCACAGGAAACACACATGCGTTTCTCTGAAAGAGAAGCAGTCGGTTCCAACACTTCAATTCACTGTGCGAACTGAATGGAGTGTTGCTTCACTTTCTAAATGCTGTCCTTTCAGAGAAAATCACTTTCCTTTGATAGTGCCTTAAGCTACTTGCAAGCATTAGGAAGAAACTCACATGCGTTTCTCTGAAAGAGAAGCAGTCTGTTCCAACACTTCAATTCACTGTGTGAAGTGAATAGAGTGTTGCCTCACTTTCCAAATGCTGTCCTTTCAGAGAAAATCACTTTCCTTTGAAAGTGCCTTAAGCTACTTACAAGCATTCACCAGAAACTCACATGCGTTTCTCTGAAAGAGAAGCAATCTGTTCCAACACTTCAATTCACTGTGCGAAGTGAATGGAGTGTTGCTTCACTTTCTAAATGCTGTCCTTTCAGAGAAAATCACTTTCCTTTGAAAGTGCCTTAAACTACTTTCAAGCATTCACAAAAAACTCACATGCGTTTCTCTTAAAGAGAAGCAGTCTGTTCCAACACTTCAATTCACTGTGCGAAGTGAATGGAGTGTTGCTTCACTTTCTAAATGCTGTCCTTTCAGAAAAAATCACTTTCCTTTGAAAGTGCCTTAAGCAACTTGCAAGAATTCACAAGAAACTCACATGCGTTTCTCTGAAAGAGAAGCAGTCTGTTCCAACACTTCAATTCACTGTGTGAAGTGAATGGAGTGTTGCTTCACTTTCTAAATGCTGTCCTTTCAGAGAAAATCACTTTCCTTTGAAAGTGCCTTAAGCTACTTACAAGCATTCACCAGAAACTCACATGTGTTTCTCTGAAAGAGAAGCAGTCTGTTCCAATACTTCAATTCACTCTGCGAAGTGAATGGAGTGTTGCTTCACTTTCTAAATGCTGTCCTTTCAGAGAAAATCACTTTCCTTTGAAAGTGCCTTAAGCTACTTACAAGCATTCAACAGAAACTCACATGCATTTCTCTGAAAGAGAAGCAGTCTGTTCCAACACTTCAATTCACTTTGCAAGTGAATGGAGTGTTGCTTCACTTTCTAAATGCTGTCCTTTCAGAGAAAATCACTTTCCTTTGAAAGTGCCTTAAGCTACTTACAAGCATTCACCAGAAACTCACATGCGTTTCTCTGAAAGAGAAACCTTCTCTTCCAACACTTCAATTCAGTGTGCGAAGTGAATGGAGTGTTGCTTCACTTTCTAAATGCTGTCCTTTCAGAGAAAATCACTTTCCTTTGAAAGTGCCTTAAGCTACTTACAAGCATTCACGAGAAACTCACATGCGTTTCTCTGAAAGAGAAGCAGTCTGATCCAACACTTCAATTCACTGTGCGAAGTGAATGGAGTGTTGCTTCACTTTCTAAATGCTGTCCTTTCAGAGAAAATCACTTTCCTTTGAAAGTGCCTTAAACTACTTTCAAGCATTCACAAAAAACTCACATGCGTTTCTCTTAAAGAGAAGCAGTCTGTTCCAACACTTCAATTCACTGTGCGAAGTGAATGGAGTGTTGCTTCACTTTCTAAATGCTGTCCTTTCAGAGAAAATCACTTTCCTTTGAAAGTGCCTTAAGCAACTTGCAAGCATTCACAAGAAACTCACATGTGTTTCTCTGAAAGAGAAGCAGTCTGTTCAAACACTTCAATTCACTGTGCGAAGTGAATGGAGTGTTGCTTCACTTTCTAAATGCTGTCCTTTCAGAGAAAATCACTTTCCATTGAAAGTGCCTTAAGCTGCTAACAAGCATTCACCAGAAACTCACATGCGATTCTCTGAAAGAGAAGCAGTCTGTTCCAATACTTCCATTCAATCTGCGAAGTGAATGGAGTGTTGCTTCACTTTCTAATTGCTGTCCTTTCAGAGAAAATCACTTTCCTTTGAAAGTGCCTTAAGCTACTTACAAGCATTCAACAGAAACTCACATGCATTTCTCTGAAAGAGAAGCAGTCTGTTCCAACACTTCAATTCACTCTGCGAAGTGAATGGAGTGTTGCTTCACTTTCTAAATGCTATCCTTTCAGAGAAAATCGCTTTCCTTTGAAAGTGCCTTAAGCTACTTACAAGCATTCACCAGAAACTCACAGGCGTTTCTCTGAAAGAGAAGCAGTCTGTTCCAACACTTCAATTCACTGTGCGAAGTGAATGTAGTGTTGCTTCACTTTCTAAATGCTGTCCTTTCAGAGAAAATCACTTTCCTTTGAAAGTGCCTTAAGCTACTTGCAAGCATTAGGAAGAAACTCACATGCGTTTCTCTGAAAGAGAAACAGTCTGTACCAACACTTCAATTCACTGTGCGAAGTGAATGGAGTGTTGCTTCCCTTTCTAAATGCTGTCCTTTCAGAGAAAATCACTTTCCTTTGAAAGTGCCTTAAGCTACTTGCAAGCATTAGGAAGAAACTCACATGCGTTTCTCTGAAAGAGAAGCAGTCTGTTCCAACACTTTAATTCACTGTGTGAAGTGAATGGAGTGTTGCCTCACTATCTAAATGCTGTCCTTTCAGAGAAAATCACTTTCCTTTGAAAGTGCCTTAAGCTACTTACAAGCATTCAACAGAAACTCACATGGGTTTCTCTGAAAGAGAAGCAGTCTGTTCCAACACTTCAATTCACTGTGCGAAGTGAATGGAGTGTTGCTTCACTTTCTAAATGCTGTCCTTTCAGAGAAAATCACTTTCCTTTGAAAGTGCCTTAAGCTACTTACATGCATTCAACAGAAACTCACATGCATTTCTCTGAAAGAGAAGCAGTCTGTTCCAACACTTCAATTCTCTGTTCGAAGTGAATGGAGTGTTGCTTCACTTTCTGAATGCTGTCCTGTCAGAGAAAATCACTTTCCTTTGAAAGTGCCTTAAGCTACTTACAAGCTTTCACAAAAAACTCACATCCGTTTCTCTGAAAGAGAAGCAGTCTGTTCCAACACTTCAATTCACTGTGCGAAGTGAATGGAGTGTTGCTTCACTTTCTAAATGCTGTCCTTTCAGAGAAAATCACTTTCCTTTGAAAGTGCCTTAAGCTACTTGCAAGCATTAGGAAGAAACTCACATGCATTTCTCTGAAAGAGAAGCAGTCTGTTCCAACACTTCAATTCACTGTGTGAAGTGAATGGAGTGTTGCCTCACTTTTTATATGCTGTCCTTTTAGAGAAAATCACTTTCCTTTGAAAGTGCCTTAAGCTACTTACAAGCATTCAACAGAAACACACATGCGTTTCTCTGAAAGAGAAGCCGTCTGTTCCAACACTTCAATTCAATGTGCGAAGTGAATGGAGTGTTGCTTCACTTTCTAAATGCTGTCCTTTCAGAGAAAATTACTTTCCTTTGAAAGTGCCTTAAGCTACTTACAAGCATTCAACAGAAACTCACATGCATTTCTCTGAAAGAGAATCAGTCTGTTCCAACACTTCAATTCTCTGTGCGAAGTGAATGGAGTGTTGCTTCACTTTCTAAATGCTGTCCTTTCAGAGAAAATCACTTTCTTTGAAAGTGCCTTAAGCTACTTGCAAGCATTCACAAGAAACCCTAATGCGTTTCTATGACAGAGAAGCAGTCTGCTCCAACACTTCACTTCATTGCACGAAGGGAATGGAGTGTTGCTTTACTTTCTAAATGCTGTCCTTTCAGAGAAAATCACTTTCCTTTGAAAGAGCCTTGAGCTACTTAAAAGCATTCAACAGAAACTCACATGCATTTCTCTGAAAGAGAAGCAGTCTGTTCCAACACTTCAATTCACTGTGCGAAGTGAATGGAATGTTACTTCACTTTCTAAATGCTGTACTTTCAGAGAAAATCACTTTCCCTTGAAAGTGAATTAAGCTACTTTCAAGCATTCACAGGAAACACACATGCGTTTCTCTGAAATAGAAGCAGTCTGTTCCAACACTTCAATTCACTGTGCGAAGGGAATGGACTGTTGCTTTACTTTCTAAATGCTGTCCTTTCAGAGAAAATCACTTTCCTTTGAAAGAGCCTTAAGCTACTTACAAGCTTTCAACAGAAACTCACATGCATTTCTCTGAAAGAGAAGCCGTCTTTTCCAACACTTCAATTCACTGTACAAAGTGAATGGAGTGTTGCTTCACTTTCTAAATGCTGTCCTTTCAGAGAAAATCACTTTCCTTTGCAACTGCCTTAAGCAACTTGCAAGCATTCACAAGAAACACCAATGCGTTTCTATGAAAGAGAAGCACTCTGTTCCAACACTTCAATTCACTGCACGAAGGGAATGAAATGTTGCTTCACTTTCTAAATGCTGTCCTTTCAGAGAAAATCACTTTCCTTTGATAGTGCCTTAAGCTACTTGCAAGCATTAGGAAGAAACTCACATGCGTTTCTCTGAAAGAGAAGCAGTCTGCTCCAACACTTCAATTCACTGTGTGAAGTGAATAGAGTGTTGCCTCACTTTCCAAATGCTGTCCTTTCAGAGAAAATCACTTTCCTTTGAAAGTGCCTTAAGCTACTTACAAGCATTCACCAGAAACTCACATGCGTTTCTCTGAAAGAGAAGCAATCTGTTCCAACACTTCAATTCACTGTGCGAAGTGAATGGAGTGTTGCTTCACTTTCTAAATGCTGTCCTTTCAGAGAAAATCACTTTCCTTTGAAAGTGCCTTAAGCTACTTACAAGCATTCAACAGAAACTCACATGCATATCTCTGAAAGAGAAGCAGTCTGTTCCAACACTTCAATTCAATGTGCGAAGTGAAGGGAGTGTTGTTTCACTTTCTAAATGCTGTCCTTTCAGAGAAAATCACTTTCCTTTGAAAGTGCCTTAAGCTACTTGCAAGCATTCATCAGAAACACTAATGCGTTTATATGAAAGAGAAGCACTCTGTTCCAACAATTCAATTCACTGCACGAAGGGAATGGAGTGTTGCTTCACTTTCTAAATGCTGTCCTATCAGAGAAAATCACTTTCCTTTGAAAGTGCCTTAAGCTACTTACAAGCATTAGGAAGAAACTCACATGCGTTTCTCTGAAAGAGAAGCAGTCTGTTCCAACACTTCAATTCACTGTGCGAAGTGAATGGAGTGTTGCATCACTTTCTAAATTCTGTCCTTTCAGAGAAAATTACTTTCCTTTGAAAGTGCCTTAAACTACTTTCAAGCATTCACAAAAAACTCACATGCGTTTCTCTTAAAGAGAAGCAGTCTGTTCCAACACTTCAATTCACTGTGCGAAGTGAATGGAGTGTTGCTTCAGTTTCTAAATGCTGTCCTTTCAGAGAAAATCACTTTCCTTTGAAAGTGCCTTAAGCAACTTGCAAGAATTCACAAGAAACTCACATGCGTTTCTCTGAAAGAGAAGCAGTCTATTCCAACAATTCAATTCACTGTGTGAAGTGAATGGAGTGTTGCTTCACTTTCTAAATGCTGTCCTTTCAGAGAAAATCACTTTCCTTTGAAAGTGCCTTAAGCTACTTACAAGCATTTACTAGAAACTCACATGTGTTTCTCTGAAAGAGAAGCAGTCTGTTCCAATACTTCAATTCACTCTGCGAAGTGAATGGAGTGTTGCTTCACTTTCTAAATGCTGTCCTTTCAGAGAAAATCACTTTCCTTTGAAAGTGCCTTAAGCTACTTACAAGCATTCAACAGAAACTCACATGCATTTCTCTGAAAGAGAAGCAGTCTGTTCCAACACTTCAATTCACTTTGCGAAGTGAATGGAGTGTTGCTTCACTTTATAAATGCTGTCCTTTCAGAGAAAATCACTTTCCTTTGAAAGTGCCTTAAGCTACTTACAAGCATTCACCAGAAACTCACATGCGTTTCTCTGAAAGAGAAGCAGTCTGTTCCAACACTTCAATTCACTGTGCGAAGTGAATGGAGTGTTGCTTCACTTTCTAAATGCTGTCCTTTCAGAGAAAATCACTTTCCTTTGAAAGTGCCTTAAGCTACTTGCAAGCATTAGGAAGAAACTCACATGCGTTTCTCTGAAAGAGAAGCAGACTGTTCCAACACTTCAATTCACTGTGCGATATGAACGGAGTGTTGCTTCACTTTCTAAATGCTGTCCTTTCAGAGAAAATCACTTTCCTTTGATAGTGCGTTAAGCTACTTGCACGCATTAGGAAGAAACTCACATGCGTTTCTCTGAAAGAGAAGCAGTCTGTTCCAACACTTCAATTCACTGTGTGAAGTGAATCGAGTGTTGCCTCACTTTCCTAATGCTGTCCTTTCAGAGAAAATCACTTTCCTTTGAAAGTGCCTTAAGCTACTTACAAGCATTCACCAGAAACTCACATGCGTTTCTCTGAAAGAGAAGCAATCTGTTCCAACACTTCAATTCACTGTGCGAAGTGAATGGAGTGTTGCTTCACTTTCTAAATGCTGTCCTTTCAGAGAAAATCACTTTCCTTTGAAAGTGCGTTAAGCTACTTGCAAGCATTAGGAAGAAACTCACATGCGTTTCTCTGAAAGAGAAGCAGACTGTTCCAACACTTCAATTCACTGTGCGATGTGAATGGAGTGTTGCTTCACTTTCTAAATGCTGTCTTTTCAGAGAAAATCACTTTCCTTTGAAAGTGCCTTAAGCTACTTTCTAGCATTCACAGGAAACACACATGCGTTTCTCTGAAAGGGAAGCAGTCGGTTCCAACACTTCAATTCACTGTGCGAAGTGAATGGAGTGTTGCTTCACTTTCTAAATGCTGTCCTTTCAGAGAAAATCACTTTCCTTTGATAGTGCCTTAAGCTACTTGCAAGCATTAGGAAGAAACTCACATGCGTTTCTCTGAAAGAGAAGCAGTCTGTTCCAACACTTCAATTCACTGTGTGAAGTGAATAGAGTGTTGCCTCACTTTCCAAATGCTGTCCTTTCAGAGAAAATCACTTTCCTTTGAAAGTGCCTTAAGCTACTTACAAGCATTCACCAGAAACTCACATGCGTTTCTCTGAAAGAGAAGCAATCTGTTCCAACACTTCAATTCACTGTGCGAAGTGAATGGAGTGTTGCTTCACTTTCTAAATGCTGTCCTTTCAGAGAAAATCACTTTACTTTGAAAGTGCCTTAAACTACTTTCAAGCATTCACAAAAAACTCACATGCGTTTCTCTTAAAGAGAAGCAGTCTGTTCCAACACTTCAATTCACTGTGCGAAGTGAATGGAGTGTTGCTTCAGTTTCTAAATTCTGTCCTTTCAGAGAAAATCACTTTCCTTTGATAGTGCCTTAAGCTACTTGCAAGCATTAGGAAGAAACTCACATGCGTTTCTCTGAAAGAGAAGCAGTCTGTTCCAACACTTCAATTCACTGTGTGAAGTGAATGGAGTGTTGCTTCACTTTCTAAATGCTGTCCTTTCAGAGAAAATCACTTTCCTTTGAAAGTGCCTTAAGCTTCTTACAAGCATTCACCAGAAACTCACATGTGTTTCTCTGAAAGAGAAGCAGTCTTTTCCAATACTTCAATTCACTCTGCAAAGTGAATGGAGTGTTGCTTCACTTTCTAAATGCTGTCCTTTCAGAGAAAATCACTTTCCTTTGAAAGTGCCTTAAGCTACTTACAAGCATTCAACAGAAACTCACATGCATTTCTCTGAAAGAGAAGCAGTCTGTTCCAACAATTCAATTCACTTTGAGAAGTGAATGGAGTGTTGCTTCACTTTCTAAATGCTGTCCTTTCAGAGAAAATCACTTTCCTTTGAAAGTGCCTTAAGCTACTTACAAGCATTCACCAGAAACTCACATGCGTTTCTCTGAAATAGAAACCTTCTCTTCCAACACTTCAATTCAGTGTGCGAAGTGAATGGAGTGTTGCTTCACTTTCTAAATGCTGTCCTTTCAGAGAAAATCACTTTCCTTTGAAAGTGCCTTAAGCTACTTACAAGCATTCACGAGAAACTCACATGCGTTTCTCTGAAAGAGAAGCAGTCTGTTCCAACACTTCAATTCACTGTGCGAAGTGAATGGAGTGTTGCTTCACTTTCTAAATGCTGTCCTTTCAGAGAAAATCACTTTCCTTTGAAAGTGCGTTAAGCTACTTGCAAGCATTAGGAAGAAACTCACATGCGTTTCTCTGAAAGAGAAGCAGACTGTTCCAACACTTCAATTCACTGTGCGATGTGAATGGAGTGTTGCTTCACTTTCTAAATGCTGTCCTTTCAGAGAAAATCACTTTCCTTTGAAAGTGCGTTAAGCTACTTGCAAGCATTAGGAAGAAACTCACATGCGTTTCTCTGAAAGAGAAGCAGACTGTTCCAACACTTCAATTCACTGTGTGATGTGAACGGAGTGTTGCTTCACTTTCTAAATGCTGTCCTTTCAGAGAAAATCACTTTCCTTTGATAGTGCGTTAAGCTACTTGCAAGCATTAGGAAGAAACTCACATGCGTTTCTCTGAAAGAGAAGCAGTCTGTTCCAACACTTCAATTCACTGTGTGAAGTGAATAGAGTGTTGCCTCACTTTCCAAATGCTGTCCTTTCAGAGAAAATCACTTTCCTTTGAAAGTGCCTTAAGCTACTTACAAGCATTCACCAGAAACTCACATGCGTTTCTCTGAAAGAGAAGCAATCTGTTCCAACGCTTCAATTCACTGTGCGAAGTGAATGGAGTGTTGCTTCACTTTCTAAATGCTGTCCTTTCAGAGAAAATCACTTTCCTTTGAAAGTGCCTTAAACTACTTTCAAGCATTCACAAAAAACTCACATGCGTTTCTCTGAAAGAGAAGCAATCTGTTCCAACACTTCAATTCACTGTGCGAAGTGAATGGAGTGTTGCTTCAGTTTCTAAATGCTGTCCTTTCAGAGAAAATCACTTTCCTTTGTAAGTGCCTTAAGAAACTTGCAAGCATTCACAAGAAACTCACATGCGTTTCTCTGAAAGAGAAGCAGTCTGTTCCAACACTTCAATTCACTGTGCGAAGTGAATGGAGTGTTGTTTCACTTTCTAAATGCTGTCCTTTCAGAGAAAATCACTTTCCTTTGAAAGTGCCTTAAGCTACTTACAAGCATTCACCAGAAACTCACATGCGTTTCTCTGAAAGAGAAGCAGTCTGTTCCAATACTTCAATTCACTGTGCGAAGTGAATGGAGTGTTGCTTCAGTTTCTAAATGCTGTCCTTTCAGAGAAAATCACTTTCCTTTGAAAGTGCCTTAAGCTACTTACAAGCATTCACCAGAAACTCACATGCGTTTCTCTGAAAGAGAAGCAGTCTGTTCCAACACTTCAATTCACTGTGCGAAGTGAATGGAGTGTTGCTTCACTTTCTAAATGCTGTCCTTTCAGAGAAAATCACTTTCCTTTGATAGTGCCTTAAGCTACTTGCAAGCATTAGGAAGAAACTCACATGCGTTTCTCTGAAAGAGAAGGAGTCTGTTCCAACACTTCAATTCACTGTGTGAAGTGAATAGAGTGTTGCCTCACTTTCTAAATGCTGTCCTTTCAGAGAAAATCACTTTCCTTTGAAAGTGCCTTAAGCTACTTACAAGCATTTTACAGAAACTCACGTGAGTTTCTCTGAAAGAGAAGCAGTCTGTTCCAACACTTCAATTCACTGTGCGAAGTGAATGGAGTGTTGCTTCACTTTCTAAATGCTGTTCTTTCAGAGAAAATCACTTTCTTTTGAAAGTGCCTTAAGCTACTTGCAAGCATTAGGAAGAAACTCACATGCGTTTCTCTGAAAGAGAAGCAGTCCGTTCCAACACTTCAATTCACTGTGCGAAGTGAATGGAGTGTTGCTTCACTTTCTAAATGCTGTTCTTTCAGAGAAAATCACTTTCTTTTGAAAGTGCCTTAAGCTACTTGTAAACATTAGGAAGAAACTCACATGCGTTTCTCTGAAAGAGAAGCAGTCTGTTCCAACACTTCAATTCACTGTGCGAAGTGAATGGAGTGTTGCTTCACTTTCTAAATGCTGTCCTTTCAGAGAAAATCACTTTCCTTTGAAAGTGCCTTAAGCTACTTACAAGCATTCACCAGAAACTCACATGCGTTTCTCTGAAAGAGAAGCAGTCTGTTCCAACACTTCAATTCACTGTGCGAAGTGAATGGAATGTTACCTCACTTTCTAAATGCTGTTCTTTCAGAGAAAATCACTTTCCTTTGAAAGTGCGTTAAGCTACTTGCAAGCATTAGGAAGAAACTCACATGCGTTTCTCTGAAAGAGAAGCAGAATGTTCCAACACTTCAATTCACTGTGCGATGTGAATGGAGTGTTGCTTCACTTTCTAAATGCTGTCCTTTCAGAGAAAATCACTTTCCTTTGAAAGTGCCTTAAGCTACTTTCTAGCATTCACAGGAAACACACATGCGTTTCTCTGAAAGAGAAGCAGTCGGTTCCAACACTTCAATTCACTGTGCGAAGTGAATGGAGTGTTGCTTCACTTTCTAAATGCTGTCCTTTCAGAGAAAATCACTTTCCTGTGATAGTGCCTTAAGCTACTTGCAAGCATTAGGAAGAAACTCAC
The DNA here is from genome assembly GCF_982192425.1 of Myodes glareolus. Classification (NCBI taxonomy): domain Eukaryota; kingdom Metazoa; phylum Chordata; class Mammalia; order Rodentia; family Cricetidae; genus Myodes; species Myodes glareolus. Next base: position 700,608 of record NW_028263231.1, read on the forward strand.
ATGCGTTTCTCTGAAAGAGAAGCAGTCTGTTCCAACACTTCAATTCACTGTGTGAAGTGAATAGAGTGTTGCCTCACTTTCCAAATGCTGTCCTTTCAGAGAAAATCACTTTCCTTTGATAGTGCCTTAAGCTACTTACAAGCATTCACCAGAAACTCACATGCGTTTCTCTGAAAGAGAAGCAATCTGTTCCAACACTTCAATTCACTGTGCGAAGTGAATGGAGTGTTGCTTCACTTTCTAAATGCTGTCCTTTCAGAGAAAATCACGTTCCTTTTAAAGTGCCTTAAGCTACTTACAAGCATTCAACAGAAACTCACATGCATATCTCTGAAAGAGAAGCAGTCGGTTCCAACACTTCAATTCACTGTGCGAAGTGAATGGAGTGTTGTTTCACTTTCTAAATGCTGTCCTTTCAGAGAAAATCACTTTCCTTTGAAAGTGCCTTAAGCTACTTGCAAGCATTCATCAGAAACACTAATGCGTTTATATGAAAGATAAGCACTCTGTTCCAACACTTCAATTCACTGCACGAAGGGAATGGAGTGTTGCTTCACTTCCTAAATGCTGTCCTTTCAGAGAAAATCACTTTCCTTTGAAAGTGCGTTAAGCTACTTTCTAGCATTCACAGGAAACACACATGCGTTTCTCTGAAAGAGAAGCAGTCGGTTCCAACACTTCAATTCACTGTGCGAAGTGAATGGAGTGTTGCTTCACTTTCTAAATGCTGTCCTTTCAGAGAAAATCACTTTCCTTTGATAGTGCCTTAAGCTACTTGCAAGCATTAGGAAGAAACTCACATGCGTTTCTCTGAAAGAGAAGCAGTCAGTTCCAACACTTCAATTCACTGTGTGAAGTGAATAGAGTGTTGCCTCACTTTCCAAATGCTGTCCTTTCAGAGAAAATCACTTTCCTTTGAAAGTGCCTTAAGCTACTTACAAGCATTTTACAGAAACTCACGTGCGTTTCTCTGAAAGAGAAGCAGTCTGTTCCAACACTTCAATTCACTGTGCAAAGTGAATGGAGTGTTGCTTCACTTCCTAAATGCTGTTCTTTCAGAGAAAATCACTTTCTTTTGAAAGTGCCTTAAGCTACTTGCAAGCATTAGGAAGAAACTCACATGCGTTTCTCTGAAAGAGAAGCAGTCCGTTCCCACACTTCAATTCACTGTGCGAAGTGAATGGAGTGTTGCTTCACTTTCTAAAAGCTGTCCTTTCAGAGAAAATCACTTTCCTTTGAAAGTGCCTTAAGCTACTTTCTGGCATTCACAGGAAACACACATGCGTTTCTCTGAAAGAGAAGCACTCTGTTCCAACACTTCAATTCACTGTGTGAAGTGAATGGAGTGTTGCCTAACTTTCTAAATGCTGTCCTTTCAGAGAAAATCACTTTCCTTTGAAAGTGCCTTAAGCTACTTACAAGCATTCACCAGAAACTCACATGCGTTTCTCTGAAAGAGAAGCAGTCTGTTCCAACCCTTCAATTCAATGTGCGAAGTAAATGGAGTGTTGCTTCACTTTCTAAATGCTGTCCTTTCAGAGAAAATCACTTTCCTTTGAAAGTGCCTTAAGCTACTTACAAGCATTCAACAGAAACTCACATGCATTTCTCTGAAAGAGAAGCAGTCTGTTCCAACACTTCAATTCACTGTGCGAAGTGAATGGAGTGTTGCTTCACTTTCTAAATGCTGTCCTTTCAGAGAAAATCACTTTCCTTTGAAAGTGCGTTAAGCTACTTGCAAGCATTAGGAAGAAACTCACATGCGTTTCTCTGAAAGAGAAGCAGACTGTTCCAACACTTCAATTCACTGTGCGATGTGAATGGAGTGTTGCTTCACTTTCTAAATGCTGTCCTTTCAGAGAAAATCACTTTCCTTTGAAAGTGCCTTAAGCTACTTTCTAGCATTCACAGGAAACACACATGCGTTTCTCTGAAAGAGAAGCAGTCGGTTCCAACACTTCAATTCACTGTGCGAAGTGAATGGAGTGTTGCTTCACTTTCTAAATGCTGTCCTTTCAGAGAAAATCACTTTCCTTTGATAGTGCCTTAAGCTACTTGCAAGCATTAGGAAGAAACTCACATGCGTTTCACTGAAAGAGAAGCAGTCTGTTCCAACACTTCAATTCACTGTGTGAAGTGAATAGAGTGTTGCCTCACTTTCCAAATGCTGTCCTTTCAGAGAAAATCACTTTCCTTTGAAAGTGCCTTAAGCTACTTACAAGCATTCACCAGAAACTCACATGCGTTTCTCTGAAAGAGAAGCAATCTGTTCCAACACTTCAATTCACTGTGCGAAGTGAATGGAGTGTTGCTTCACTTTCTAAATGCTGTCCTTTCAGAGAAAATCACTTTCCTTTGAAAGTGCCTTAAACTACTTTCAAGCATTCACAAAAAACTCACATGCGTTTCTCGTAAAGAGAAGCAGTCTGTTCCAACACTTCAATTCACTGTGCGAAGTGAATGGAGTGTTGCTTCACTTTCTAAATGCTGTCCTTTCAGAGAAAATCACTTTCCTTTGAAAGTGCCTTAAGCAACTTGCAAGCATTCACAAGAAACACTAATGCGTTTCTATGAAAGAGAAGCACTCTGTTCCAACACTTCAATTCACTGCACGAAGGGAATGGAGTGTTCCTTCACTTTCTAAATGCTGTCCTTTCAGAGAAAATCACTTTCCTTTGAAAGTGCCTTAAGCTACATACAAGCATTCACCAGAAACTCACATGCGTTTCTCTGAAAGAGAAGCAGTCTATTCCAACAATTCAATTCACTGTGCGAAGTGAATGGAGTGTTGCTTCACTTTCTAAATGCTGTCCTTTCAGAGAAAATCACTTTCCTTTGAAAGTGCCTTAAGCAACTTGCAAGAATTCACAAGAAACTCACATGCGTTTCTCTGAAAGAGAAGCAGTTTGTTCCAACACTTCAATTCACTGTGTGAAGTGAATGGAGTGTTGCTTCACTTTCTAAATGCTGTCCTTTCAGAGAAAATCACTTTCCTTTGAATGTGCCTTAAGCTACTTACAAGCATTGACCAGAAACTCACATGCGTTTCTCTGAAAGAGAAGCAGTCTGTTCCAATTCTTCAATTCACTCTGCGAAGTGAATGGAGTGTTGCTTCACTTTCTAAATGCTGTCCTTTCAGAGAAAATCACTTTCCTTTGAAAGTGCCTTAAGCTACTTACAAGCATTCAACAGAAACTCACATGCATTTCTCTGAAAGAGAAGCAGTCTGTTCCAACACTTCAATTCACTGTGCGAAGTGAATGGAGTGTTGCTTCACTTTCTAAATGCTGTCCTTTCAGAGAAAATCACTTTCCTTTGAAAGTGCCTTAAGCTACTTACAAGCATTCACCAGAAACTCACATGCGTTTCTCTGAAAGAGAAGCAGTCTGTTCCAACACTTCAATTCACTGTGCGAAGTGAATGGAGTGTTGCTTCACTTTCTAAATGCTGTCCTTTCAGAGAAAATCACTTTCCTTTGAAAGTGCCTTAAGCTTCTTGCAAGCATTAGGAAGAAACTCACATGCGTTTCTCTGAAAGAGAAGCAGACTGTTCCAACACTTCAATTCACTGTGCGAAGTGAATGGAGTGTTGCTTCACTTTCTAAATGCTGTCCTTTCAGAGAAAATCACTTTCCTTTGAAAGTGCCTTAAGCTACTTGCAAGCATTAGGAAGAAACTCTCATGCGTTTCTCTGAAAGAGAAGCAGTCTGTTCCAACACTTCAATTCACTGTGTGAAGTGAATAGAGTGTTGCCTCACTTTCTAAATGCTGTCCTTTCAGAGAAAATCACTTTCCTTTGAAAGTGCCTTAAGCTCCTTGCAAGCATTCACCAGAAACTCATATGCGTTTCTCTGAAAGAGAAGCAGTCTGTTCCAACACTTCAATTCAATGTGCGAAGTGAATGGAGTGTTGCTTCACTTTCTAAATGCTGTCCTTTCAGAGAAAATCACTTTCCTTTGAAAGTGCCTTAAGCTACTAACAAGCATTCAACAGAAACTCACATGCATTTCTCTGAAAGAGAAGCAGTCTGTTCCAACACTTCAATTCACTGCACGAAGGGAATGGAGTGTTGCTTCACTTTCTAAATTCTGTCCTTTCAGAGAAAATCACTTTCCTTTGAAAGTGCCTTAAGCAACTTGCAAGCATTCACAAGAAACACTAATGCGTTTCTCTGAAAGAGAAGCACTCTGTTCCAACACTTCAATTCACTGCACGAAGGGAAGGGAGTGTTGCTTCACTTTCTAAATGCTGTCCTTTCAGAGAAAATCACTTTCCTTTGAAAGTGCCTTAAGCTACTTACAAGCATTCAACAGAAACTCACATGCATTTCTCTGAAAGAGAAGCAGTCTGTTCCAACACTTCAATTCACTGTGCGAAGTGAATGGAGTGTTGCTTCACTTTCTAAATGCTGTCCTTTCAGAGAAAATCACTTTCCTTTGAAAGTGCCTTAAGCTACTTACAAGCATTCACCAGAAACTCACATGCGTTTCTCTGAAAGAGAAGCAGTCTGTTCCAACACTTCAATTCACTGTGCGAAGTGAATGGAGTGTTGCTTCACTTTCTAAATGCTGTCCTTTCAGAGAAAATCACTTTCCTTTGAAAGTGCCTTAAGCTTCTTGCAAGCATTAGGAAGAAACTCACATGCGTTTCTCTGAAAGAGAAGCAGACTGTTCCAACACTTCAATTCACTGTGCGAAGTGAATGGAGTGTTGCTTCACTTTCTAAATGCTGTCCTTTCAGAGAAAATCACTTTCCTTTGAAAGTGCCTTAAGCTACTTGCAAGCATTAGGAAGAAACTCTCATGCGTTTCTCTGAAAGAGAAGCAGTCTGTTCCAACACTTCAATTCACTGTGTGAAGTGAATAGAGTGTTGCCTCACTTTCTAAATGCTGTCCTTTCAGAGAAAATCACTTTCCTTTGAAAGTGCCTTAAGCTCCTTGCAAGCATTCACCAGAAACTCATATGCGTTTCTCTGAAAGAGAAGCAGTCTGTTCCAACACTTCAATTCAATGTGCGAAGTGAATGGAGTGTTGCTTCACTTTCTAAATGCTGTCCTTTCAGAGAAAATCACTTTCCTTTGAAAGTGCCTTAAGCTACTAACAAGCATTCAACAGAAACTCACATGCATTTCTCTGAAAGAGAAGCAGTCTGTTCCAACACTTCAATTCACTGCACGAAGGGAATGGAGTGTTGCTTCACTTTCTAAATTCTGTCCTTTCAGAGAAAATCACTTTCCTTTGAAAGTGCCTTAAGCAACTTGCAAGCATTCACAAGAAACACTAATGCGTTTCTCTGAAAGAGAAGCACTCTGTTCCAACACTTCAATTCACTGCACGAAGGGAAGGGAGTGTTGCTTCACTTTCTAAATGCTGTCCTTTCAGAGAAAATCACTTTCCTTTGAAAGTGCCTTAAGCTACTTACAAGCATTCACCAGAAACTCACATGCGTTTCTCTGAAAGAGAAGCAGTCGGTTCCAACACTTCAATTCACTGTGCGAAGTGAATGGAGTGTTGCTTCACTTTCTAAATGCTGTCCTTTCAGAGAAAATCACTTTCCTTTGAAAGTGCCTTAAGCTACTTGTAAGCATTAGGAAGAAACTCACATGCGTTTCTCTGAAAGAGAAGCAGTCTGTTTCAACACTTCAATTCACTGTGCGAAGTGAATGGAGTGTTGCCTCACTTTCTAAATGCTGTCCTTTCAGAGAAAATCACTTTCCTTTGAAAGTGTCTTAAACTACTTTCAAGCATTCATAAAAAACTCACATGCATTTCTCTGAAAGAGAAGCAGTCTGTTCCAATACTTCAATTCACTGTGCGAAGTGAATGGAGTGTTGCTTCACTTTCTAAATGCTGTCCTTTCAGAGAAAATCACTTTCCTTTGATAGTGCCTTAAGCTACTTGCAAGCATTAGGAAGAAACTCACATGCGATTCTCTGAAAGAGAAGCAGTCTGTTCCAACACTTCAATTCACTGTGTGAAGTGAATAGAGTGTTGCCTTACTTTCTAAATGCTGTCCTTTCAGAGAAAATCACTTTCCTTTGAAAGTGCCTTAAGCTACTTGCAAGCATTAGGAAGAAACTCACATGCGTTTCTCTGAAAGAGAAGCAGTCTGTTTCAACACTTCAATTCACTGTGCGAAGTGAATGGAGTGTTGCCTCACTTTCTAAATGCTGTCCTTTCAGAGAAAATCACTTTCCTTTGAAAGTGTCTTAAACTACTTTCAAGCATTCATAAAAAACTCACATACATTTCTCTGAAAGAGAAGCAGTCTGTTCCAATACTTCAATTCACTGTGCGAAGTGAATGGAGTGTTGCTTCACTTTCTAAATGCTGTCCTTTCAGAGAAAATCACTTTCCTTTGATAGTGCCTTAAGCTACTTGCAAGCATTAGGAAGAAACTCACATGCGATTCTCTGAAAGAGAAGCAGTCTGTTCCAACACTTCAATTCACTGTGTGAAGTGAATAGAGTGTTGCCTCACTTTCTAAATGCTGTCCTTTCAGAGAAAATCACTTTCCTTTGAAAGTGCCTTAAGCTACTTGCAAGCATTAGGAAGAAACTCACATGCGTTTCTCTGAAAGAGAAGCAGTCTGTTCCAACACTTCAATTCACTGTGTGAAGTGAATGGAGTGTTGCCTCACTATCTAAATGCTGTCCTTTCAGAGAAAATCACTTTCCTTTGAAAGTGCATTAAGCTACTTACAAGCATTCAACAGAAACTCACATGCGTTTCTCTGAAAGAGAAGCAGTCTGTTCCAACACTTCAATTCACTGTGCGAAGTGAATGGAGTGTTGCTTCACTTTCTAAATGCTGTCCTTTCAGAGAAAATCACTTTCCTTTGAAAGTGCCTTAAGCTACTTACAAGCATTCAACAGAAACTCACATGCATTTCTCTGAAAGAGAAGCAGTCTGTTCCAACACTTCAATTCCCTGTGCGAAGTGAATGGAGTGTTGCTTCACTTTCTAAATGCTGTCCTTTCAGAGAAAATCACTTTCCTTTGAAAATGCCTTAAGCTACTTACAAGCATTCACCAGAAACTCACATGCGTTTCTCTGAAAGAGATGCAGTCTGTTCCAACACTTCAATTCACTGTGCGAAGTGAATGGAGTGTTGCTTCACTTTCTAAATGCTGTCCTTTCAGAGAAAATCACTTTCCATTGAAAGTGCCTTAAGCTACTTGCAAGCATTAGGAAGAAACTCACATGCGTTTCTCTGAAAGAGAAGCAGTCTGTTAAAACACTTCAATTCACTGTGCGAAGTGAATGGAGTGTTGCTTCACTTTCTAAATGCTGTCCTTTCAGAGAAAATCACTTTCCTTTGAAAGTGCCTTAAGCTACTTGCAAGCATTAGGAAGAAACTCACATGCGTTTCTCTGAAAGAGAAGCAGTCTGTTCCAACACTTCAATTTACTGTGTGAAGTGAATGGAGTGTTGCCTCATTTTTTAAATGCTGTCCTTTCAGAGAAAATCACTTTCCTTTGAAAGTGCCTTAAGCTACTTACAAGCATTCAACAGAAACTCACATGCGTTTCTCTGAAAGAGAAGCAGTCTGTTCCAACACTTCAATTCAATGTGCGAAGTGAATGGAGTGTTGCTTCACTTTCTAAATGCTGTCCTTTCAGAGAAAATTACTTTCCTTTGAAAGTGCCTTAAGCTACTTACAAGCATTCAACAGAAACTCACATGCATTTCTCTGAAAGAGAAGCAGTCTGTTCCAACACTTCAATTCTCTGTGCGAAGTTAATGGAGTGTTGCTTCACTTTCTAAATTATGTCCTTTCAGAGAAAATCACTTTCCTTTGAAAGTGCCTTAAGCAACTTGCAAGCATTCACAAGAAACACTAATGCGTTTATATGAAAGAGAAGCACTCTGTTCCTACACTTCAATTAACTGCACGAAGGGAATGGAGTGTTGCTTCACTTTCTAAATTCTGTCCTTTCAGAGAAAATCACTTTCCTTTGAAAGTGCCTTAAGCTACTTACAAGCATTCACCAGAAACTCACATGCGTTCCTCTGAAAGAGAAGCAGTCTGTTCCAACACTTCAATTCACTGTGCGAAGTGAATGGAGTGTTGCTTCACTTTCTAAATGCTGTCCTTTCAGAGAAAATCACTTTCCTTTGAAAGTGCCTTAAACTACTTTCAAGCATTCACAAAAAACTCACATGCGTTTCTCTTAAAGAGAAGCAGTCTGTTCCAACACTTCAATTCACTGTGCGAAGTGAATGGAGTGTTGCTTCACTTTCTAAATGCTGGCCTTTCAGAGAAAATCACTTTCCTTTGAAAGTGCCTTAAGCAACTTGCAAGCATTCACAAGAAACTCACATGTGTTTCTCTGAAAGAGAAGCAGTCTGTTCCAACACTTCAATTCACTGTGCGAAGTGAATGGAGTGTTGCTTCACTTTCTAAATGCTGTCCTTTCAGAGAAAATCACTTTCCTTTGATAGTGCCTTAAGCTACTTGCAAGCATTAGGAAGAAACTCACATGCGATTCTCTGAAAGAGAAGCAGTCTGTTCCAACACTTCAATTCACTGTGTGAAGTGAATAGAGTGTTGCCTTACTTTCTAAATGCTGTCCTTTCAGAGAAAATCACTTTCCTTTGAAAGTGCCTTAAGCTACTTGCAAGCATTAGGAAGAAACTCACATGCGTTTCTCTGAAAGAGAAGCAGTCTGTTTCAACACTTCAATTCACTGTGCGAAGTGAATGGAGTGTTGCCTCACTTTCTAAATGCTGTCCTTTCAGAGAAAATCACTTTCCTTTGAAAGTGTCTTAAACTACTTTCAAGCATTCATAAAAAACTCACATACATTTCTCTGAAAGAGAAGCAGTCTGTTCCAATACTTCAATTCACTGTGCGAAGTGAATGGAGTGTTGCTTCACTTTCTAAATGCTGTCCTTTCAGAGAAAATCACTTTCCTTTGATAGTGCCTTAAGCTACTTGCAAGCATTAGGAAGAAACTCACATGCGATTCTCTGAAAGAGAAGCAGTCTGTTCCAACACTTCAATTCACTGTGTGAAGTGAATAGAGTGTTGCCTTACTTTCTAAATGCTGTCCTTTCAGAGAAAATCACTTTCCTTTGAAAGTGCCTTAAGCTACTTGCAAGCATTAGGAAGAAACTCACATGCGTTTCTCTGAAAGAGAAGCAGTCTGTTCCAACACTTCAATTCACTGTGTGAAGTGAATGGAGTGTTGCCTCACTATCTAAATGCTGTCCTTTCAGAGAAAATCACTTTCCTTTGAAAGTGCCTTAAGCTACTTACAAGCATTCAACAGAAACTCACATGCGTTTCTCTGAAAGAGAAGCAGTCTGTTCCAACACTTCAATTCACTGTGCGAAGTGAATGGAGTGTTGCTTCACTTTCTAAATGCTGTTCTTTCAGAGAAAATCACTTTCCTTTGAAAGTGCCTTAAGCTACTTACAAGCATTCACCAGAAACTCACATGCGTTTCTCTGAAAGAGATGCAGTCTGTTCCAACACTTCAATTCACTGTGCGAAGTGAATGGAGTGTTGCTTCACTTTCTAAATGCTGTCCTTTCAGAGAAAATCACTTTCCATTGAAAGTGCCTTAAGCTACTTGCAAGCATTAGGAAGAAACTCACATGCGTTTCTCTGAAAGAGAAGCAGTCTGTTCCAACACTTCAATTCACTGTGCGAAGTGAATGGAGTGTTGCTTCACTTTCTAAATGCTGTCCTTTCAGAGAAAATCACTTTCCTTTGAAAGTGCCTTAAGCTACTTGCAAGCATTAGGAAGAAACTCACATGCGTTTCTCTGAAAGAGAAGCAGTCTGTTCCAACACTTCAATTTACTGTGTGAAGTGAATGGAGTGTTGCCTCACTTTTTAAATGCTGTCCTTTCAGAGAAAATCACTTTCCTTTGAAAGTGCCTTAAGCTACTTACAAGCATTCAACAGAAACTCACATGCGTTTCTCTGAAAGAGAAGCAGTCTGTTCCAACACTTCAATTCAATGTGCGAAGTGAATGGAGTGTTGCTTCACTTTCTAAATGCTGTCCTTTCAGAGAAAATTACTTTCCTTTGAAAGTGCCTTAAGCTACTTACAAGCATTCAACAGAAACTCACATGCATTTCTCTGAAAGAGAAGCAGTCTGTTCCAACACTTCAATTCTCTGTGCGAAGTTAATGGAGTGTTGCTTCACTTTCTAAATGCTGTCCTTTCAGAGAAAATCACTTTCCTTTGAAAGTGTCTTAAACTACTTTCAAGCATTCATAAAAAACTCACATGCATTTCTCTGAAAGAGAAGCAGTCTGTTCCAATACTTCAATTCACTGTGCGAAGTGAATGGAGTGTTGCTTCACTTTCTAAATGCTGTCCTTTCAGAGAAAATCACTTTCCTTTGATAGTGCCTTAAGCTACTTGCAAGCATTAGGAAGAAACTCACATGCGATTCTCTGAAAGAGAAGCAGTCTGTTCCAACACTTCAATTCACTGTGTGAAGTGAATAGAGTGTTGCCTTACTTTCTAAATGCTGTCCTTTCAGAGAAAATCACTTTCCTTTGAAAGTGCCTTAAGCTACTTGCAAGCATTAGGAAGAAACTCACATGCGTTTCTCTGAAAGAGAAGCAGTCTGTTTCAACACTTCAATTCACTGTGCGAAGTGAATGGAGTGTTGCCTCACTTTCTAAATGCTGTCCTTTCAGAGAAAATCACTTTCCTTTGAAAGTGTCTTAAACTACTTTCAAGCATTCATAAAAAACTCACATACATTTCTCTGAAAGAGAAGCAGTCTGTTCCAATACTTCAATTCACTGTGCGAAGTGAATGGAGTGTTGCTTCACTTTCTAAATGCTGTCCTTTCAGAGAAAATCACTTTCCTTTGATAGTGCCTTAAGCTACTTGCAAGCATTAGGAAGAAACTCACATGCGATTCTCTGAAAGAGAAGCAGTCTGTTCCAACACTTCAATTCACTGTGTGAAGTGAATAGAGTGTTGCCTCACTTTCTAAATGCTGTCCTTTCAGAGAAAATCACTTTCCTTTGAAAGTGCCTTAAGCTACTTGCAAGCATTAGGAAGAAACTCACATGCGTTTCTCTGAAAGAGAAGCAGTCTGTTCCAACACTTCAATTCACTGTGTGAAGTGAATGGAGTGTTGCCTCACTATCTAAATGCTGTCCTTTCAGAGAAAATCACTTTCCTTTGAAAGTGCCTTAAGCTACTTACAAGCATTCAACAGAAACTCACATGCGTTTCTCTGAAAGAGAAGCAGTCTGTTCCAACACTTCAATTCCCTGTGCGAAGTGAATGGAGTGTTGCTTCACTTTCTAAATGCTGTCCTTTCAGAGAAAATCACTTTCCTTTGAAAATGCCTTAAGCTACTTACAAGCATTCACCAGAAACTCACATGCGTTTCTCTGAAAGAGATGCAGTCTGTTCCAACACTTCAATTCACTGTGCGAAGTGAATGGAGTGTTGCTTCACTTTCTAAATGCTGTCCTTTCAGAGAAAATCACTTTCCATTGAAAGTGCCTTAAGCTACTTGCAAGCATTAGGAAGAAACTCACATGCGTTTCTCTGAAAGAGAAGCAGTCTGTTCCAACACTTCAATTTACTGTGTGAAGTGAATGGAGTGTTGCCTCATATTTTAAATGCTGTCCTTTCAGAGATAATCACTTTCCTTTGAAAGTGCCTTAAGCTACTTACAAGCATTCAACAGAAACTCACATGCGTTTCTCTGAAAGAGAAGCAGTCTGTTCCAACACTTCAATTCAATGTGCGAAGTGAATGGAGTGTTGCTTCACTTTCTAAATGCTGTCCTTTCAGAGAAAATTACTTTCCTTTGAAAGTGCCTTAAGCTACTTACAAGCATTCAACAGAAACTCACATGCATTTCTCTGAAAGAGAAGCAGTCTGTTCCAACACTTCAATTCTCTGTGCGAAGTTAATGGAGTGTTGCTTCACTTTCTAAATTATGTCCTTTCAGAGAAAATCACTTTTCTTTGAAAGTGCCTTAAGCAACTTGCAAGCATTCACAAGAAACACTAATGCGTTTATATGAAAGAGAAGCACTCTGTTCCTACACTTCAATTAACTGCACGAAGGGAATGGAGTGTTGCTTCACTTTCTAAATTCTGTCCTTTCAGAGAAAATCACTTTCCTTTGAAAGTGCCTTAAGCTACTTACAAGCATTCACCAGAAACTCACATGTGTTCCTCTGAAAGAGAAGCAGTCTGTTCCAACACTTCAATTCACTGTGCGAAGTGAATGGAGTGTTGCTTCACTTTCTAAATGCTGTCCTTTCAGAGAAAATCACTTTCCTTTGAAAGTGCCTTAAACTACTTTCAAGCATTCACAAAAAACTCACATGCGTTTCTCTTAAAGAGAAGCAGTCTGTTCCAACACTTCAATTCACTGTGCGAAGTGAATGGAGTGTTGCTTCACTTTCTAAATGCTGGCCTTTCAGAGAAAATCACTTTCCTTTGAAAGTGCCTTAAGCAACTTGCAAGCATTCACAAGAAACTCACATGTGTTTCTCTGAAAGAGAAGCAGTCTGTTCCAACACTTCAATTCACTGTGCGAAGTGAATGGAGTGTTGCTTCACTTTCTAAATGCTGTCCTTTCAGAGAAAATCACTTTCCTTTGAAAGTGCCTTAAGCTACTTGTAAGCATTAGGAAGAAACTCACATGCGTTTCTCTGAAAGAGAAGCAGGCTGTTTCAACACTTCAATTCACTGTGCGAAGTGAATGGAGTGTTGCCTCACTTTCTAAATGCTGTCCTTTCAGAGAAAATCACTTTCCTTTGAAAGTGTCTTAAACTACTTTCAAGCATTCATAAAAAACTCACATGCGTTTCTCTGAAAGAGAAGCAGTCTGTTCCAATACTTCAATTCACTGTGCGAAGTGATTGGAGTGTTGCTTCACTTTCTAAATGCTGTCCTTTCAGAGAAAATCACTTTCCTTTGATAGTGCCTTAAGCTACTTGCAAGCATTAGGAAGAAACTCACATGCGATTCTCTGAAAGAGAAGCAGTCTGTTCCAACACTTCAATTCACTGTGTGAAGTGAATAGAGTGTTGCCTTACTTTCTAAATGCTGTCCTTTCAGAGAAAATCACTTTCCTTTGAAAGTGCCTTAAGCTACTTGCAAGCATTAGGAAGAAACTCACATGCGTTTCTCTGAAAGAGAAGCAGTCTGTTTCAACACTTCAATTCACTGTGCGAAGTGAATGGAGTGTTGCCTCACTTTCTAAATGCTGTCCTTTCAGAGAAAATCACTTTCCTTTGAAAGTGTCTTAAACTACGTTCAAGCATTCATAAAAAACTCACATACATTTCTCTGAAAGAGAAGCAGTCTGTTCCAACACTTCAATTCACTGTGCGAAGTGAATGGAGTGTTGCTTCACTTTCTAAATGCTGTCCTTTCAGAGAAAATCACTTTCCTTTGAAAGTGCCTTAAGCAACTTGCAAGCATTCACAAGAAACACTAATGCGTTTCTATGAAAGAGAAGCACTCTGTTCCAACACTTCAATTCACTGCACGAAGGGAATGGAGTGTTGCTTCACTTTCTAAATGCTGTCCTTTCAGAGAAAATCACTTTCCTTTGAAAGTGCCTTAAGCTACATACAAGCATTCACCAGAAACTCACATGCGTTTCTCTGAAAGAGAAGCAGTCGGTTCCAACACTTCAATTCACTGTGCGAAGTGAATGGAGTGTTGCTTCACTTTCTAAATGCTGTCCTTTCAGAGAAAATCACTTTCCTTTGAAAGTGCCTTAAGCAACTTGCAAGAATTCACAAGAAACTCACATGCGTTTCTCTGAAAGAGAAGCAGTTTGTTCCAACACTTCAATTCACTGTGTGAAGTGAATGGAGTGTTGCTTCACTTTCTAAATGCTGTCCTTTCAGAGAAAATCACTTTCCTTTGAATGTGCCTTAAGCTACTTACAAGCATTGACCAGAAACTCACATGCGTTTCTCTGAAAGAGAAGCAGTCTGTTCCAATTCTTCAATTCACTCTGCGAAGTGAATGGAGTGTTGCTTCACTTTCTAAATGCTGTCCTTTCAGAGAAAATCACTTTCCTTTGAAAGTGCCTTAAGCTACTTACAAGCATTCAACAGAAACTCACATGCATTTCTCTGAAAGAGAAGCAGTCTGTTCCAACACTTCAATTCACTGTGCGAAGTGAATGGAGTGTTGCTTCACTTTCTAAATGCTGTCCTTTCAGAGAAAATCACTTTCCTTTGAAAGTGCCTTAAGCTACTTACAAGCATTCACCAGAAACTCACATGCGTTTCTCTGAAAGAGAAGCAGTCTGTTCCAACACTTCAATTCACTGTGCGAAGTGAATGGAGTGTTGCTTCACTTTCTAAATGCTGTCCTTTCAGAGAAAATCACTTTCCTTTGAAAGTGCCTTAAGCTTCTTGCAAGCATTAGGAAGAAACTCACATGCGTTTCTCTGAAAGAGAAGCAGACTGTTCCAACACTTCAATTCACTGTGCGAAGTGAATGGAGTGTTGCTTCACTTTCTAAATGCTGTCCTTTCAGAGAAAATCACTTTCCTTTGAAAGTGCCTTAAGCTACTTGCAAGCATTAGGAAGAAACTCTCATGCGTTTCTCTGAAAGAGAAGCAGTCTGTTCCAACACTTCAATTCACTGTGTGAAGTGAATAGAGTGTTGCCTCACTTTCTAAATGCTGTCCTTTCAGAGAAAATCACTTTCCTTTGAAAGTGCCTTAAGCTCCTTGCAAGCATTCACCAGAAACTCATATGCGTTTCTCTGAAAGAGAAGCAGTCTGTTCCAACACTTCAATTCAATGTGCGAAGTGAATGGAGTGTTGCTTCACTTTCTAAATGCTGTCCTTTCAGAGAAAATCACTTTCCTTTGAAAGTGCCTTAAGCTACTAACAAGCATTCAACAGAAACTCACATGCATTTCTCTGAAAGAGAAGCAGTCTGTTCCAACACTTCAATTCACCGTGCGAAGTGAATGGAGTGTTGCTTCACTTTCTAAATTCTGTTCTTTCAGAGAAAATCACTTTCCTTTGAAAGTGCCTTAAGCAACTTGCAAGCATTCACAAGAAACACTAATGCGTTTCTCTGAAAGAGAAGCACTCTGTTCCAACACTTCAATTCACTGCACGAAGGGAAGGGAGTGTTGCTTCACTTTCTAAATGCTGTCCTTTCAGAGAAAATCACTTTCCTTTGAAAGTGCCTTAAGCTACTTACAAGCATTCACCAGAAACTCACATGCGTTTCTCTGAAAGAGAAGCAGTCGGTTCCAACACTTCAATTCACTGTGCGAAGTGAATGGAGTGTTGCTTCACTTTCTAAATGCTGTCCTTTCAGAGAAAATCACTTTCCTTTGAAAGTGCCTTAAGCTACTTGTAAGCATTAGGAAGAAACTCACATGCGTTTCTCTGAAAGAGAAGCAGTCTGTTTCAACACTTCAATTCACTGTGCGAAGTGAATGGAGTGTTGCCTCACTTTCTAAATGCTGTCCTTTCAGAGAAAATCACTTTCCTTTGAAAGTGTCTTAAACTACTTTCAAGCATTCATAAAAAACTCACATGCATTTCTCTGAAAGAGAAGCAGTCTGTTCCAATACTTCAATTCACTGTGCGAAGTGAATGGAGTGTTGCTTCACTTTCTAAATGCTGTCCTTTCAGAGAAAATCACTTTCCTTTGATAGTGCCTTAAGCTACTTGCAAGCATTAGGAAGAAACTCACATGCGATTCTCTGAAAGAGAAGCAGTCTGTTCCAACACTTCAATTCACTGTGTGAAGTGAATAGAGTGTTGCCTTACTTTCTAAATGCTGTCCTTTCAGAGAAAATCACTTTCCTTTGAAAGTGCCTTAAGCTACTTGCAAGCATTAGGAAGAAACTCACATGCGTTTCTCTGAAAGAGAAGCAGTCTGTTTCAACACTTCAATTCACTGTGCGAAGTGAATGGAGTGTTGCCTCACTTTCTAAATGCTGTCCTTTCAGAGAAAATCACTTTCCTTTGAAAGTGTCTTAAACTACTTTCAAGCATTCATAAAAAACTCACATACATTTCTCTGAAAGAGAAGCAGTCTGTTCCAATACTTCAATTCACTGTGCGAAGTGAATGGAGTGTTGCTTCACTTTCTAAATGCTGTCCTTTCAGAGAAAATCACTTTCCTTTGATAGTGCCTTAAGCTACTTGCAAGCATTAGGAAGAAACTCACATGCGATTCTCTGAAAGAGAAGCAGTCTGTTCCAACACTTCAATTCACTGTGTGAAGTGAATAGAGTGTTGCCTCACTTTCTAAATGCTGTCCTTTCAGAGAAAATCACTTTCCTTTGAAAGTGCCTTAAGCTACTTGCAAGCATTAGGAAGAAACTCACATGCGTTTCTCTGAAAGAGAAGCAGTCTGTTCCAACACTTCAATTCACTGTGTGAAGTGAATGGAGTGTTGCCTCACTATCTAAATGCTGTCCTTTCAGAGAAAATCACTTTCCTTTGAAAGTGCCTTAAGCTACTTACAAGCATTCAACAGAAACTCACATGCGTTTCTCTGAAAGAGAAGCAGTCTGTTCCAACACTTCAATTCACTGTGCGAAGTGAATGGAGTGTTGCTTCACTTTCTAAATGCTGTCCTTTCAGAGAAAATCACTTTCCTTTGAAAGTGCCTTAAGCTACTTACAAGCATTCACCAGAAACTCACATGCGTTTCTCTGAAAGAGATGCAGTCTGTTCCAACACTTCAATTCACTGTGCGAAGTGAATGGAGTGTTGCTTCACTTTCTAAATGCTGTCCTTTCAGAGAAAATCACTTTCCATTGAAAGTGCCTTAAGCTACTTTCAAGCATTAGGAAGAAACTCACATGCGTTTCTCTGAAAGAGAAGCAGTCTGTTCCAACACTTCAATTTACTGTGTGAAGTGAATGGAGTGTTGCCTCACTTTTTAAATGCTGTCCTTTCAGAGAAAATCACTTTCCTTTGAAAGTGCCTTAAGCTACTTACAAGCATTCAACAGAAACTCACATGCGTTTCTCTGAAAGAGAAGCAGTCTGTTCCAACACTTCAATTCAATGTGCGAAGTGAATGGAGTGTTGCTTCACTTTCTAAATGCTGTCCTTTCAGAGAAAATTACTTTCCTTTGAAAGTGCCTTAAGCTACTTACAAGCATTCAACAGAAACTCACATGCATTTCTCTGAAAGAGAAGCAGTCTGTTCCAACACTTCAATTCTCTGTGCGAAGTTAATGGAGTGTTGCTTCACTTTCTAAATGCTGTCCTTTCAGAGAAAATCACTTTCCTTTGAAAGTGTCTTAAACTACTTTCAAGCATTCATAAAAAACTCACATGCATTTCTCTGAAAGAGAAGCAGTCTGTTCCAATACTTCAATTCACTGTGCGAAGTGAATGGAGTGTTGCTTCACTTTCTAAATGCTGTCCTTTCAGAGAAAATCACTTTCCTTTGATAGTGCCTTAAGCTACTTGCAAGCATTAGGAAGAAACTCACATGCGATTCTCTGAAAGAGAAGCAGTCTGTTCCAACACTTCAATTCACTGTGTGAAGTGAATAGAGTGTTGCCTTACTTTCTAAATGCTGTCCTTTCAGAGAAAATCACTTTCCTTTGAAAGTGCCTTAAGCTACTTGCAAGCATTAGGAAGAAACTCACATGCGTTTCTCTGAAAGAGAAGCAGTCTGTTTCAACACTTCAATTCACTGTGCGAAGTGAATGGAGTGTTGCCTCACTTTCTAAATGCTGTCCTTTCAGAGAAAATCACTTTCCTTTGAAAGTGTCTTAAACTACTTTCAAGCATTCATAAAAAACTCACATACATTTCTCTGAAAGAGAAGCAGTCTGTTCCAATACTTCAATTCACTGTGCGAAGTGAATGGAGTGTTGCTTCACTTTCTAAATGCTGTCCTTTCAGAGAAAATCACTTTCCTTTGATAGTGCCTTAAGCTACTTGCAAGCATTAGGAAGAAACTCACATGCGATTCTCTGAAAGAGAAGCAGTCTGTTCCAACACTTCAATTCACTGTGTGAAGTGAATAGAGTGTTGCCTCACTTTCTAAATGCTGTCCTTTCAGAGAAAATCACTTTCCTTTGAAAGTGCCTTAAGCTACTTGCAAGCATTAGGAAGAAACTCACATGCGTTTCTCTGAAAGAGAAGCAGTCTGTTCCAACACTTCAATTCACTGTGTGAAGTGAATGGAGTGTTGCCTCACTATCTAAATGCTGTCCTTTCAGAGAAAATCACTTTCCTTTGAAAGTGCCTTAAGCTACTTACAAGCATTCAACAGAAACTCACATGCGTTTCTCCGAAAGAGAAGCAGTCTGTTCCAACACTTCAATTCACTGTGCGAAGTGAATGGAGTGTTGCTTCACTTTCTAAATGCTGTCCTTTCAGAGAAAATCACTTTCCTTTGAAAGTGCCTTAAGCTACTTACAAGCATTCAACAGAAACTCACATGCATTTCTCTGAAAGAGAAGCAGTCTGTTCCAACACTTCAATTCCCTGTGCGAAGTGAATGGAGTGTTGCTTCACTTTCTAAATGCTGTCCTTTCAGAGAAAATCACTTTCCTTTGAAAATGCCTTAAGCTACTTACAAGCATTCACCAGAAACTCACATGCGTTTCTCTGAAAGAGATGCAGTCTGTTCCAACACTTCAATTCACTGTGCGAAGTGAATGGAGTGTTGCTTCACTTTCTAAATGCTGTCCTTTCAGAGAAAATCACTTTCCATTGAAAGTGCCTTAAGCTACTTGCAAGCATTAGGAAGAAACTCACATGCGTTTCTCTGAAAGAGAAGCAGTCTGTTCCAACACTTCAATTCACTGTGCGAAGTGAATGGAGTGTTGCTTCACTTTCTAAATGCTGTCCTTTCAGAGAAAATCACTTTCCTTTGAAAGTGCCTTAAGCTACTTGCAAGCATTAGGAAGAAACTCACATGCGTTTCTCTGAAAGAGAAGCAGTCTGTTCCAACACTTCAATTTACTGTGTGAAGTGAATGGAGTGTTGCCTCATTTTTTAAATGCTGTCCTTTCAGAGAAAATCACTTTCCTTTGAAAGTGCCTTAAGCTACTTACAAGCATTCAACAGAAACTCACATGCGTTTCTCTGAAAGAGAAGCAGTCTGTTCCAACACTTCAATTCAATGTGCGAAGTGAATGGAGTGTTGCTTCACTTTCTAAATGCTGTCCATTCAGAGAAAATTACTTTCCTTTGAAAGTGCCTTAAGCTACTTACAAGCATTCAACAGAAACTCACATGCATTTCTCTGAAAGAGAAGCAGTCTGTTCCAACACTTCAATTCTCTGTGCGAAGTTAATGGAGTGTTGCTTCACTTTCTAAATTATGTCCTTTCAGAGAAAATCACTTTCCTTTGAAAGTGCCTTAAGCAACTTGCAAGCATTCACAAGAAACACTAATGCGTTTATATGAAAGAGAAGCACTCTGTTCCTACACTTCAATTAACTGCACGAAGGGAATGGAGTGTTGCTTCACTGTCTAAATTCTGTCCTTTCAGAGAAAATCACTTTCCTTTGAAAGTGCCTTAAGCTACTTACAAGCATTCACCAGAAACTCACATGCGTTCCTCTGAAAGAGAAGCAGTCTGTTCCAACACTTCAATTCACTGTGCGAAGTGAATGGAGTGTTGCTTCACTTTCTAAATGCTGTCCTTTCAGAGAAAATCACTTTCCTTTGAAAGTGCCTTAAACTACTTTCAAGCATTCACAAAAAACTCACATGCGTTTCTCTTAAAGAGAAGCAGTCTGTTCCAACACTTCAATTCACTGTGCGAAGTGAATGGAGTGTTGCTTCACTTTCTAAATGCTGGCCTTTCAGAGAAAATCACTTTCCTTTGAAAGTGCCTTAAGCAACTTGCAAGCATTCACAAGAAACTCACATGTGTTTCTCTGAAAGAGAAGCAGTCTGTTCCAACACTTCAATTCACTGTGCGAAGTGAATGGAGTGTTGCTTCACTTTCTAAATGCTGTCCTTTCAGAGAAAATCACTTTCCTTTGAAAGTGCCTTAAGCTACTTGTAAGCATTAGGAAGAAACTCACATGCGTTTCTCTGAAAGAGAAGCAGTCTGTTTCAACACTTCAATTCACTGTGCGAAGTGAATGGAGTGTTGCCTCACTTTCTAAATGCTGTCCTTTCAGAGAAAATCACTTTCCTTTGAAAGTGTCTTAAACTACTTTCAAGCATTCATAAAAAACTCACATGCGTTTCTCTGAAAGAGAAGCAGTCTGTTCCAATACTTTAATTCACTGTGCGAAGTGAATGGAGTGTTGCTTCACTTTCTAAATGCTGTCCTTTCAGAGAAAATCACTTTCCTTTGATAGTGCCTTAAGCTACTTGCAAGCATTAGGAAGAAACTCACATGCGATTCTCTGAAAGAGAAGCAGTCTGTTCCAACACTTCAATTCACTGTGTGAAGTGAATAGAGTGTTGCCTTACTTTCTAAATGCTGTCCTTTCAGAGAAAATCACTTTCCTTTGAAAGTGCCTTAAGCTACTTGCAAGCATTAGGAAGAAACTCACATGCGTTTCTCTGAAAGAGAAGCAGTCTGTTTCAACACTTCAATTCACTGTGCGAAGTGAATGGAGTGTTGCCTCACTTTCTAAATGCTGTCCTTTCAGAGAAAATCACTTTCCTTTGAAAGTGTCTTAAACTACTTTCAAGCATTCATAAAAAACTCACATACATTTCTCTGAAAGAGAAGCAGTCTGTTCCAATACTTCAATTCACTGTGCGAAGTGAATGGAGTGTTGCTTCACTTTCTAAATGCTGTCCTTTCAGAGAAAATCACTTTCCTTTGATAGTGCCTTAAGCTACTTGCAAGCATTAGGAAGAAACTCACATGCGATTCTCTGAAAGAGAAGCAGTCTGTTCCAACACTTCAATTCACTGTGTGAAGTGAATAGAGTGTTGCCTCACTTTCTAAATGCTGTCCTTTCAGAGAAAATCACTTTCCTTTGAAAGTGCCTTAAGCTACTTACAAGCATTCAACAGAAACTCACATGCATTTCTCTGAAAGAGAAGCAGTCTGTTCCAACACTTCAATTCCCTGTGCGAAGTGAATGGAGTGTTGCTTCACTTTCTAAATGCTGTCCTTTCAGAGAAAATCACTTTCCTTTGAAAATGCCTTAAGCTACTTACAAGCATTCACCAGAAACTCACATGCGTTTCTCTGAAAGAGATGCAGTCTGTTCCAACACTTCAATTCACTGTGCGAAGTGAATGGAGTGTTGCTTCACTTTCTAAATGTTGTCCTTTCAGAGAAAATCACTTTCCATTGAAAGTGCCTTAAGCTACTTGCAAGCATTAGGAAGAAACTCACATGCGTTTCTCTGAAAGAGAAGCAGTCTGTTCCAACACTTCAATTCACTGTGCGAAGTGAATGGAGTGTTGCTTCACTTTCTAAATGCTGTCCTTTCAGAGAAAATCACTTTCCTTTGAAAGTGCCTTAAGCTACTTGCAAGCATTAGGAAGAAACTCACATGCGTTTCTCTGAAAGAGAAGCAGTCTGTTCCAACACTTCAATTTACTGTGTGAAGTGAATGGAGTGTTGCCTCATTTTTTAAATGCTGTCCTTTCAGAGAAAATCACTTTCCTTTGAAAGTGCCTTAAGCTACTTACAAGCATTCAACAGAAACTCACATGCGTTTCTCTGAAAGAGAAGCAGTCTGTTCCAACACTTCAATTCAATGTGCGAAGTGAATGGAGTGTTGCTTCACTTTCTAAATGCTGTCCTTTCAGAGAAAATTACTTTCCTTTGAAAGTGCCTTAAGCTACTTACAAGCATTCAACAGAAACTCACATGCATTTCTCTGAAAGAGAAGCAGTCTGTTCCAACACTTCAATTCTCTGTGCGAAGTTAATGGAGTGTTGCTTCACTTTCTAAATTATGTCCTTTCAGAGAAAATCACTTTCCTTTGAAAGTGCCTTAAGCAACTTGCAAGCATTCACAAGAAACACTAATGCGTTTATATGAAAGAGAAGCACTCTGTTCCTACACTTCAATTAACTGCACGAAGGGAATGGAGTGTTGCTTCACTGTCTAAATTCTGTCCTTTCAGAGAAAATCACTTTCCTTTGAAAGTGCCTTAAGCTACTTACAAGCATTCACCAGAAACTCACATGCGTTCCTCTGAAAGAGAAGCAGTCTGTTCCAACACTTCAATTCACTGTGCGAAGTGAATGGAGTGTTGCTTCACTTTCTAAATGCTGTCCTTTCAGAGAAAATCACTTTCCTTTGAAAGTGCCTTAAACTACTTTCAAGCATTCACAAAAAACTCACATGCGTTTCTCTTAAAGAGAAGCAGTCTGTTCCAACACTTCAATTCACTGTGCGAAGTGAATGGAGTGTTGCTTCACTTTCTAAATGCTGGCCTTTCAGAGAAAATCACTTTCCTTTGAAAGTGCCTTAAGCAACTTGCAAGCATTCACAAGAAACTCACATGTGTTTCTCTGAAAGAGAAGCAGTCTGTTCCAACACTTCAATTCACTGTGCGAAGTGAATGGAGTGTTGCTTCACTTTCTAAATGCTGTCCTTTCAGAGAAAATCACTTTCCTTTGAAAGTGCCTTAAGCTACTTGTAAGCATTAGGAAGAAACTCACATGCGTTTCTCTGAAAGAGAAGCAGTCTGTTTCAACACTTCAATTCACTGTGCGAAGTGAATGGAGTGTTGCCTCACTTTCTAAATGCTGTCCTTTCAGAGAAAATCACTTTCCTTTGAAAGTGTCTTAAACTACTTTCAAGCATTCATAAAAAACTCACATGCGTTTCTCTGAAAGAGAAGCAGTCTGTTCCAATACTTCAATTCACTGTGCGAAGTGAATGGAGTGTTGCTTCACTTTCTAAATGCTGTCCTTTCAGAGAAAATCACTTTCCTTTGATAGTGCCTTAAGCTACTTGCAAGCATTAGGAAGAAACTCACATGCGATTCTCTGAAAGAGAAGCAGTCTGTTCCAACACTTCAATTCACTGTGTGAAGTGAATAGAGTGTTGCCTTACTTTCTAAATGCTGTCCTTTCAGAGAAAATCACTTTCCTTTGAAAGTGCCTTAAGCTACTTGCAAGCATTAGGAAGAAACTCACATGCGTTTCTCTGAAAGAGAAGCAGTCTGTTTCAACACTTCAATTCACTGTGCGAAGTGAATGGAGTGTTGCCTCACTTTCTAAATGCTGTCCTTTCAGAGAAAATCACTTTCCTTTGAAAGTGTCTTAATCTACTTTCAAGCATTCATAAAAAACTCACATACATTTCTCTGAAAGAGAAGCAGTCTGTTCCAATACTTCAATTCACTGTGCGAAGTGAATGGAGTGTTGCTTCACTTTCTAAATGCTGTCCTTTCAGAGAAAATCACTTTCCTTTGATAGTGCCTTAAGCTACTTGCAAGCATTAGGAAGAAACTCACATGCGATTCTCTGAAAGAGAAGCAGTCTGTTCCAACACTTCAATTCACTGTGTGAAGTGAATAGAGTGTTGCCTCACTTTCTAAATGCTGTCCTTTCAGAGAAAATCACTTTCCTTTGAAAGTGCCTTAAGCTACTTGCAAGCATTAGGAAGAAACTCACATGCGTTTCTCTGAAAGAGAAGCAGTCTGTTCCAACACTTCAATTCACTGTGTGAAGTGAATGGAGTGTTGCCTCACTATCTAAATGCTGTCCTTTCAGAGAAAATCACTTTCCTTTGAAAGTGCCTTAAGCTACTTACAAGCATTCAACAGAAACTCACATGCGTTTCTCTGAAAGAGAAGCAGTCTGTTCCAACACTTCAATTCACTGTGCGAAGTGAATGGAGTGTTGCTTCACTTTCTAAATGCTGTCCTTTCAGAGAAAATCACTTTCCTTTGAAAGTGCCTTAAGCTACTTACAAGCATTCACCAGAAACTCACATGCGTTTCTCTGAAAGAGATGCAGTCTGTTCCAACACTTCAATTCACTGTGCGAAGTGAATGGAGTGTTGCTTCACTTTCTAAATGCTGTCCTTTCAGAGAAAATCACTTTCCATTGAAAGTGCCTTAAGCTACTTGCAAGCATTAGGAAGAAACTCACATGCGTTTCTCTGAAAGAGAAGCAGTCTGTTCCAACACTTCAATTCACTGTGCGAAGTGAATGGAGTGTTGCTTCACTTTCTAAATGCTGTCCTTTCAGAGAAAATCACTTTCCTTTGAAAGTGCCTTAAGCTACTTGCAAGCATTAGGAAGAAACTCACATGCGTTTCTCTGAAAGAGAAGCAGTCTGTTCCAACACTTCAATTTACTGTGTGAAGTGAATGGAGTGTTGCCTCACTTTTTAAATGCTGTCCTTTCAGAGAAAATCACTTTCCTTTGAAAGTGCCTTAAGCTACTTACAAGCATTCAACAGAAACTCACATGCGTTTCTCTGAAAGAGAAGCAGTCTGTTGCAACACTTCAATTCAATGTGCGAAGTGAATGGAGTGTTGCTTCACTTTCTAAATGCTGTCCTTTCAGAGAAAATTACTTTCCTTTGAAAGTGCCTTAAGCTACTTACAAGCATTCAACAGAAACTCACATGCATTTCTCTGAAAGAGAAGCAGTCTGTTCCAACACTTCAATTCTCTGTGCGAAGTTAATGGAGTGTTGCTTCACTTTCTAAATTATGTCCTTTCAGAGAAAATCACTTTCCTTTGAAAGTGCCTTAAGCAACTTGCAAGCATTCACAAGAAACACTAATGCGTTTATATGAAAGAGAAGCACTCTGTTCCTACACTTCAATTAACTGCACGAAGGGAATGGAGTGTTGCTTCACTTTCTAAATTCTGTCCTTTCAGAGAAAATCACTTTCCTTTGAAAGTGCCTTAAGCTACTTACAAGCATTCACCAGAAACTCACATGCGTTCCTCTGAAAGAGAAGCAGTCTGTTCCAACACTTCAATTCACTGTGCGAAGTGAATGGAGTGTTGCTTCACTTTCTACATGCTGTCCTTTCAGAGAAAATCACTTTCCTTTGAAAGTGCCTTAAACTACTTTCAAGCATTCACAAAAAACTCACATGCGTTTATCTTAAAGAGAAGCAGTCTGTTCCAACACTTCAATTCACTGTGCGAAGTGAATGGAGTGTTGCTTCACTTTCTAAATGCTGTCCTTTCAGAGAAAATCACTTTCCTTTGAAAGTGCCTTAAGCAACTTGCAAGCATTCACAAGAAACTCACATGTGTTTCTCTGAAAGAGAAGCAGTCTGTTCCAACACTTCAATTCACTGTGCGAAGTGAATGGAGTGTTGCTTCACTTTCTAAATGCTGTCCTTTCAGAGAAAATCACTTTCCATTGAAAGTGCCTTAAGCTGCTAACAAGCATTCACCATAAACTCACATGCGTTTCTCTGATAGAGAAGCAGTCTGTTCCAATACTTCCATTCACTCTGCGAAGTGAATGGAGTGTTGCTTCACTTTCTAAATGCTGTCCTTTCAGAGAAAATCACTTTCCTTTGAAAGTGCCTTAAGCTACTTGCAAGCATTAGGAAGAAACTCACATGCGTTTCTCTGAAAGAGAAACAGTCTGTTCCAACACTTCAATTCACTGTGCGAAGTGAATGGAGTGTTGCTTCACTTTCTAAATGCTGTCCTTTCAGAGAAAATCACTTTCCTTTGAAAGTGCCTTAAGCTACTTGCAAGCATTAGGAAGAAACTCACATGCGTTTCTCTGAAAGAGAAGCAGTCTGTTCCAACACTTTAATTCCCTGTGTGAAGTGAATGGAGTGTTGCCTCATTATCTAAATGCTGTCCTTTCAGAGAAAATCACTTTCCTTTGAAAGTGCCTTAAGCTACTTACAAGCATTCAACAGAAACTCACATGGGTTTCTCTGAAAGAGAAGCAGTCTGTTCCAACACTTCAATTCACTGTGCGAAGTGAATGGAGTGTTGCTTCACTTTCTAAATGCTGTCCTTTCAGAGAAAATCACTTTCCTTTGAAAGTGCCTTAAGCTACTTACATGCATTCAACAGAAACTCACATGCATTTCTCTGAAAGAGAAGCAGTCTGTTCCAACACTTCAATTCTCTGTTCGAAGTGAATGGAGTGTTGCTTCACTTTCTAAATGCTGTCCTTTCAGAGAAAATCACTTTCCTTTGAAAATGCCTTAAGCTACTTAC